>NW_006494614.1:20650841-20682767 GCF_000325575.1 Pteropus alecto | reverse complement strand
TAATTTAAAGCAGGACCGCTCTCTATCATCATGATATATGCTAAGACTGTATCTTGTAAATTATGCATGCCTATGTCTTTCCTCCTGCATTTTGCTTAAAAGTGAACAGTGATTAAAATATTAGCTGTGTTTTGTAAAAATCATGTATAAATCACATATTTGTGTACTGAAATATTTTTTCCTTCCTATTATTTCTTTAAAAAAAGTTGTTTTTATGGTGACATTGGTTAACAAAATCCAATTGAAATATTTTTTAAAAGTTACCATCCAGATCGTAACTGTCGTGAAATATAAACTTAACAGCGATTTTTTTTTTTTTTGGAGGAAGGTCTATATGATTGCCAGAATGATTACATTTTGCTTATTATGTAATATCACTTATACTACTTTTCAAAACAAAAAATCTAATGAACAAAAAAGTATTATTCAACTAAGATGATAGTTATACAATATAAGTAATTTAGTTCTGTCAGGGATAAAGGGATTCCCATCAAAACCCATATTCAATTGTTTTATAAACAATATAAATGTCTAACCAATGTACTGTATACTTGAAACTATTTAAAATAAATTAATTAATTTTAAAATCCCATATTCATATTCTCAGCAAAATATGATCTAGGTTTTTAAATAAATGTATTTCAGAGATATTTTAATACCTCTTATAGATGAGCTTAGTGAATAACAATTCTGTCTTAAAATCAAAGTTTCATTTTTTAAGGTAATTTGATATAGTGGAGTTTCAACTATTTCTACTTGGCCTCAGATAGTTTTGGCTTAGAAGGTTGAACTTCTAAAAGAATACAGAATGCATGAATTACCCAGTCGTGATTCAGTCATATTATCTACCGTTAGTGAAGTCAGAGGCAGAAAGTGTTTTTTTATACTAACCTGGAAAATAATTTTTTTTTGGCAAACTGTCTTTTGTCTTCACACCAAAAGAGACAAGCCTCTGAGTGTTTATTCTATCTGTTCTGTATCACCTATGCATTTTATGAAGAATGTTAAAGAGGTTGTTAGACTTTCTGACCTTTAATCCAGGCTCCACAGTGTACTATCTATGTGACCTTGGACAAGGGACATTTTATCTAAGGCTGTTTCTTTCTCTATGATGTAGAAATAATAGTACCAACCTCATCAAGTTGCTGTAAAGTTTAAGTCAGAAAACATATGGAACTCATCTGGCATAGTGCCTAGCTCATATTAAGTGGTCAGATGTTAACTATTTTACTATAAGCTTTTCTACATAGCCAACTTAAATTCTTTAGCAGAGTGGAAAATGGACTCATTTCTTCTGCCACTGCCCAGTCCAACTACTGGTACCACACATGGGATGTTAATAGCCTCTATTTAAGAGCACAAATGACCAACAGAGCTGCTTATTCCAACTCCAAATGATTGGGAATGAACGCTGGCTTCGTAGAGTTCTATGTTGAGACATTTTGAGAGCTAAGCAAAAGAGTGACATGTTCAACTTTTATGCCTATAAGGAGAGGGGCTCAACATTGATACATGTATTTCTTTGAGAAAAAGTTTTTAGCAATTTAAAAAGATGATTTCTTTGCACTTGACTTTTACACATGTAAATTGTATAAATAGGTATAATATAGTACACCAATTCAAAAAGTGCTTAGAAGTTGTCCAGTTTAACAATATAAAAAAGTGGTAGAATTTCAATAGTTTCTTCTTAGTTTTTGTAGGGCTTTTATTCTATGTATGAAGAGACTCATTTCTGGGGATCAAACATTGAGAAAATGTCAGAAATTAGTCGGATTCAGATATTTTTAAAAAATTAACTGATATGTAATAAGAGTTAAAAAAAAAAAGCTAAGTCATTTTGATGAGTAGCTATATCTAAAACAGCAATGCTCTAGGAGACAGACATAATTTAAATGTGTGAGGTTAGGTGGATATAAAACAACACAGTACTGAGAACAGTAGAGAATTGGAAATACATTTCTATTGTTTTATTTGTTTATTTTTAATGTTTACTAAGCAAAACATCACAAACTACTGATCTAAAAGTATCTGAAATGTTTCCTCTCTGAAGATGGGAAGAGGATTACTTAAAAGTAGTACAGAGTAATAGAAAAAAATCATACCTTGTGATGTCATTCCACATTTCCAGTTTTTATTTTGGTTACTTATCCATTAATAAACAGTTCAAATGTTTTAGGTGTGATTTAGTCATTTTTTAAAACAAAAAAGCCTTGTCTGAAATATTTACAGTTGTTATAATTCTAGGAAAGAGGGAAGTGCATTGAGCTATAAAAGACCTGAGTCAATAATTGGGAATTAATTACACTATTCTCTCTACTTCTTATTTTTTATATTTCTTTAATAAAATAGTTTCACATTTGTATGTGAAATAAAATATTGACTAAGAACTCAGGAATGCAAACCAATTGCTTTCATATAAATTCAATGATAGGATAAATATTTACTATTTATACTTATTGATTTTAAACACTGTTTGGAGCACTTTTCTAAGATATCCATGTAATGATACTTTTATAAATAGTAAACTTTTTACACATTTGAGAAAATAATTAGAAGAATTTTTAACGATGCTGGTGAAGGAAAATTAATTATGATTAAAATAAATGTAAAAAAATAATTTAAAGAAATTGTGATTTTTCAAAAGTTAAGATCAGAAGCAAAGAATATTTTACATCGACCTGGGAAATAAATTAAAACTATTAGTAATTGTTATTTATTGCTTACTCTATTCCAGATACTGTGCTAATTGCTTTATGTACACTATCTCATTTTGCAAGTAACAAATTCTTCTTCAGTTAGTTTAAACAAAAAGGAGAATTTATTTTCTAACAAGAAGTCTGCAGGTAGATCAGCTCTAAGGTTGCTTAATTCAGCATTGTCACAATATCCAGGAATTCAGATTCCTTCCAGCTATCCTTATGATTGTAAAATGGCTATAACAGTTCCAGGTGTCACTTCCAGAGATGACAGCTTTCAGCAGAGAAAGGTTTTTTTTCCCCCTTTTTACTTCTATCTCTTTGTGTGCGGGGGATGGGGGGGGCGCTTTCTTAGAGACCCCTCCCCACAGCAGCTTAACCCACACTTAAACCAGACACTGGCAAGTAGGAACAGGATTACTATGATTACTTTAGATCAATAAAGATTTACCCGTACTCTGAGTTTAGGTCTCACTCCCTAAACACAAAGCCTCATAGAGGAGAGTGTTTACTTAAATGAAATTGTGATTCTATATCAAAGGAAGGAGGGAAATAATCTATTGCAGCTGTCATCCCTGTTATTACAGTAGCAAACTGAAGTACAGAACTGAGATAACTTGCCAAAATCACAGAGATTGTAAGTGATAGATTTAGGAATTGGAGCAAGGTCTTTCCCTCCTAACCTATGCTCCTAATCACAGTGCTATTCAGCCTCACTGTGTAGACAATACAAAGGTATAAAATATGGTGTCCACTTTGAGGAAGCTTATAATTTAATTATTTATGCAAAATAAGCAAAAAGAAAACAGCAGATGGCATTTATGGAAGGCATATTGATTATAAGAGTGAACTAGTGCCAAGGGACTCTTAAAAGTATGCTTGATTGGGAAAGATTGTATGAGGTAGGGATTTCAAAACCAAATTTTAGAGGAGAAGGCAACCTAATGAAACAGTAAAAATATGCATCAAAGAAAGAATTGAAACTACAGCCAATGGTTTATCTTCCAAAATGCCCTGAATAACTCTTGCATCCCATTGAGACTTTGGAATTTTCTTTTAAGAGTTTATTTCAAGTTTTTTATTTTTTATCACATGAGGAGATTCTAGTCACTTGTACAGATATTTCCCCATTATAACTATTGCAAGGTGCTCATATATTTATTTTGTTTATGTCTGTTTTCTTTAGGTCAGATGTCCTGTAATCCTTCCTTTGGTGGCATTGGAAAGGGACATTTAATGAGGGAAGTTGATGCTTTGGATGGCCTGTGTTCTCGAATCTGTGACCAGTCTGGTGTACATTTCAAAGTATTAAACCGCCGCAAGGGACCAGCTGTTTGGGGTCTGAGAGCTCAAATTGATAGGAAACTCTATAAGCAGAACATGCAGGTAAAAATAGGGCATGAAGACAGCAGAGATTGTAGTGATTGTTTAACTGTTTCTTTCTTTTGACAGAAAGAAATCCTATTGTTTCTTTCTTTTGACAGAAAGAAATCCTAAATACACGGCTGCTTACTGTTCGGGAGGGAGCTGTAGAAAATCTTATTCTTACAGAACCAGAACCTGAGCACACTGGGAAATGCCGTGTCAGTGGTGTTGTTTTGGGTACGTACTAGTTATAGATGATAATAACAGTATCAGACTCCATGTAAGCAAGTTATTTTAGAGCAGAATGGAGATGTTTTGCTTATTCTAGGAAATTGTTGTGTTTTCATAGATGATGAAACAGTATAAAAACATTATTTCTCCTTCATGTTGGCCTTTGTGATACTTAGTCAAATTATAGGCTCATCTTTACCATCTTAGTGTAGGACTTTATAGCCTGCATAATTGTCTTATTCTCTCCGTCTTTCTGTTTTATTATTTTTCCTAGTTCTGACTTTAAATTTTTTAAATTTATATTTTATGAGAGTATGTTTTTTATTTAAATAATGTATTAATTTTTTAATCAAAATAACACATAATTTTTACAAAAATCAAATATAATTTAAAAATTTGCATGGATAAACAATTATCTCTATATCCCCTCTACAGACCCAACCGCTTCAACTTTTTTAGCTATCACTTCTGATCTATACTTCTAAACAATATGCTCATATTTTTACTCCCTAAATTATCAGTCGTAGACATTATCTATTAACTTTTTTTAATGGTAGCTCTCTTTAATTCCCTGCTTTCCTTTCCTCTATCCTTCCAATATAATTATACCACAAAATTTGGTTTATAATATTTATATTATTATGACTAAATATTATTTACTGCAGCTCCAATTAGTGTATTATGTTTGTTTTCTTTCATAAAACTCTTTGTTTTGCTTTGGGTTAATAATTGCTTTATTTTTTATTTGCTTATTCCACCTGTATACCTGTTCAACTTTTTCATCAGAAAACTTTCATTTTCTCAATGCTCAAATAATCTATCAATCGTTTTTTTCTTTGATGCTTACCTCCCAGAGATATCAACTTTCACAACCCCCCGCAACTCATCTGTTATAGTCAGAACAATTATTCTCTAGGCTTTGTGCACAAATGTCATTTCGAGACTTCTTTTTACTTTTTTGCTGTTACATCATCCCTTGTTTCCTGGGACTCCAGTCTGTCTCTTTTTTAATACCTCGTTTTGCTGGATCACATCTTCCAGTAGCTTCCCAAAAAAAGATGCATGCGAGGTAGGTTTTTGAGTCTTTCCATATCTGAAAATGTATTATTCTCTCCTTAGACTTGACTCTTAATTTGGCTGAGAATAGAATTCTTGTTTAAATCTTTTTTCCTGAGAATTTTGACAGTCTTGCTCCACCACGTTCTAGCTTCCAGTTTTGCTTAGAAGCAGCTCAGTGCATATTGACTTAAATTTTTTTTGTATGTGACATTTTTTTCCCTTTCTAAGAGCTTCTAGGATCTTGAATTTGTCTCAGATGTTCTGAAATTTTTAAATGATGTTCCTCAGTGTGGTCTTTGTTCACTCATTATACTGGAGTACTAGGTGTCCTTAAGCTAGAAATCTGTGTCCCTGATTTCTGAGCTATTTCCTTCTATTTCTCCATGCTCTCTTTCTGTAACTTCTGTCCTTTCCTGGATTGGTCTTCTAGATTTCTTTAATTTTTATTTTTTGTCATTTTGCCATATTTTCTTAGGAATTTTCCTTTTAGCCTCTTGTTCTTTGTTTCTGAGTTTGATATCTTCTTTAATCTATAGGAGGATTTTAATGATCAATTTTTGAAGTTTCCTTCTGATCTGTATATTTTCTCCAGATTTCTCTATTGTTTGTTTATTTGGGCTGCTTACTTTCATGTACACAGCTTTCTTCCTTCAAGTGTCTCGAGAACTTTGGTTTCTGTTAAGATTTTTTTGAATGAAGAACTAAAACACCGATTGGAAGATTTGTTAGTGCACAGTTAATTGTATTGCTTGATGTACTCTATAGTCTGGTGATTAGGAATTGAACTGGTCTTTGTGTTGGGGAAATCCCAAATATCGATGTCTGTTAGTTCTCAGGAGAAGAATCAGTCTTCTGCCTAGAGGACTAATATGGCTGCCTGGGAACAAAACGGTGTGAGAGGAGCTGTGCTGGAGAAAGCTCATTTAAAATACAAATCTTGATTTAATTTCCTTGTTTTAAAATTAATTTTTATTATAGATTTATTAATTTTTTTTGAATGGGGAATATATATACATGGTAAACAGTTTAAAAGGGACAAAAGAATGTTAAATAAAAAGATGATCTCTTTCTCATCTTGTCTCTCAGCCAATCAGTTTTCTTCCTTGGGAGCATTACTGGTTTCTTGTCTAGTCTTTCTATCTGTTCATATATATGTATCTTCATAGATATTTTTAACCGGTTTTGCCTGTGAACAGTAACTAAAATAGTTTATTTTCATTTCTTTTTCTCTCTCCTGCCTCCTATCCTCTCCAGATTTAATGATTGTGTTTTTATTATTAGTATAGACCTTTTTACTTTTAAATTATTTATACTTTTGTTAATTTAATATCTTTAAATGCTATTTTTTTTTACCATGTCTATATTTTATAGGCTCAGTAATACAATTTTTATTGTGGTAAAATGTATATAACAAAATTTGCCATTTAAGCCATTTTTAAGTGTACAATGCAGTGCCATTAAGTACATTCGTAATGTTGTATAGCTGTTGCCACTGTCCATCTCTACAACATTTTCATCATTGTAACTGAAATTCTGTACCCATTAAATTGTGACTCCCCATTACCTGAAGAATAAACATGAATTTTCCTGTAAGGTAGAGCTGTCTGTAGATAAAACCTTTATATGTAGATTTCAACTGTTTCTCTTAATTTTGACCCTAAGCTTCATTCCTACATTTCTCAGTTCTTACTCTCACTTCTCCAATTTCTGGACCTTTATAGGGCAAATTAGTTCATCTTCATTGGTATGGTTTCTTCAGATGTTTGAGGTATAGTCTTCTCCCTGCTGCTAGATCACTCTTCCAACCACTTTCTGTCTTCCAAATATATTTTGAAATGTATCATCTTTTGACAGATTCTTTCCCATTACTTGTCATTGTGGTTTTATACCTTTTTTGCCCCTTTATTTCATTTTCTTGGTGTTTCAAGGGGGAGAACAAATCATGTTAGACAGTCTGTAATATTTAACCAGAAATCTAAAATTAACTAATTTTTAAATGGACTGATTTAATCATTTTCATTGCTGGTGTGATTATAGGAACATGTGAATTGTTGATAGCATGTTATATTCTCCCAGCTTTCTTGGATTCTTGAGATTGATAACATATAGCCTTTTTACTCATTTAAAATTTTTTATCAAGTTTCTATAGACAAAGTTTTTCTGTAGTTCTAATGTAAAATAGTCACATTCCACTTTGATCTGTGGTAAAAATTAGAACACAATTTTTACTCTCCTTTCTTTTCCTTTAGCGGATGGAAGCAAAATATATGCAGATAGCGTGATTCTGACCACTGGGACATTTCTGAGAGGCATGATTGTAATTGGATTGGAGATGTATCCAGCAGGACGTTTAGGGGATCAGCCTTCCATAGGGTTGGCTCAGACTCTAGAGAACTTGGGGTTTGTGGTGGGAAGATTGAAGACTGGGACTCCGCCCCGAATTGCCAAAGAGTCCATTAATTTTAGCATTCTAAACAAGCAGACACCAGATAATCCATCAATACCATTCAGCTTTATTAATGAAACAGTGTGGATTAAGGTAAGATCATTTGTGAAAACCCGGCTTTACAGCGATATTAGTTTAGCTATTCACGGCAGGATATAGCCTAACCATTCATTTAGTTAGTCACTTAGTTTTTGGTAGCAGTTCACTTTACATCACTATTAGGGTTCAAAATGTGGTCTTTAAAAGGATTAGCTAATTTGGCTAATTGTGTATTAAATTCATTACTTCAATAACTTTGCCTATTTAAGCTTTTGATATATATATTTACATTCTCTTTTTTTTTTTTTTTTTTATGCCTACAGCACTTGGTATTCCTAGGTGGTCTCCCATCTAAGTACTAACCAGGCCTGACCCTGCTTAGCTTCCGAGATCAGATGAGATCAGGCTCGTTGAGGGTGGCATGGCCATAGATTATTTAAGCTTTTTGAAACAGTCTGAGACCTACTGAAAAGTTGGAAGACTATTAAAACAACCTATAAAGCATTGAAATGCACCCACTGTTAATATTTTAACATATTTATTTCTCTTTCCTTTTGTCCCTCTCCCTCTTATTCTCCATCTATATATATGTATAAAACAGTAGTATACACATTTATACTTTTTTTTCCTGAAATATTTAAGAGTACGTCACAGAGATCATGACCCTTTATCTCTAATAACTTCTGTCTGTATCTCAACTAAGCACAAAAACATTCTCTAATATAACCTTGATACAGTGATGAAATTCAGGTAATTTAACATTGATGAAGTACGGTTATTTAATATAAAGTCCATAGTCAGATTTTGCTAATCGTCCCAATACTATCCTTTATAGCAACCTTTTTTTTTCCAATCTAGAATCACATATTGCTTTTAATTGTAATTTTTCTTTAATTTGAAACAGTTCCTCAGTCTTTCATGATACTGATATTTTTGAAGAGTAAAAGCTACTTTTGTCTGTCTTTTGAATTTAAAAAATATATTGTGTGCTTAGAATTGAGGACTAAAAACTGATGGTCCTAGTTTCTGAGGAGTGTTATTCTGATAAGTGGCTCAAATATTCTGTAATTTTGAAAAGTCACTTTTATATTTTTGCTTTGGTGAATGTAAATTGTGATGATACTTTCTTAGTATGTGTATTTTAAAACTTTTTATCATAAATTTTTAAGTTTACAGAAAGTAGAAAAAACTGTATAATGAATCTATGTCCATCACTCAGCTTCAACAAATAACATTTTTTGGCATTCTTGTTTTATCTTCCCTCAGTACTTTCTTCTTGCTGAATTGTAAAGCAACAATCCTAGACATCATATCATTTCACTTATAAATACTTTGGTATATGTCTTTAATAATTAAAAACTTTGTAAGAACAAACCATTATACCATTATCACACCCAGCAAAACATAATTTCTTAACATTATCCAATTCTCAGTGTTCAGTTTTCCGTACTTATTTTTGACAGTTGCCTTAAAACGTTTATTTAAAATGTTTACAGTTTATTTTAAATGTTTTTTACAGTTGTTTTATTTGATCCAGGAACCAAATAAGGTTCATATATTACATTGGATATTATCTTATAACAGTTCTCTCTCTTTTTTTTTTTTTTGACATTTATATGTGGGGAAAAAAGTCATTTGTTCTCTAGATCCCACATTTTAGATTTGTCTGATTTCATCCCTCCAGTGTCTTAAATATATTTCTCCATCCTCTTTAATTTTCTGTAAACTGGTAGATCTAGAGGCTTGCCAAAATTTAGGTTTATCTTTTAGGTCGTTTTTGGCAAGAATACTTCATAAGTCATACTCAGTTGGTATTATGCACAGATTTAATGTCTATAAAAGTAAGCACATATTATTTGAATAAGAGGTAAACCAGTAGAAAAGCAAAACAATATTTTAACTAGTTTCTGTGTTTTAGCCAGAGGATCAGCTGCCATGTTACTTGACTCACACCAACCCTAGAGTGGATGAGATTGTCCTTGAGAATCTTCATCTTAATAGTCACATTAAGGAAACCACAAGAGGGCCCCGGTAAGGACAAACTATCACTGCTCAGTTACTTTAAGGAATGATGTCGACTCTCATTTGTTTGTTTCATTAATTTTTTAAATTTAAATGTCCTGTTCTAGATACTGCCCCTCTATTGAATCAAAGGTTTTACGTTTTCCAAACCGTGTACATCAGGTTTGGTTGGAACCTGAAGGAATGGATTCTGACCTCATCTACCCCCAAGGGTTATCTGTGACACTACCAGTTGAATTACAAGAGAAAATGATCACGTGCATCAGAGGTTTGGAGAAAGCTAAAATAATCCATCCAGGTAAAGAGAATCACAGCTGCCCTTCAGCATGAGCTCAGCATCGCCTTAGCTGGCAGTAAGGAGATCTTAGCTACAGTCATGGTTGCTCAGAGCCTCAGAAGACAAAGCCCAACATCTATGCATTTAAAATAGTCTTCGATTTTGAAGAGCATTTAATGATAATCTTTGCATCTGTACCCTGAGGCAAATTTACCTCTGTGTTTACTTATTTCGTACCATTTATTCTTTGGTCAGGCTACGGGGTTCAGTATGATTACTTAGACCCCCGTCAGATCACTCCTTCCCTCGAGACTCATTTGGTGCAACGGCTCTTCTTCGCTGGACAGATAAATGGCACTACTGGTTATGAGGAAGCTGCAGCTCAAGTAAGTTTGTTCAAATGTTAATGTAAACAGAAAGAGACTATTTAACTGATGTTCCTCCTTTTAACGTCTGTTATAATAATTATATAGATCTTCGATATAACTCATAACTCTAATAGAAGACTTATTTCTGTTTTAGGGTATATGGAAATGGCTACTGTATACAATAGGATTTAAAAAAAGAATTGTGGTTTTATTTATCTTTTAACATAACTTTATTGAAAATTATTTATTATTGCTTTTAAGAGGGAAGTTATATTTTTACTTGTAAGAGGAAAAAGCCTAGAAAAGTTTTACAGGTGGATTTTTTTAAAAAAGATTAGCACATCTATGCCTTTCAGGAATATATTTTGAAAACAACGAATCATATTGTAAATTGGTACATTACCCATATTCTGTTTCTGAATAAGGATCACATTTTCTACCTCTATTTTGTTCCTTCTGGGCAGTGCCTACTTTCTTACTGCCCCATGCTGTTTTTTCCAGGTAGTGTTCTAAATAGGATAGCTCTTTGTTCAGTTCATAATGGCCTTTGAAACATTTCAGTCCTCTTGTAGGGTGTGATAGCTGGAATCAATGCAAGTCTTCGGGTCAGAAGCAAGCCACCTTTTGTCATAAGTCGAACAGAAGGCTACATAGGAGTCTTGATTGATGACCTCACCACCCTGGGCACCAACGAGCCATACCGAATGTTTACCAGCCGAGCAGAGTTCCGTTTGTCACTGCGCCCTGATAATGCTGACAGCAGGCTCACATTCCGAGGTAACTCTTCACCGAGTCCAGCAACTAGATTTACTCTTCTTCACGCCTCTCTCATTGCATTTTCTCCTTCCCTCTTCTAGGGTATAGGGAAGCTGGCTGTGTGTCCCAACAACGATATGAAAGAGCTTCTTGGATGAAGTCTTCTTTAGAAGAAGGCATTTCTGTGCTAAAATCCATTGAGTTTTTAAGTTCTAAATGGAAAAAGTTAATCCCAGAGGCTTCTATAAGTATGGGTAAAAGTGTGCATCTCAGGTATGAATTTTTAATATAGACCTTTCTCATTTTTAAAGAAAAATGAGATCATTTCAGAGAGACATTACCTGTAGACTCCCTACCTGCACATTTTAAATGAAGCTTGCTTTTGGCTTTTTTTCAAAATCCTTTAAATGTAACTTACCTATTTTTATAAAGTATTAAAAATATTTATGATTCTAAATTATTCTTTTTACTTTTTATATAACTTCTGTCTGTTGGGGGGAGGGGACTGGGTCCCCAGTATATTTTACCTTTTTTTTAAACCATATTTTCCTTGTGAGGGATTTTTGTGGACTTAATGGTCAGACCTCTGCATTCTGAGGCTTAGGCTTGATTCAAAACATGTCTTGAAGTCTGGACCTGAGAACAGCTCCAAGCCATGTAAACAAATGATCTTTTAAAAGGTTTTAATAGTTAGATGGTCAAGGGATTTTCTCTGAGGTCACCATCCTGCTAGATTCTTTTTTTGGTTAGTCATTAGGAGGTATGTTTCACTGTCAGTGAATTTGACAACCATTTCCATTTTGGAACTTTGGGTTATATGGTTTCAGTGTAGCTTATATGATAAAGCCTCTAGTTAGTTGACAGTTCCTCACTGGGGGAGGATTTCTGGACTTTCCTAGAGCAGGCCATCTGAGGGAGAGATGAGTCAACCGTCCGCAAAGGGTGATAATGCATGACTGCGGTAACAGAATGAGCTATAATGAAGGTTGGTGGGAGGCCTGGCAAGATGTGGGACCCATGAATGGGCAGATCTAACTTTGTGTTGACTTGAATAATTAATGAGTTTAATAAGTTTTAGGTGGATGGAATTTATCAAAAAGGCAATCTGTTAAAAGAGGGAAAGATCGAAGTTAGTAAATAAAAATAAAATTAACGAAGGAACAACTGTACAGATCAGTGAGGCCTTGTGAGAACCAAACAAAATGAGAGACACTACAGAATATTTTGCACTTGGAGGAAGCAGGAGAGATCTCCTTTAGCTTGTTCTGAGAATGGAAAAGGATGATTCATTCATAGGACATGGGCTTAACATGGTTTAGTTGTCAATTCTTAGGGAATTCAGTCAAACCTTTGTTATCAGAGTATGTTCTGTCCTTACAAGAAAGGTCAGGCAAATGGATTATAGCAATGTAATCTTTACTAACAACTTATATCTCCTTTGAGTGGGTCCTAATCACATACTCTTCTTATTGAGATCCTATTATGATGCAGATGCTGCCACATTTGCTCACTGTACTTGGAAAGAATTAGGAGTATCTTTTGATATTATTTTTTTAGTATTTTATTTTTAGTTTCAAGTATAGCTTTTGATAGTATTTATTCTGACATTATTTCTAAGGAATAACATGCCTTAACATGTTTTCTTAACATGCCTTATATGATATGGACCCTAATGATAATGACATTTTTGTGTATTTGCAGAGCTCTAGATGTTCTGAAGTATGAAGAGGTTGATATGGAGTTGCTGGCCAGGGCTGTTCCAGAGCCCTTGAAAAAGTACACTAAATGTAGAGAGGTAGCTGAAAGACTGAAGATAGAAGGTAGAAAATACATTTTTTTACTTAAGATGTCTATATCTTTTTTATTTTTTGAATTTTTATAAGAGTTTATTTGAGGCAAACTGACAACATGCTAGGGAGCAAGATCTCAAATGCTCTGGGGAATAAGTTGTGCATCTCCTTATATGCATTTAAAATTAAGGAGGGGATGGTAGGGAAGATTATATGGAGGAGAGAGAAAGCAGGATGGGGATTGGATTACAGGATAGTTAACAATATTCTGTGCTCTCTTGAGGGTGGTTACTACTTATTTCAAAGGTATGTTAACCTAGATGCACAGAAACAATGGATAGGGCTTGATTAAGGCAAAAATAAACCTTTTACAAAAAAGTTACATGCCTGAGGTGGGACTAATCATGACCTGCCCAAGTTAGGAATTTATAATCTGATCCCCCTGTGAGATTACTTTCCATAGAACCCCTTTTTTGTCTACAGTTGCCCCTTTTGGTCATCAATCAATCCGAAGGGTGCATTGATGACCATCCTTTTGGTCAGATAGTGTGGTGTGACAGTGCTAGGCAGGCTCATTCCTAGGAAGTCTCAGTGTCAATGTCATCTTGTTGACCATTGGGGATAGGGAAATACTGTAACCATGGGATCTGAACTGAGACCAAATTTTCCCAAAATGGGAAGGGCAGGTAAATGGAAAGCAGTCAGGTCTTACAGTCTTGTGAAAAAATGCTCTGGATCATTTCTATCCTGCAAACTATCATGATCTGAGTTTTGTCTTCTGTCTCATTTTTCTTTAAGATGTCTATATACTCTTTTCCATTTGTCTAAATTATAAATGGACAGCAGATCCATTAATAGCTCTATGTCAAGAAGAGCCATTATTCCTATAGTCTTAGGCTCTGTGCTGCTCAAAGTGAAATTCCCAGGCTAGGAGCATTGAGGCATGTGGGAGCTTGTTAGGAATGTAGAAACTCAGGCTCCACCTCAGACCCACTGAGTGAGCATCTGCATTTTAACAAGATCCCTAGTTGATTTGTGTGCACATTTCAAATTTGGGAAGTGCTATTATAAAGCTCTCCTTTAAAAAAAATTTCTTTCCTTGAACTTCCTTTTTATAGTTTCCCCATCTAGTGTTCTAATAATGAGAAAAATGATACTATCTCTGGCTTTGACAATATACTGGAATACCATTAACTTACTTATTTTGCATCAGAGAAATCCTAGTCCTCTCTGTACATTATAACACATGGTACACATGTACTGACCATCAAAGCCACAGATGACCTGTAGTTACATTGCATTTTTTTGTGTTTTTCATTGTGAAAAATTTTAAACATAAAAATACTGAGAATAATATCAGCTTCTGTATTTTGATAGATATTTCTTCCTAAGGTGGAAAATTATGTGGAGAAAAAGGCAGGGACAAGCAGAATGAGATGAGGAGAAGGTAGGAAAAGTTAGATAATAATAGACTGTTCAAACAGGAAAGTTACTTTAAGCTCCTTGGGACCCTGCAAAGATAGTAAGAATGCTGCATTCCTTCTACTAGTGGCATTTTCATCCAGTTCCAGAGAGGTCTATCATCTTGCTATGCTTTCACTGCATTCATAGGATGACCTGAGTGCTACCTACCATCCTACCATGCAAGTTAACAAAAGTCTAGCAGTAAAAGGAAACCTTGCTAAACTCAAAAATCATTCTTTCAACTGTCCAGACATTGGTACTATACTTATGTATAAGTGATGCTGACCTTTTATTTTAACATCATGATTTCTCTATTGAGTAAAATTTACTTTATTAAACATTTAGGCTCTTAGGACCTGTGCAGAGGTGATTGAATTCTATATTTTAAACTTGGTTTGTAGTTTTAGTTTGTCCAATCACCAGGTTTAGGTTAGAATAATCCAGAATTATTATCTTTAACTTGTTTTTAGATAAAGACTAATTTATATCCATGGCTTAAAAAAAACTACACTAGGTTAAAATGTAACACCTATCAGTGGTTTTCAAATTCTCCACTAGAAGACCAGTTTCTTGAGGGCAGAAATCAATTTCTGATTATACTTATTATCTCTCATCTTGCTATATACATATTTGAAAGATTAAATAAATATACCTTTAACATGTATAGCACATCATTTATATTCCATGATCTCATTTATATTTTATTTATGAATCATAAAATCATATTACAATTTGTTGTACTAGATTGTTATATTATAATGTTGTGCTAAGCCCTTTATATGAGTATTTACTTAGACCTATTCTGTGAAGGATAAGTATTAGAATTATTATCTTAATTTTACAGATAAGTGGCAACTTATCCAAGGTCATATAACTGGTGAGCGACAGAGCTGGGATTTGAACCTAGTTTGTCTGACTCTAAGGCCTGTGCACTTCACAACTATCCTTTGTTGCTATAAAGACCACCAAAAGTCATCTAGGTCAGCCTTTAAAATTTCTAGATAAAGAAGCTAAGGCCCAGAAAGGTAATGAAGTGCCCATTGTCAGAGGATAATTCATTGGTAATTTAGAGCTGAGACTTTCTGGCTACCAGTCAGGTGATGGAAGCAGGTACCAAAACCTTTAGGGAAGACTTGTTTTCTTGAACAGGACAGAATGACCACTTCAATTTAGGTTTTAAAACAGGTTTTGAATTTATTTTTCTAAGAACAGAATACTTTAATTACAAAATAATGGCTGAATTATCTTTCTGACTTCACTTCTAAATAAAACTGTAGTTAAATTATTTAAATTGTTTTATCTAAGAGGCTTTCAACTTTTTTAAAGCATAGCTTTATCTGAACATAATTCGGAAAACCATTTTCTTGAAGAAACATCCTGTCTTTAGAACTTAAAATTCAAACCCATAGCCTATTGAGGGATATTCCACTAAAATTTGCACTGGGAGCGAAAGCAATTTTTCTTATTTTTAATTTTCCAGACTTTTGAAAAGAAAAGGACATGCAATAAACTATCAGACAGAATGTTGTAGTTAATATGTAAGAAACTCCCTCTTTTTACCTTAGCTTCAGTTTCCTCATCTGTGAAAGGGAAAATCTACCTATTTCTTGATGTTAAGTGTTGAATGAGATGTGTGCAAAAGCTCTTTGTAAATTGTAAGAAGCTATACAAATGTAAGTCATTAATATAATCTGAGTATCACAATTAATTTTATTCACCAGCCACTTATGAATCAGTATTGTTCCATCAGCAACAAGAAATAAAGGACATTCAACGGGATGAAGCTCTCCAACTACCAAAAGATCTAGATTATTTGACTCTCAAGGATGTGTCCTTGTCCTGTGAAGTTCGAGAGAAGCTACATTTCAGTCGCCCACAGACAGTAAGAAAAAAGGCAATGGGATAGGAATAGGTTATAAATTAAGAGCCAGTTCTTTAACTTTTTAAACCTGGATTTACAGTGGCCACATAACTAATGTTTTCTTTTGTCATAAAAAACTTAACTTCTTATTTTCAGTATCTCTTTGTATGACAGATGTCAGTACATTTCTGAGATTAACAAAAAGCTTAGTCTAAATAAATAACTGGAAGTCAAGAATTGGGTTGATTATAAATTCAGTGGTTTTCAAATCACTACTTGACTCCCTCTTAGGGGTTCTATACTGTTGCCTTGGGAACCACTGGGAGAAAGAGGGGCACTGAAGAGGTTGCCCCACCCCATTCTTTAGCCTAAGAGTATGAGAATGTGTGTGCTGTGATGCACACACTCACATAGATCAGTAAATGCCTATTTAAAACTTTATTATGTAGTGTATAGTATTTAACTTCTAAAAGATCTTTAAAGACTGATATGCCATATATATTGAATCTAAGATGCACATTTTTAACATGTCTGAATCTGAGTTGTACCTTAAAAATTGATGGTGTCTTATAGTTTATGGGTAGTGAGTTGTTTTGTTTTGTTTTAGTAATGGTTCATAAAATAAAGGAGCATTTAACAAAAATATGGTCGGTAAAATTTTTTTAAATGAAGATATTAGCAATCAAGTTTATCTACTTTATAGAATTATTTTGAAAATACAGTTTTGAAAGTATTTTTTTAACTATAATACATAAATTGTTATTGGGAAGAATATAGAGTTGATTTGATTTGCTATAGCTCACTTTATATTTCTCTTGTGGTTTTAATTCACAGATTGGGGCTGCTAGTCGTATACCTGGAGTGACACCTGCTGCCATCATCAATCTGCTCAGATTTGTAAAGACCACTCAGCAAAGACAGGCATCTGTGAATGAATTGCCCAAAACTAATCAATGCTTATATGATACAAACAAACTTGAAGAGAGGGAGTTATAACTTTCTATTCATAGAAGACTTTTAATAAGTATAAGAGTATAGGTAGGAGATAAGTATTTCTATTTAGCATCTGTTAAAATAACTTATTAGTTATTATCGCTTCATTGTTAATTTATGGAGATTATCATTGTGTTTTTTTGTATATATGAAAGAAAAGTTATGAACTCTTAATTTATACTCTGTCCCCTGAGTATTCTAATACAATGAGCCTATTAATATAACTCTCTGCAGAGTTCTTTAAAGAGAGATATTATAGTGGACCTAAAACTAAAGATGAAAAACGAAGTCCTAACTTGCAGATTTGCCTAGTCATTAGGACTTTGTCCATTAAATGTACCAAATTAAAATTCTTATCTTTTATCTTGTTTTGAAAGTTAGCAGTCTTCTGCTTGGTTATGCTAGGTTAGGAGGCAACTTCAAAGCCTTCAAATTCTTAGGGCTAAAAATTTGAAACTATACAAAATTATCCAGAATCATTCAGCTAATTTCCAGTATTGAAATGTAGTATGTAGGGTGAAAGTTGACTTTTAAGATTTCTGTACTTCTGCAGAAATCCTCACTGATAATTATCTTTGTACATTAATGAAAACCCTATAAAATAGAAAAATTGGAAATCATCATAGTTTCTTATCATCCACAAGGTGGAAAACTTTTTGGTAACCTGGTTAAGGCAGAATAAAGGAAGAGAGAATAAAGTAAAGGTAGTTATTTTATATAACATTTTCTTATGAAACTGTCATGGCCATGATTTCTTAACACTGAAAATAAATCCGTAGTAATGAGTAACTAATGTTTCCCTGTTTTTAAGTCAGAATTGACAGAAAAATGCGAATGGTGCTGGCATTCCTCCTTCTCTCCATTACTTCCATGATACGTGGTCACAAAGTTAGGGCGGGATGATCAGCTGGGCCCTTTGGCTGGCTCCTTAGATACCTCAACCTTTGTGGATAGACTAGAGGTTGAATACAATCAAGTAGGCCAGAGGGCCCAACTTGTCCCTGGAAATGCCAACTCAGATCTGTTGTCAGCCTAGGGAGAGGCTCCCATGTCAGTGTCAGGCCAAAGCAAATCCTAAGACAGTACCAAGGACCCTGAAGTCAGTTTGGCTACAGATAAAGGTGTTAAGCCTGATCAGGGGTTGAGGCAGCCAAATATCAATGTTGCTATGATTATATGTAGTCACTTGGATAGAGCTCAGTTTTCATGGATTTGTTTCATCTAATTTTAGTCTTTCATAAATCAGTCAAGATCAGTAGCAAGGTAAAAAGTACTTGTAATGCTGCATCATTTCACAGTGATGAATTCTTTTTGATTCTTGACTTAGTCATTTCAAAAAGTGGTAACTTTTCTTTTAGTTATTATAGCTAATCCTGGGCAGAATTCTTATTACAGAGGCAATATTGATTACGGTACTATACTGTGTTTTAAAAAAGGTGTTTTGCGCTAGAAAGGAAATCACTGTTTTTAAACTTTTTTTCTGATTAAATACAGGAGTAAAAACAGTGAATGGGGTGCATTTTAAATGGAATATAACAAATTTATCTTTGAAAGGTTCTTGACAGCTGTAATTTGGGGCTAGTGACACTACACATATAAAGAAATGTAAGTTTTTAAATGCCATTACATTACAATAGTAACTCTCACTGAAAAATGTTTGATGAAAAACATGTTATAGGTTCTGCCATTTAGTTTAGGATGTGAAACTCCTTTAAATCTACAATTTAAAATAATGTTATACACAATTATCTCACTTAAAAGAATATTTTAAAACATCCTACATTCTGGTGCTGCTCATTAGACATGCTATAGACTATGATGTCCTAAGAAAAAATCAGCTGAAAATGTAACCTAACTCTATCTAGTTCAGTTACTTTATAGCAATCCCCCAACAATGACAATAGTCAGCCTCCAACAGAAGCTGACCATGCCTGTGATTTCCTCTACCCACCACAGACCACACTGGCTAGTGGTTAGAAAAGCTAGGTACTAAAGTTCATTTCAATAGAAACACCAAAATAAAAAGAGGAACAGCTTAGAGACACTAAACATTTGTAAAAATCATTGGAGGAGGGAGGGAGGATGAAGAAAGAGACCTATGCTAAATTAAACCAGATGGCATTGAATTGTAAAGTTATGTAGAGCCAAGAGTTTGAATTTTATTATTGTTTTAAAATATTTTGTAATTTCTGAGTTTCAACCTGGATTGGAATAACCATGGCTTTTCCACTTCATAAATTTCAACTCCTAGAAGAATGCCCTATCCAGAAGTGGCCAGAAATACCAGGAAAGCCACCAAAAGACTAGAGGCTCATTCAGAGTTGGCAGAGCTGCTTATGCTGGAAGACACACAGTGAAAATAAACTGGTCCTCTTAGGCTCCCTCTTCACAATACTTCTAGTATTGCACTTACTTCATTCCACCTTAATTTTTAATATCTGTCTAACTTTAACCTCTTAACAAGATAAAAGCCTCTCAAATACAGGCAATGCCATAGTTGTTTACATTCAGGACATGCTTTTTGAATGAATGAACAAATATTACTAAAGGCAAGAGATGGCAAAATTAAAACTTAACTGAATAATTAAACAATAAAAATACGTATGACACAAATATTAAGAATATATACTCTTGTATCTGCCTTTCTTTCTCCATAACTCTTCTGTCTGCACATTCTCTTCAGCTTCATTTCTTCCCTATCTTCTGCACTGTCCCTGCTTCTCACTGTCCTAATGTGATTGAAACTTATTTTTATGATATTCATTTTATTTAAGCAGAGTTTTAGTATTTCCTAATTTAAAAGCTAGAAAAAATACACAACAAAGTAAAAAAGGCAAACCATAGAATGGAATATTTGCAAATCATATATCTGATAAGTGGTTAATATCCAAAATATATAATAGACTCCTACAACCAACCAAAACAAACAACTTGATTTTTTAAATGGGTAAAGAACTTGAATAGCCATGTCTTCAAAGAAGATATGCAAATGGCCAATAATCACATGAAAAAATGCTCTACATCACTAGTCAATAGGAAAGTGTATATCAAAGCCACAGTGAGATACTATCTCACACCTATTGGCTATTATCAAATAGTAAATAACAAGTGTTGGCAAGGCTGTGGAAAAATTGGAACCCTTATGTACTATTGGTGGAAATGTAAAGTAGTACAGCCGCTATGGAAAACACTATGACAATTTCCTCAAAAATTAGAATTACTATATCCAACAATTCTACTCCTAGGTGTATACCCAAAAGGATTGAAAGCAGGGAGAATCTTCAGGACCCTATTCAAGGGTCATGTTCTTAGTAGCATTCACAGTAGCCAAAAGGTGGGAGTAACCTGTGTCTATCAGCAGATGCATGGATTAACAAAACATATATTTTTCAGCCTTTAAAAGGTTGAAAATTCTGACACACTACAACATGGATGAACTTTGAGGACATTTCACTAACTGAAGCCAGTCACAAAAGGGCAAATATTGTATGATTTCATTTATATGAGGTATCTAGAGTAGTCAAATTCTTAGAGACAGTATAGAATGGTGGTTGCTAGGAGTTGGGGGAAGAAGGAATGGGAGTTATTGTTTAATAGGTACAGCATTTCAGTTTTGCAAGATGAAAAGTGTACTGGTGGAGGATGGTGGTGGTTGCACAACAATGAATATACTTAACACCACTCTATACTTAAAAATGGTTAAGATAGTAAATTTTATGTTGTATTTTACCACTTTTTAAAAAAAAAGCCAAATGGGTTAATTTGTATATGTATCTTAAGACTCCAAAACCTTTTGATTTACTTACTGATAATTTATCCCCTGCTTATTTGTAAAAATATAGTTGAAACGGTTTAAAGAAAACAGAACAGTTCAAAATTAAGGATCAGCTAAAGAAAAAGCAGATTACACTTAAATTCTAGCTCAGAGCTTCCTGGCAGTGAAACAGTTCTGTCTCATCAAGGAGACCAGGAGAAAACTTTCCCACTACTAAAGTCGAAGAGAAATTTATCACATGATCTCTTAGGGAAAACAATGCTTTCATTTCTGATTTCATAAGAGATAAAAGTAGGTACTGTCTAATAATGTTTACTTTGTGGCAGGTAAGAAGCGCTTTACCTGCATTTTTAGTCTCATTCTCTGTTCTAGAGACAAGGGAAACAAGATTTGGAGATGTTAAGTAATTTGCCTATGATAAATACTGCTAGTTGTTTTCTCAATAACCATGTCTGCCCACTGCCCTCTGCCTTGCCAAAAGAATAGTGATTTTTTTAACTCCCTTCTGAAGCCTAGCAGCTAAATCTTCATGAGTTTAAACCAATGTTAGTCATTGCAGTCCCGCCAGTGTCGGTCTAGGCCTGAGGCTGGTGTGAAGCTGACCTAATATATTATAAAAGCCTTCTGGGTGTCTTCTTTGCCATTAGAAAGGACACTGTTTAAGGTGATGAAAATGTTCTAAAATTAGTTTGTGGTGATGGTCGCACAGTTCTGTGAAGATGCTGTAGACCACTGAATTGCACACTTTGAAAGGGTGAATTTTACTTTTTTTTCCCCCCTCTTTAATTCCACCCCCCTCACCTTCCACCCCTGACCTACGGATGTTGCCGTCTCCCCTTAAGAACTGGATCTCTGAAGGCGGGGCGTCTCCTCCCACGCACTCGCAGCGTGCACCCAGGGCCTGGCGAACCTGGGGTGTGGTCCGTGGCTCCACCTAGGGCGCGAACCTAGGAACTTCTGCGTATAAAACAGATGTGATAACCACTACACTATGGAGCCAAAGGGTGAATTTTATAGTATGTGACATATATCGATAAACTGTTATTTGTTTTTTAAAAAAAGGACTGTGTAATTGTCAAGCCCTTTAGCCATGATTTTTAAATCTGATTGGACATCAGAATTCCCAGTAGAGCCTATAAGAGTAGATGGCCAAGCCTTATCGCAAGCAATTCTGATTCAGTTGTCCTGGAAAGGTCTTTGCATCTACGTTTAAAGAGCTCCACAGGTTATTCTGCTGCTCACTCAACTGTGAGAACCACTAGTTTGCCTCAATAAATATCCATTGTCTCAGCTGCTTTTGGCAGAAACTAAATTGCAATTAATTTTACAGTGCATTCTGGTTTAAGAATATAGAATACAAATAATCCATACTGTTGATTGAAGTTCTAGAGCAATTCCGTTGTACGAAAAACTGAACTTGCATTCTATTTCAGAAATTCAAGTCTAATGGAAAGTCATTCAATGTTCCAATGAGAGGTGGGCTATGATGATTTGTGAGCAAGACTAAATTTTTTTCAAATGTAAGCTTTGGTCCACTTGAATGTCTGCCTGGGCAAGTATAGGCTGAAGAGTAAGTACTATTCTGTGAAACTTGTTTCAGTAATTCATATTCAAATTATATTTCACCAATTTTAAGATGCATATTTTCCATATTTTATCATCTCTAAATTGGTGTATATCCTATGATCATATCCTGGTATCTTACAATTATAATTGGCAGCATTTGTGACTTCCAACTGAAAATATCTTAGATGCAATGAAATACAGTGTGTGGTTTATATTGTGTTGCAATAGAAAATATATTTCTTACTGTGGATCCTAGTCAAAAATGTTTGAAAAAGACTAATCTGTTTGAATAGCACTACTCCATGATGGGAAGACCAAAATACATTTGGATTCTTTTACATCAGTGTATTCCTCAAAGAATTTTTCTGAAAAGCTTTTAAAAACAAGTCTTATCTTCCTATGCTATAGCTTGGTTAAGTGTTGTGATTACGGTTTACTGCAAGTTGCTGTTGAGCTTGGGTCTCAGGTATTGACTTTACAATACCTTTCTGCCACTTTCAGTGTTTTTTTTTCCCTCCTGAGCACCAGACGGTCGGTCCTTCACTAGAGAAAAAGTTTCTCCATCCCCTCCTAAACAATCTAGGATAGAACTCTGTTTCTCTTGGTTTAAACTTCAATTCCCATTCCCACTCTTTGTTGTAGCCTATTTCATGCTAAGCATTTATGGAATTGCCATGCTTAATGAGCCATTATAGCACTCAAACTTAAGTGTTATCCCAGAGCTTAGAGGCTGTATGGGGATTCAGAGTGTGCATTTCACTTTGAATAGCATTCTCTGCCAACTTAAAATATTCTTCGTATACTTGAAGACAATACATTTCTAGTGTTTGTTAGAGTAAAGAAACTATTTTTTTAATCCAGTGCCTCATAATTTTTAGTCTCATTCTCTTTTAAAGTTAGTCTACTACACCCTTTACATTCTCTTTTAGTTAGTCTACACCCTTTTAAAACATGGACAATCCAAATTTAAAACAGCACAAAAAAGCACATTGCCTAAATTTAAAAGGAAACACTTCTAGACAACACTGTATTTAATACAAGACCAGACTCTGTGTGTGTGTGTGTGTGTGTGTGTGTGTGTACACACCTGTTGTTTCAAACAATGAAAGGAAACACTGAATTTTTTATTTTTCCAGTTTCATAAAGAACTACCTCATGGCATGAGGCAGTCCAACAAACTTATCAGAGCTTTGAAGAAAAAAAACCATGAGCAGTTACATAAAATATGAGAAACTTAAGTTCCCAGACATGCATTCCCTAACTTCAATATAAAGACTTAGCTATGAGAAAATGTTCTCTGTACCCAACTGTAACTTATTTCTCATTAGACATTTTACTGAGGAGGCTCAACAGAAGTCCAAAGGATCAATCAAGAATGTGACAATAGCTAAAGTGAGGGACTGCAGGTCAAGGTTGTGTGGGGCCGTTCCTTTTTTGCAGAGATAGAGCTCCACCCCCTACACCTCAACAGCTACAACCCAGGCCTCAGAAAAGATGCCCTCACCAGAAGGCTGAGAGAACCACTTCCTCAGGCTCCAGACAGCACTGAAACTCAAATTGCTTATGTAGCAACCCTACAATTTTTTGCAACACCAACTACAGCCTCAATCACATGATTTTACTGAAAATGTAATCAAGTGAAATATTCTGTTTTCTTTTGCTATTAGCCATCTGTTCTTTAATCTCTGGAAACCATATTTGCAGGATCATACTACCCTGTCTCTGTCAGCTTTTGCTGCCAGTTACTCTCACTAAACTACCTACTTACTTTTAAAATCTATTCTGCTTTATACAGGCAATAACCTACATTTTACATTTTAGACAATGTCTCAAAAGAGATTATATTTAGGTAATATCCAGACTGCCTATGCTGTTGCTTTGATCTGAGTGTAGTAAAGTTTGACAAAAAGTCAAAGCTATCTGAATTCTTTTAGGGAACTCATAATTGGTTAAAATAGAAAATTTAAATTTCTAGTCTGAAGATCTTACTCCTACCTTGACCTTAGCAACTTTAATGCAAATTATTTTTGTCTGCCCAAAAAGGAAAAGTAAATTTAAAGCTACTACCTACTTCCCTTTGCTTTACTAAACATTTGATAAAATTTTCATCATGATTATCTTGTGATTAAAATGGTGAAATGTCTACGGCCATGCCATGCTGAATGTGCCTGATCTTGTCTGATCTTGGAAGCTAAGCAGGGTCGGGCCTCATTAGTACTTGGATAGAAGACCACTTAGGAATATCAGGTGCTGTAGGCATTAAAAAAATAATTTATAAAATGATGAAATATGACCTAGATTATAGTAGTTATGTGAATTTGCAATTGGCTGGACCATAATCAAAGAACAGTTCTCTTAATGCAATACCACGGGCCTCTGTTTTTGTACCTAGTGTAAGTTACCAACTATTTAAGTAAAACTACAGAAATAATTATGTGTAAATGACAAAGCCCACATTTTTCTTTGATGTGCTAGATAGGTTCAAGATTCAAAATGATCTCAACAAGATGATAAACTAAAAATAAATGAACTATAGCAGAGATATATGTAAACTCGCAACATTTGATTTCTTAAAATTAACCATATAGTGTTTTCTTTGACTGAATCAATCCCAGAACAGGAAATGGCAATTAAAAACAAAACAAAACAAAATCTAAATAAAGTAAGGAGATTAATAGTGACATACCAATGTTGGTTTCTTAGTTTGACAAATGTACTCTGGTTAATGCAAGATGATAATATTTGGGGAAAAACTAGATGAGGAGCATGTGGAAACTCATCTTTGCAACTTTTCTATAAATCTAATACTCCAAAATAAAAGGTTTATTTATGGAAAAAATTAACCATGCAGTTTAAAGGATATCTTCCTATAGTTTTGTAAAGGTGTTTGTTCACTATAATCTGTAAATACAATGGAATTAAGTAAAGCTGCTGTCTTTCAAACAACTATAATGGTAAAACCATTTTATTGGCTGTTCACAATACGCCAGGAACTAAACTACAGAATCTATGTCCACTAGTTCATCTTCACAACAATCTTAAGAGATAGACAGTATCATGCCCATTAGATAATGAAAGGCACAGCTTTTTCCCATGATCATTTAGTCTAAATGCATTTAGGAAACTAGAGTCCAAATAAGGTGACTTATCTTTGGGTCACATTAATAAAAGCACACTGTAGATTAAGAGACCAATCTTTTATGCGTCCACAGCTTTATTTAATTTTAGTGAAAACACTTTAAAAGCTATCAACTGTCTGGGAAGAACAGCATGGGAAGAATCTAGAAACTATGTGACCTAGGGTTAAGAAACTGCTGTAGGAACTGAAAGTGTTAAGCTCAGATGTGACTAAGGGGTTATCGTTTGGTGTCTTCAAGTAAATTGGTGGCTCTTGTAGAAAAAGAAAATGATAATTTAATTATCCTAGAGACTAGCCTAGGTACAATGATTGTAAATTACCAAATTTAAATATCGGGGAAAAAAAATTCATCTGGTGATGGGATGACTTAGCCTCTATCCATGCCCATCATCTGTAATATAGGTGTAATACCTGATCCCTATGAAGGTTGAGGATTCAGTGAAATGTTTCTGTCCTCCACATATTACATAAACATTGATGAGGTAAATCAAACAAAGATTTCAATGAATATATTCAAGGTTGATTTGAATAAATTAGCTTAAAAAGCTTTTAGATTTTCTTAGATTTTTCTGATTCTATGTAGTTATGAGGCCAAGTTAAGCCTCATATATTGAGATATCTAATACATTGTTTTCATATTCTCTTATTCAATAACTCCTACTTATCCTTCAGGTTTCAGCTATTCCTGACACATATCTTCTCTAGCAAATCCAATTGTCTCTTTTACTCTTCTCCCTCATAGTATCCTTTTCTTTTCCTTCGTAGCATTGTCACAACTCAAAATTATCTACTTATCTCCACCAGATTATAAACTTGAAGGGCAAGAATTGTGTCCATTTTGTTCACAACTCTATCCCTCGTGCCTAGAATAGTGCCTAACACATAGTAGGCATATTTTAAAAAACAAATTAGCTCTTCACTGTGCTACAGAATCTCAGTGCAGCACTCCAAATTATTTTTCTTTCTTAAAAAGATTAATACTAGCAAAATAAAAGGTAAAACTTCACTTGAAAACCTATCACTAATGATTCAGCCACTTTGGAAAAGTTGAGCAGTTTCTTATAAAAGTAAGGCATACACTTGCCATACGATCCCGCAATCCCACTCCTAGTATTTATCCTAAGTAAAATAAAAACCTATAGTCAAGCACAAACCTGTATGTGAACGTTTATAGTGGCTTTATTAGCAATTGTCCCAAACTGGAAACAACCAAATGTCTCTTAGCTGGGAGTGGATAAACTGTCATATCTATTTAAAAAAGAACAGATTACTGATACATGCAAAATGGATGAACTCGAATGCAGCATGCTAAGTGAAAGAAACCAGACTCAAAAGACTATACTATAAGTCCAAGTATATGACATTGGTGCATAAACAAAATTATAGGGACAGAAAACAAATCAGTGGTTACCAAAGTTTAGGGGAAGAGGAGAGTTGATGACTACAAAGAAGCACTGAGTAAGTTTGGGGATGGTAGTGATAGAACTATGCTTTGTGATGAACTGTAATATGTGTCAAAACTCGCAGAACAATATACTTTAACAGAGCAAGTTTAGGTAAATACCTTAATAAAAAAGTGGGAAAAACTTTTAAATCTCTTGCTTCCTTAGGTTTTCCAATATTCTTTGCTTACTTAGGATATAATTATTAAAAGTAATTCGGCATTATCTGTTGTCATGTCTCTCCCATGGAGACCAAACTGAGCTCTAAACAATTAAAAGGCAGTCCAAGGTAAATGACAATGTTCCTTTTACTCATTTTACTCACTTCTGGTGACTGCTGGACTAAAGCATAACCCTCTATTTAGAAAACGAACAAAATCACATGGTCCCTCAGAGATTTCCACTGGATCAGGGGTCAACGACCTTTCAAGAGCCATGTGACGGTTTCCTAACAAAGCTAATACATTTTCCTTTTAAATCAGACTCAGTAAGTAATGTGTTTACAATAGTTAGGCTCCTAGTTTTAGTCACTGAAGTTCCCAGAGACCTCCAAATAACGGAGGTGACTTTGATGCCACCTGCGTGAGAGAACCTATAGTTTTAAGTGAAAAAGGCAGTTATGAAAAGCAAAACCAGATAAGAAAACTTTAGGAAGGTAAAAAGAAAAAAGGGAGAAATGTCTTATTCTCTCTCTTCACCTGAAATGCCATGATCTCTTCCTATCAGGACATGGGTCATAACTCCAAAATGCAACTTTCTCAACTGGATTTCTGTAGCATTTTGTGAACACAAATTAACTAGCATTTCACTTTCAATCTGAAACATGTAAGGGTATCTCGACACATATGAAATTAGCTGTCACCCTTTAGAGTTGCCCATTTCAAGAACTGTTGTGAATACTACAGCCAAAAAAAACTTTTGGCCAAGAGCTCAGTGCTCAACTCAGCAGAAAAGGTTACAAAGGTTAAGTACATTTTAATAATAAAATCCATAGTCCTAATATTGTTTTTACACCCCATTATTGAAAAATCAAAACTCATTTATAGTCAACAGCCTTTTGTTGAGCAGAACCATAACTAGTCCAGATGAATTCCCATGTTCTTGAAAGAACTACTTCAGCAATGCCAGTCTTGCTGCTAGAATGTCAACCTCCTAAGTTTACCAATTTGACATTGATACTTTACTGCAAAATTTAAGTTTTGGTCAATTTACATTTGCCTGAAACATTTAAATGCCAAATATTTAAAAAAAAACTAATGATTTTAGTTGTGTATTAAATGCCACAGGGATATATATAAATACTAAGTCACGAAGAGCCCAAGTTTTGTTACCAATGTTGGCAAATAACCCAGTGCAAAAATTCTGGACTATTGACAGTTGTCAACATTCTTCAAAGAGAAAGCAATGAGACTGGGTTGAATGTTAGTTCAGAATAAATTGTGATTACTATACTGGAGTCTTGGATCTATGAGTTCTTGATGCACCTGATCAGGGAGGTAAATTATAAAGAGTATCAACTACAAAAATAAGGACAGAGTCAGAATTCTGAAATGAACACCCAGTAATTTTGGATTGCTGAGAATAAAGAGTCAGATAAGCCTTATTGGCAATCTGTAACTCCTGAACCAGAATGCCTTTCTTGCTTTCATATTCTGAAATCACACCAGAAAGTAACAAATTTCAACAAGATCCCATCTAAAATTTAGAAACATGAGTTAACAGCTAAGCAATGTAATAGTTTAAGGTCAAGCACCAGTTTGATAGTCTTACAAACCCACTCTATTTTGCTTTTAATCAAAGTACAAGGAAATGCAATGTGTAGAAATTCAGCAGATGTGAAACACCATGATCCCATTAATTTAAAATTCATGTTTTCAATTAATTTGCTGTGACCACCAGTAGGTGGTGCTCAACCACTCTTCACAAGCATACACATACAAGTTCAGTATACTAGACAAACTAAAGACTCTTAGTTGTCCTACATACAGTGGAGCAATTTCTACAGTTAAACCTTGATATCAACCTTCAGCTGCATCAGACTTGCATTTGTATCTACCACTTATCGGCCAGCTTTTAAAAAGAACCTTGTATTTTACTACAAATAAGCAGCATACTTGTAAATACATTTAGGGAAAAAGTTGCTTAATAAACTATGGATAAATGTCAATTTACATCATTCGTCAATGACCTCAGGTTAAGTGCAGTTGACTAAAAGATTTTACCCAATTTAGATTTAAAATTAAAACTTCAAATTGCATCTAATTTGAAAAAAATTACATATGGCCAGTTTTTTACAGGTCACATTCCTCTAATATCAAATGTCTTACATGATTTTTGCCACTTTCAGCTGGATTAAATTTCCTTTCTTACACAAAGGAAGCCTATTTATGGGTTATACAGAATTAAATTCATGTTTCTCAAAAGTTCTTGGTTTCCCATCAAAAGCCAGAATTTGCATTAGATGTTCACAAATGTCAAATAACTTATGACTTTGTTTCTCCTTTGTAACCAATCACATGTAATCAATTATTTCACTAGTTAAGTACTTACTTTCATCTTGTCCAACTAATTTAACAATTTCAAAGTCAATATTCCTTTCAGCTAGCAAATTTTTAAATGCTGCTGGTCAACCTTCCCAAACATTTACACTAAAAACCTTCCCTTTAGGCTCATTTGCCAACATCTAATCTTTGAGTTTAATCTCGTGTTGGTAATTTGTTCACCCAACATCAACTTTTTACATGAAAATCCACTTCCCAATAGGGCTTTAAAATATTTAAGTGACAAAACACACTCAACTTCCAGTATCATTTATTTTTTCCTAGAATCTGGATACAATTAACTAGCAAGACAGTGCTCAATACTGTTTAAGCCTCATTTTAGGTTTGTAACTACCTAGGGTATTGGTAAATGTGAGAATTCACATTCCATTAACTGGAAAACTAAAATTTGACATAACAAAATTTACTTAATATTGACGCCAACTACACAAAATTTCATATATGCAACACATCAACTTTATTACAGAATTTGGCCTTTGTAAACTAGCTTACACAAAGTTACTTTGCTTATCTGTCCTGACCTATATTAAGTGTTGCACCAACAGACCCATCCCATAGCTTTTTAAACTATGTAAACAGATGATTCCTCCCATTAAGTTGAAAAACCCCAAGTTCCCACCCAGAATTATCAAATTCTAAAGCTTCAGCATATGTTAACACCAGAAATATTTTATGGGCAACTCTTTAAAAGCCTTTCACCAAAATACCATAGGAAGTTACAGTGTTGACCAAAAAAACACACAGGTTTCTCATTAAACTTTGTTTTAATGGGGTCTCAAAATGCTGTGACAGATTTTTGGTCAAGTTGTTTCCATTAAAAAGTACTGATTTTAAAAACTAATAACTTAAAAACTGCCACACACACAAAAAACCAAATGGTCCACAAAACATTCTCCTTTCCTTCTGAAGGTTTTACGATGCATTGTGATCATTAACCAGTCTTTTACTATTAAACTTAAATGGCCAATTGAGACAAATAGTTCTGAGACCGTTCTTCCACCACTGATTAAGACTGGGGTGGTAGGTATTGGGGATAATATTCATTTAGCCTTCTGAGCTTTCTGGGCAGACTTGGTGACCTTGCCAGCTCCAGCCGCCTTCTTATCCACTGCTTTGATGACACCCACAGCAACTGTCTGTCTCATGTCACGAACAGCAAAACGGCCTGTTAAAAAATTTTAAATTTTAAATTAGAAACACTTGGCACACAAAATACTTTTCACTTCAAATAAAATTCCTAATTACACACTAGTCATTCTTACCCAGAGGAGGATAGTCGGAGAAGCTCTCAACACACATGGGCTTGCCAGGAACCATGTCAACAATGGCAGCATCACCAGATTTCAAAAACTTTGGGCCATCTTCTAGCTTTTTCCCAGAACGACGATCAATCTTCTCCTTCAGCTCAGCAAATTTGCAAGCTATGTGAGCTGTGTGGCAATCCAGCACAGGTGCATATCCGGCACTGATTTGGCCTGGGTGGTTCAGGATGATCACCTTGAAGGAAAGACAGGTATTTAGTGATTCTCAAAAAAAGGTAGTTAAGGACCTGGCACTAAGTAAAGACAGTCACTTAGTTACCTGAGCGGTGAAGCCAGCTGCTTCCATTGGTGGGTCATTTTTGCTGTCGCCAGCCACATTGCCACGACGAACATCTTTGACAGACACGTTCTTGACATTGAAGCCCACATTGTCCCCGGGAAGAGCTTCACTCAAAGCTTCATGGTGCATTTCAACAGACTTTACTTCAGTTGTTACATTGACTGGAGCAAAGGTGACCACCATGCCAGGTTTGAGAGCACAAGTCTCCACTAGGCCTACAGAGACAGTACCAAAACCTCCAATTTTGTAGATGTGCTGGAGTGGCAGACGCAAAGAGTTGTCAGTTGGACGAGTTGGTGGCAGGATGCAATCCAGAGCTTCAAGCAGAATAATTCCACTGGCATTGCCATCTTTACAGTGAATTTCCATACCTTGAACCAAGGCATGTTAGCACTTGGCTCCAGTATGTTGTCACCATTCAAACCAGAAATTGTCACAAATGCCAGGGTTGTAGCCAATTTTCTTAATGTAGGC
>NW_006494614.1:20649145-20650797 GCF_000325575.1 Pteropus alecto | reverse complement strand
CTCAAAGGCTTGTCAGTTGGACGAGTTGGTGGCAGGATACAATCCAGAGCTTCAAGCAGCGTGGTTCCACTTGCACTGCCATCTTTACGGGTGACTTTCCATCCCTTGAACCAAGGCATCTATAAAAGACAAGACTGTCGATTAGTGCTACCAATCTTCCCCCACCATACCCTGGGCTTTTCTTAACTGTCATAAGCCACTTACATTAGCACTTGGCTCCAGCATGTTGTCACCATTCCACTCAGAAACTCACAGAAGTGCTACTGTGTCAGGGTTGTAGCCAATTTTCTTAATGTAGGTGCTGACTTCCTTAACGATTTCCTCGTATCTCTTCTGGCTGTAAGGCGGCTCAGTGGAATCCATCTTGTTAACACCAACGATTAGCTGTTTCACACCCAGTGTGTAAGCCAGAAGGGCATGCTCACGGGTCTGCCCATTCTTGGAGATACCTGCTTCAAATTCACCAACACCAGCAGCAACAATCAAGACGGCACAGTCAGCCTTTGGGGGAAAAAAGGCAAATCTTATTAAACAAAAGCTCTTCGAAAGGATGAATCCGATGTAGAACAGACCAAAATAATTATTTTAAAGTTTAATCCTACAAACCTGTGATGTGCCTGTAATCATGTTTTTGATAAAGTCTCTGTGTCCTGGGGCATCAATGATGGTCACATAATACTTGCTGGTCTCAAATTTCCACAGGGAGATATCAATGGTGATACCACGCTCACGTTCAGCTTTTAATTTATCCAAGACCCAGGCATACTTGAAGGAGCCTTTCCCCATCTGTAAAGATTAAGGATGGTTACTTGGTGACAATCAAAATCCAGCTTGAAATTCCTTACTCCCACTATTTGGGAAAGCCATTAGACTCCACTTCACAGCTTAGTTTACAAAGCAAATTGATTCACCGCAAGTTAGATTATACCTTAACTGGTTATGACATGCAGATCTAGGTTAGGGACTAATTTTTGGAAATTACCACTTAATTACCAGCAGTTATCTTCGTTTATCTGTTTATGTCAATGTACCTACCTCAGCTGCCTCCTTCTCAAATTTTTCGATGGTTCTTTTGTCAATCCCACCACATTTGTAAATCAGATGACCAGTTGTGGTAGATTTGCCAGAATCTACGTGTCCAATGACGACGATGTTGATGTGTGTCTTTTCCTTTCCCATTTTGGCTTAAATTTAGCGTTGGTTTTCACGACACCTAAATTGGGGGAGGGGGGGAGATCTTTTAACCACCGTCCCACAAGCTCGAGAACAAGCCACGATGGGAACTCAAAGGGCAAATTCCAAGGAGAATCATCCAGTGCCAAGCTGGCCCAACTCTTGTCTCCACCCACCAAGTGTGGGGAAACTCCATCGCCTAAGTCCCCTCCCCCAACCAGAGGAAGCCCTGCTCCAAAGGCCATGAAACCGAGGAGCCGGGACGGTGCCGGGCACACGGCGGGGTCACAGGAAGCAGCGGCCGTGGAGGGAAAAGCCTTTCCCTTTGTGCGGGTGACTCACCCGCCCGCTCTCCCGGGCCGCCGCGTCCTCCATTTTGAGCTCCCTGCACAGGGCCGCGAGCGGCCATCTTTCCGCGCACGCAACTGGTGCCGAGCGGGCCAGGCCGGCCTCGCCGCCCAGGGCAGGGAGGCGCCCGG
>NW_006494614.1:20646933-20649010 GCF_000325575.1 Pteropus alecto | reverse complement strand
GCCCGCCCCGTCGGCGCTGACCAACCTCGGCCAGACCCCCTCGACGCAAAACCACTGGGGATACTTTCCCCGACAACTCAAGTGGCCGGAGACTTCTGGATCACAGGGCGGGCGAGGAGGCGCGGCGGCGGGAATCGCACGCGGCAGCCACGGCGCGCCAACCAGGCCTTCACCCAAGCACGAGGCGACGGGGCCCCTGAAAAAAGCGCAAGGCCTCGAACTCTCCCACCCACTTACGACCCGAAATTCGGGGTCAAGAACATCGCAAAGGGGCTCCGTGGCGCAGCAGCCGAGAAAGGCACGCGAGGGCCGCAGCCCGCTCCGGGAGGCCAGGCCCGCGGAAGCCACGCCCGGCACTCACCTGTGTTCTGGCGGCAAACCCGTTGCGAAAAAGAACGTTCAAGAGGACTACGGCACTTATATACGGTCCTCCCCCACCCTCGGGAAGAGGGCGGAGTCAGCACACGACACGACTTTCCCAGTTTACCCCGCGCCACCTCCACCGGGCACCCGTTCAATCGCCGTCCCCTCCCCCAACGTTTCGGGGACCGTGGGCGATGTGCGCTCAGCCCACTGAAAAGCACCCGTCGCCTTGCGCATGCTCCTCTCGACCTCGATGATGACGAGAGCGCGGGGTGGGAGGCGGGGACGAGCGAGCCCTCGGTTCTAGGTTAGTGGGAGTTTACCGACGGTCCCTGGGATTCCCCGAGGCCAAGGCGAGTCCTCCTTTTGTATGAATTACTCTCAGCTGCAGCTGGGGGTGGGGCGGAGAGTAGACGGCCAGGCGGGGACGCTTAGAATCTTCCCTCCACCGTTCCTGCTTTCTTTGCAAAGATGGTATCCAGGTTGGGGTATCCCTTCACCCCGCAGTACGCCTCCCGTCCTCAGCCTTGACCTCTCGCGGGTCCTGGACAAACCCCTTGAACAGCTTCTTCTGCTGGTCTCATACGCGCCCGGGGCAGGCTCCTCCTCCGTCTTTGCCCTCAGAGTCCCCACCGGGTGGAGAGGAGTACCAGGCCGGGAACCCGGGGCAGCGGACCCAGGGGGTATTCCTTCACGGCCGCAGAAATCGCGGATGGTTAAACGCGGTGCCCCTGAACCCGAGGAATATGCTCCTCAACTGGCTTCTTGGCTTGTTTCAGTAAAAGCCAGCTGCTTTTATCGAAGTCCATGTCGCACATTCACCCCATGGTACCCCAGATGCCCAGGTTTTCAGTTTTTAGACTCCAATCCTAGTTTGCTTTACTTCTAACTCTAGTTTTACTAAGCTAAAGGGACCCTGAATGTGTGTCACCCTCGTGGTACATTTTTTTCCAGTGTACACTCATTCGATTGCAAGCATGAGAAACCTGAAAAGAATTTTTGAAATTCAGTCTTTCCACATGATCTCATGTGGAGACTAAGCTGTACAGCAACAAGGTTATCCACCCAGTGTGAAATCACTGCTCCTCAAAAATGGCCAATCCCATTTTGATAAAATGTCTTCGTTTTCTGTCGTCCTATTAATTGTAACTGAATTTTAGCATAAATTCAGGGTGAAACTGTGTAAGGCCTTTTTGTCTGGCAGTCAGGGCAGACTCAGAAATATTCCTCTGAAGGAAGAACTTTTTTAAATGAGCTAATTACTAGATCGTTATGTCTCTTCTTTCATGTATAGAACATCTCTGCAACTTCTCCAGCTGATCTGTTAACGAATATGTGAGAACTTACTATGTGTCCAGTGCTAAGTAAAGCTCTGTGGCATGTACAAAAGAAATACTTCTTTTGGAAAGGAACCAGAATTAAATAGGAAGAGGAAAACTAACGTGTAAAACAAGTGGAAAGCAGTTAAAGGCTAAGGTGTATGGTGCTTACTTTCTAATTAATTGCAGAATACAGTTCTAGTCCTAGCTTTCGGTTACTTCTCACAATCCAAATGCCCTTTTTTTTTTTTAATGAAAGTCTGCCTTTTTGTTTTGCTACTCTTTGTAGACATAAACTTATAAAAATCAGGTTTTTCTGTTTCTTTATTAACATGTTTATAGCCTTCTCATTTGAACTTTGAGAGAGTTTTCATGAAAGAAACTACCATATAAAT
>NW_006494614.1:20640432-20646900 GCF_000325575.1 Pteropus alecto | reverse complement strand
AAAAGCCTTTTCTGTGTGTTTTTCTAGCTTCTCACCTTTCACAAATTCTTTTTCTCTTGCATTTCCTAGTGCCCTTACCCGGTCAAATACACGTGGAATAAAATTAGCTTGATATGCTAGTGCATGTTTGTAATGTAAGAAGTACCAATGAAAATCACTAGCAATAGAACAATGCGAATATAGACCTCTGTGTTTATTTCCTTGGAAATATTAAATAATGACTATTCTCTCTCGAACTAGATTCTCAGAATCAGGCATACTTGTGTAGCGCAGTGATACTGACTGTACGCTGTGCTTTTTCAGATTAAGATTAGGGTGCTACATGAGATTTATTATTTTCCATGCCTTCTTTAGCAGTGTATGCTTTAAATAGTTTAGGTTTGTACACTGTTGAAGATAATACTAAGGCATATAAATATTTCAACAGGAATGATGAATTTTTGAAAATGCAAAGAAATGGTTATTTAGTGACAAGGGGGAAGGAAGCAAAGACTAAAGATTAAAAGTTGAACATTTTTAAATTGTATATGGAATCCAGAATTATAGTTGAACAACTAATCTAAGAAATAAAGGTTAAAATGAAAAGTGGACGTTGGTAGGAGGGGAAAGTATCAAATTTCAGTTTAGTAAAAGTGTGAAAAGTCATCTCTGTGAAACGAGCACGGTTAATTAAACTGTTACATTGCAAACTTTTATACAGTAATAACATTGTACTAATATGTATGCTTTCAGTTGAATTATTGTTTGAAAATATGGAACTATAATTTAAACAGTAATTTTTGTAGATATATGTTTTCAGCACTATGTTGGACACGAATTCCTTAAGAGATATTCACAAACATTTCCTTAGTAGCTTATAAAAACTATATCTCGTGAGTCAAATCTCACCTTTTCATTTTTCTAGTACTTCAACCTTACTGCTTTGGATGGTGAAAAAAAAAAATACAACATTCCAAATATAACTATGGTAACAAATGGTTCAAAAGTGTTCCAGGACCAAATCATATCAGCCAAAGTTTCATTACTATGTCCAGAGAGAAAGAAAGGAAAATTGAAAAAGTATAAGTCCAAAACTATCCCAGATTATAAGCAAGTTTTCCCCAAGGCCCTGTGATTGTAGGTAAGAGTATACACTTTATAAAATACGTAAATACCTTATAGAGAATCCTTTTTTGAATTAGCACCTAACGAACAGCAAAATTATACATAAGTCCTTGATTTATATCTAAGTAGTCTACTGGGCATCACTGACTGGGTTACTGACTGAAGTAATGACCGAGACTTTGTGGAGAATCTCGAGCCATCCGGTGAGTTAGGGTTAGGCACGGCCCACGAGCCTTATCTCCGGGGAGAGCTCACATTTCTGCTCTGGGTCGATGCCGGAACGGGACGGAAACGTGGGTCCCAGAGGAGCCCCGCGCGGCTCGGGGCGCCCTCGGTTCTGAGGAGGCAGCGCGCTGCGGTCCCCGGGTGGCGAGGCGGGCACGGGGCCGTCCTTCCCCGGAGCTCCCCGTGCGCTCCGACACCTGCGGGCGGGCCAGGACGCGAGGCAGCGCTGGCTCGGGTCTCCGAGGGACTGAGGTCGCCACAGCTTGCCCCCGGACACGCCCCCACTTTGAGGTCACTTTCTTTGGTGCTCTGACTGCGGAAGGAAGTGTGAGGGAGGAAGCTGAAAACCCCACGTGGCTCGGGGTGGGGGTCGGTTTTCGTCACCCGTGGCGTGGCCTCTAAAAGCCTGAAGCAAAAAATAAAATAAAAGGCTGAAGCAGATATTATTACTCCTTTTTAGAAAGCTCTTATCCTTAGGCCCAGTATTTCGAAACATAATCCCAGCTCATTTTACCTCTACAACTTTACAGCAGATACAGTATGCCTTTTACTACTTAAATGTTAAAATAGTAACAGTAGCATCGTTGAAACTTGTAAATGTGCTTTTTGGTTGTAATCTAAGGACGTATTTTGTTTAAGATTTTCCTTCAAGTTGCTCATGCCATTTAGAGTAGCAAACTGTTAAAATACATTCTAGTAAACATCTGCACTGTCCCTTTTAGAAAAAAAAAAAAGAATTTACTTGGTAAAAGGGTGAACAATAATAGTTCTTTGATATCTGTAATTGTGATTCACCAAGCATCTTTCAGTATTGGCTAATCACTTTGCTATTGGGCCTAATTTAAAGCAGCTTTAAGTAATTACATTTTGCTGTGGCTTGCCACGTTTTCATCTTGCCTGTGCCAATTAAAAATGATTTTTAAAAGAGTATATTTGAATATGATTAAACCAAGGACTATTTGGCTTGAGAAACAAAATAAAATGCTACTTGAGTGCCAGATAACATTTGCACTATTTAATGTAACCCCACTACCAACATTTTACAGATGGAGAACCTGTAGGCAACTGATAGTTTATGCATAATAAGCAAATGCAGACATTTACTTTTTAAATTTGCGTCTTTTTTTCTTTTTTTTTTTTCCACAAATGGTAAATTGCTCTTTTCACTTAATACTTTTTGGAGATCTTTTCTTGTGAGTAAATTAGGGCCCAGCAGAGCAACTTTGGAACCCAAGTAATCTGGCCAGAGAGCTAGTCCTAACTTTTACCAGCAAGTCTAAGGAGCCTGGTATAATGAAAATAGCAGTAGCTTTGGAGTCAGAAAATCAGGGATTCAGCCATTGCTCTGCTATTTACAGATCTGTGATTGCCAGTAGTTCTTGGTTTCTCAGTGCATCTGTATCAGGGGGCTGCTCATGATTCATCCTTAGCACCTACCTCATAATTCTAATATGCAAAAATATGAAACCATATGGGAGCACTCAATTTTCTAGTTAAGACTGAGTTTCTATAAGCTTTTTGGACACCTCCTGTCCATGATTGGTTTACTTTGTGACACTAATGTGACACAATAGGGAAAATAAACTCATTGGTATCTTTTTATTTCTAAAAGTTTTGAAATAGGAAATACATGTACATTGTAAAAAATATGTACAGAGGTTATACAGTGAAATGTTACTCTCTTTTTAGTGGCTTAGAGAAAGTCTGAAGAATATGCCAGGATGTTAAAGGAGACTAAAAATATTTTTGTTACTGCTATCATGATTCCAAGCTGGTGCCTACCAGGATAGAAGCTCCCTGATTTGGCATGGAGGAAAAGATGACCTTCCCTCATTATTTTTTTCTGAATCCACATTTTATAGACAATATTCATTTTCAGCATTACTACATAGTCATAGGTAACTTAATGGAAAGAACACCAGACTAAGAAGAGCTTGAATCTATTCCTAGCAATTTTATTTATTAGTGGTGTGATCGTGAATAAATCACCCATGAGCTCATTATCCTATTCTAAAATGTCTAATGATACCTATTTCACGGAACTGGTCATAAGGACTAAGTGAGAAAATGTTCCTGAAGATACTATTTTTACGAATGTTAGTGCTCATTATAATTAGAAAATAATCATTAGCTTTTTCAAAAAACAGAAAGAAAAATCTGTTATTGTTCAAAATATAGAGAAACTGTCAATTGTCATTATTCATTCTAATAATGAGCACTATTTGGTCCATTTCATTTAAGTACAAAACTATAGATTCAGCAATATATGTGCGTTTGCGTGTGTGTTCTATAAGTGGGAGGGACTTTCAAATTATGGCATTCAGTAAATATTTGTAATTGTACAGGACTTCAGAGGTCAGTCTTTATTCATCCATCCATTCACATTCGTTAAGCAAGTACTATGTGCCAGATACTTAGGCAGTGAGGAGACAAAAAAACAATCACTGTTGGATGGTGTGTGCCATCCAAGAGCCCTGGAGAGGTAGGGAGAACATTGACAGTGAACAGATGACTCCAGGAGAGCATGAGTGAAAGCCTAGAGTGATTTCAAGCACTCAGGAGGGACCCAGACTGGGGGAGGGGATGAGGACAACATCAGGGAAAGCTGCTCAGGATAGACAGTCTCACCTTGTTTGGGTAGAAACTGGGAGTCAGTCAGTGGAAGAAAACTTTGGAGGGTGGGTGTTTTGGGGTGACTGCTCTAGAAGAGAAAGTGAGAAGGAGCATTTGCGCCTCCATAGATATGAACAGAGAGCAATATATATCTGTGTTGGGGTATTCACTGAGACCCCTGAGGGACCTGCGAAGCACATGGGCTTCAGAGACAGACAGACCTGGGTCCAAGTCTCACATCCATCACTTACCAAATGTGTGTTTCTGGGCAAGTTATTTGGCCTCTTTAAGCTTCAGCTCTCTCATCTATAAAAAGGAGATGATAATACCTACCCTGGAAGACCACTGTGAAAATTAGATAAGAAATTATCTCAAGTGCTGAGCATGGTTTTTAGCACCAAGTTAGAACATAATTGGCAGGAGTTTGTTGTTTTTATTTTCCTTTTCATTTGTTTTTACCCATTGAGTATACAGCATAGTGCTTTCAGGGTGAGTGCAATCAGAAAGCCTTCACTCAGATCTCTGCTGGCTCTACCACAGCTAGTGATGGGATGTTTGGCAAGTGATTTAACTTTGCTAAGCCTCAGTTTTCATATCTATAAAGTGCAGATAATAAATAAAAGCTCCCCCAGAGGTTTGTGGTGAGGATTAAATAAAATAATCAATGTAAAGTACTTAAAGCAGTGCCTGGCACCTAGTAATCATTCAGTAAATCTTAATTGTTGTGCATGTTTGTTTTTGTTTTTGTTTTGTCCTCTTGAACTGGAATCTTGTCAGAGAATGAAGTTTCTTTACTAAGAAAATACCACAATGACCTTGCTCTGAGCTGTGTTTAACAGCCCTGCATTTTAAGTTTGCTCGTTAATTTCCCTATCAGCTCCATTTTCAGAATCTTAGAGATGCCATGTTTTAAATATTGTGAAGTTAAAAATGTTTAAAAATCAGTGTTTTTAAACTAGAATTTTAAAAAATCAGAGGCAGCATAAACAGTTGTCCCTCATTCTAAAGTCTTGTCACATCCTTGTACTTCCTAAGATTAAATGTCCTGTATCTTTTTTAAAAATGTTTTAGTTTGGTATCTTTTGATTTGTTGCAATGTCATCTGTTTTCTAGTACCATCTGCTTCCGGTATATCTACTGGCAAGCTGTTTTTGCTGCAAAAAGAACTTCACAGACTTATTTATTTATTTTTTTTAAAACTCTATTTTGTGTCATGATTGTTATGGAAACAGCGTGTCACACAATCATCAATAAAAAGAGAAAACCAGGTCTCAATAAATGGAAACCACTATGGTAAACTATTAGATCACCTTCTTATTTTTAGGACACACTAACTCAAAAAAATATATATATATATCTGAAAGCCATCATGTGCTTAAAAACTATTGACAATCTCTCCATGAATTTGCATATCTGCCACCTGTGGCTCCACTGCAGAATGACTACTACTGTCCCTTTTTATATAGTATATATGTTATTTCCATACTTGATTTTATTAATTCCATTTAACCTGTACCAGCCTTTGCCATCAAGGTCTACAATAATAAACTCTTCAAGCTGGAAGAGAGTTTATTCTTCATCTAGTGAATTCCACTAATTTTACAGATAAGGAAAAATGTCAGAATGAGTGATTTGCCTAGTGCTCACCTGGCTAAAGATAAAGGCTGCCCATCCTATGGCTTGTATTTTTTGCCTTTGGTGGATAAAGTGGTAGGGATTAAAAGTGCACATTCTAGAGCTAGACTAGCTAGATTCAAAGTCCATCTCTGATATTTACTAGCTATGTGATCTTAGATATATTGCTTACCCTCTTTAAGTCCCAGCTTCCTCATCTGTAAAATGGGGATAATATTACTTATTTATAGAGTTATTATGAGGATTAAATAAGTTAATATGTATTTTTAATATTTCTCGCATTCTCTAAGAATTAACTATTATTATTTTGTCTATCTTGTTTATTATCTATCCTCAATGCCTAAAACAGTACCCGCACAATAAGTATTTGTTAAATGATTAAGTGAATGGATGAAGGATGAGCTGTGTGATTCCGCCATCATTGACTAATTGACTCAAAAAGGATTTTTCTATATTTTTATGAAAAGATGGTCCTTACTGTCAGACACGAACAGATTAGATTAGTTTCAGTTGTGGAAGATAAGTGAAAGCTGTAGGTAGAACTACTTAAACTTTTTTTTTTTTTTAAGTCTACATTAATTACTATGTTGTGGAGAAATAAGGGCTGAACATTTTCCAAATTTGGTGAAGATCAGAGTCAATCCCTTCAGTGAAACCCAAGCAAGATAATAAGACCTTTCTTAGGTACATCATAGTCAAATTGCTGAAAGCCAAAGATTGAGGAAAAAACTGAAAGTGCTCAAAGAAAAAAAGGGGAGCAACAATTGAAGTGACTGCAGGACGTGGAGGCAAAGAGATAGATGAGCAACATTTTAAAGTGTTGAAAGTAAAAATAATCAAACCTGACAACCCAGAATTCTTCTTCTTCCTTTTCCTCTTCCCCCCTTCCCC
>NW_006494614.1:20605753-20640379 GCF_000325575.1 Pteropus alecto | reverse complement strand
TGGAAAAGAAAAGTTTTATTAGAAGGGAGAGTACATTTCCAGACGTGGAAGTGGGCCTGAGCGAGAAAAGCATGGCTCAAAAGACCCCAGAATTCTTTATCTAGTGAAAATATCCTTCATAAATGAAGGTGATAAAATCACAATGAGATAGCAGTACACACCCACTAAAATGGCTAAAACTGAAAAGACTGACAGTACCAAATTTTGGCAAGCAATTGGGACTCACACAGCTGATGAGAATGTAAAATGGTACACTGTCTTAGGAAACAGTTTACTAATTTCTAAAGAAAGTTAATCATACATCTACCATAAGACCACTTCTGGGAGTTTAAAGAGACATTAAAGCATATGACCACACAAAGACTTGGGGCCAAATGTTCATAGCAGCTTTATTTTCCACCAAAAATGGAAAACAACCCAAATGTTCATTAAAAGGTGACTGGATAAACACATGATGGTATATATCCATACAATAGAAAACTACTCAATCTTTACTCCCACAGCGCAAAATGCCTAAGGCTAAGAAGGCTAAGGTGAAGAACCAAGAGGCCAAATAGGGTAAATTCCCTATTTGAGAAAAGACCTAAGAATTTGGCATTGGACAGAACATCCAGCCCAAAAGGGATCTCACCTGCTTTGTCAAATGGCCCTGCTCCATTCGGCTGCAGCAGCAAAGGGCTATTCTCTACAAGCTCCTGAAAGTGCCTCCTGCGATTAACCAGTTCACCCAGGCCTTGGACCACCAAACAGCCACCAGCTGCTTAAGCTGGCCCACAAGTACAGACCAGAGACAAAGCAAGAGTAGAAGCAGAAGTTGTTGGCTCGAGCTGAGAAAAAAGCTGCTGGCAAAGGGGGCGTCCCCACCAAGAGGCCACCTTGTAGTGACAGTAGTAATACTGTCACTACTTTGGTGGAGAACAGGAAGGCCCAGCTGGTAGTGATTGCACATGACGTGGATCCTATAGAACTGGTTTTCTTCCTGCTTGCCCTGTGCCGGAAGATGGGGGTGCCCTACTGCATCATCAAGGGGAAGGTCAGGCTGGGGCCTCTGGTCCACAGGAAGACCTGCACCATCATTGCCTTCACACAGGTTAACTCAGAAGACAAGGGAGCGCTGGCTAAGCTGGTGGAAACTATCCTGACCAATTACAATGACAGATATGATGAGATGTGCCGTCACTTGGGAGGCAATGTTCTGGGCCCAAATTTTGTGGCTTGCATTGCTAAGCTGGAAAAGGCTAAGGCTAAAGAACTGGCCACCAAACTGGGCTGAGTACCCTGTCATGTGTTCTGTACATAAAAGTAATAAAAATTCTTTCAATCACAGTCAGAAAAAAAAAAAAGAAAAAGAAAACTACTCACCAGTAAAGAGGAATTAACTATTGATAAATGCAACAAAATGAATGACATTCAAAATGATTGTGCTGATTGAGGAAGCCATACAAAAAAAGAATATCTATTAAAATTCTTCATTGATATAAAATTCTATAAAATGCAAATCGATCTGCAGTGACAGCAGATTAATGGTTGCTAGGGGGTGCGGTGCCGAGGAGGTGAGAGAAAAGGGGATTACAAAGAGGTGTGAAGAAACTTGTGGGTGATGAATGCATTCATTATCTTGATTGTGGTGATGGTTTCATAGGTGTTTACATATGTGAAAATTTACCAAATTGTATACTTTAAATATATGCAGTTTATCATATAACAATCATACCCCAATAAAAATAGGAAAAATAGAAGAAAACAAAACAAATAAATGAAGGCAAAAGAGATACATTTTTGGATGAAAAAAACTAAGAATTTGTTGCCAGCAGACTTGCACTATAAGAAATGCTACAGGATGTTTTTCAAGCTGAAGAGAAATAATACCAAATTGAAACTCAAATCATCAGGAAGGACAAAATGGAAATGGTAAATATCTGGGTAAATATAAAATACTACTTTTTCTCCTAATTTCCTTAAAGTACATGAGACTATTGAAAGCAAAGATTATAACATTGTCTTATAGGGTTCATAACATGTGTATTGAATGCATATAATAATTATAGGTTAAAGGACAAGTGTGGGCCTGTAGAGCAAGGCTTCTACATTGCACATAAAGCTACTGTTAACTCTAAGTAGTTTGTGATAAGTTAATGATGTATATCATATCCCTTAAAGCAAATGCTAAAAACGTAATATAAAGATATAGCTAAAAAGCTATTAGATAGAATGGAATTCTAAAAGAACACCTAAATAATCTAAAAGAAGAGGAACAAAAAGCAGAGGGGACAAAGAAAACAAATAGTAAAGTGGTAGACCAAAATCCAAATATTTCAATAATTACAATAAATATTAATGGACTAAACATTCTAATTAGAAAGCAAGGTTCATCAGAATGGGTTTAAAAAAAGGAAAAAGAAAGATCCAACCAAATGTTGTCTATGAGATACACATTTTACGTTTTAAATACAAAAACGTGGATACATTATGTTAGATTTCACTTATTTTGCCACATTGAAAATGGCTTTTAAACTTTGCCTGTCTCAATCACTATACTTATAAGACAGAAAATAATTATACTCTGTCCAAGATTGTAGCAGTTGAAAATAATTAAATGATTATAATGAACTCTGCAAATACTGTTTGCAGAATTATTATTTCCTTATAATAATTATTTAATGTATATTATTTTACTCTAATTATTACATTGTTTCTTTCTGAACAAGCTTATCAATATTTAATGTAAGCATTATCTTATTTAATAATATTATCCTACTTAATAACATTTTTACTATATAGCAGAATTGAAATCAGGGTTTTGGTGTCAAACATCCCTGAGTTACTCTTGGCTCTGACATTTACTATGTGCCCTCAGGCAAGTTTCTTTAGCTTATTAATTGAGCTTCAGTTCCTTCATCTGTAACAGGACTATACTACTTCATGGATTAAATAAAAGAGTGTAATGTAAAATGCTCGGCACAGAGCTTGGTACATAGTAAAAGCTCAATAAATGGTAATTATCATCATCACCATCATCATAATGACAAGAGTGAATTCACATATCTTCTTAAAAACATTATGTAACAACGGATGAGAAAAAACATTTTAAAGTTTTGTATTTTTGTCAATACTTTAAACAAATTCATAACACTATGTTAATGAAATAAAATACAATGAAAAAAATCTGCAACAACCCAAAGAAAGCAAAAAATATCCTACTATATAGCAATCGGCTATATGTTTCTACAAAATTAAGTTGATGTCTATCAAAGTCTTCCTATGTTTGAAAACGTTTTATTCTGACACTAAACTTTAACAATCAAATGAAGCAAATGACAGCCAGACAGCAAAAGGAGTCTATTATCAGATTCCTAACTTGAAGCAAAAATTGTCTACAGACACCCACTTTGTTGTGGGCATGTCCATTATGTGACAGGAATATGAGAGAACAGAAAATAGAATTGCAGCTATTGAATAGAAGCTGGGAGCCTTCATTGTCAGAATACTTAAGTGGAAGAAGGATTCTATGATAACTGGGAAAAAATGCATTTTGTCTTGATTAACTATCATAAAATGAAGCAATCAGTGCAGGATCATTTTGCTCACATACTTTTTTACAGCACAAATGGCCACAGGAGTTGGTGAGATGAGCAAAGGACAGGACTCAGGCATGGCTGGCTCCAGCTCCTTCCTCCGGTCTCATCCCATCTGCTGCATTCTCAGAGGGATCCATCTAAAAGGCTTCCCTGTTATTTTCCATTATGGCTCCTTCTTTGTTTCCTTCTTAACACCTATCATAATATGTAATTATTTTATTTACTTAGCTCCTGTTTCAGCTTTGTCTCCTTTACTAGAATGTAAACTCCATGACAGCAGAGACCTTGTCTGATATTCTTTTTTTTCCCCATGATATCTGGAACTTGGCACATTCAACAAACATTTGTTGAATGAATGAGTGAATGAATGGAGAGGGAATCTGGGAATGCAGTCTGCTTCTCCTCAAGTAAATTTCTTCTTACTGACATGCATATGCTGTCTTCAGTTTGAGAATCTACCAAAAAAACCTTTCTTTGGTATTAAAAATCATTCTAAAATTCATGTTTTTCAGAAGCTCTCCTAATATGCCCTGGTCTGTCTTTTTTTTTTTTTTCTAGTTTGGACTTGCACTATGTTTTTTTGTTTGATTTCTTTATTTTTAAGGTTTGACTAGGAGTGAGGGGTACACCTTGGCTGTGGTGAGGGCAGGGAACATCCCTAGATGTTGTTGCCCTGATGTCTGCTTAGCAAATAGAGTGACATCTTCCTGTGGCCTGAAAAGAAGAGTTGATCACACTCATAACTTGGATTGGCTTAGAAACAGGTAGGGGACAGTGAGGGTGGAGGGAGCTCATTGAAAGCAAAAACGTGTCCTATTTATTAATCTATCCATCCATCCACCCATCAGTTATGCTCTCATTCAGTAATTTTAGCATTTACTGAGCTTAGACCTATACCAGAACTGTTCTAAATGGTTTATGCATATTAATTAATTTCATTGTTACAGTTACCCTAAGAGTTTGTACTGTTCTTATCCCCAGTTTATAAATGTGAAAACTTATAACTACTTTTTAAGCGTTATTATTCAATAGTCTTTCAGAAGGAATTTTTAAAAATCAGATAGATAATCTAGTTTAAAAAAAACACTATGGTATTTTTCCAAATCACTTTTGACCCATGTAATCATAATAGAATAGTATCTAAACAAAATTATATATATTGCCCTAGAATTATGGGAAATGTTGCCATATAATACACTTTAGGATAAAGTCAATGCCAAATAGGAGAAACGAGCAAAATGCTGCAGAGAGGACGTTGGAGGAATGGAAAGAACATGGCATTGGGGTTGGAGAGACTTGGAGTTGAATCAGTTCTCTGTTCTTGGGCAACATGCATGAAGATCAGTTTCTATACCTGTGAAGTGAGAGTGACAAAGCCTCTATAGGTCTTTTCAGAATTCCCCAGACCAGGCTGAGTGCTCTCCTCTGTGCTTCTCCATCATCTTTTGCAATGCCTTGCATGTCATTTGCCAAATAGGAAGTACTCTTGATATGACCATCTCTTCCTTAGATTATAAATTCCTTCAGAGCAACAATATCTGGGAATGTTCCCCACCACTATCAGGACCTGGGTAAGCCCCTCACTTCTAGTTAAATTTGACTGGTTCCTTAGATCTCAGCTCAGTTACCTTTTCAGGGAAGCCTGTCCTGACCCTATCCTCACCCATTCTATTGGCCCACCGCCCCCCACCAGAGCTGTAACGGTTTCCTTTGCATAAATTTTTATAAAACCAAATTTCTATATTGTCTTCCTTTGGGGTACTTGTCTTAGTTTGTACTTATACATAGATTATAGTGAATATTTAATAATTGTCCTCCCCTCCTCCCCAGCCACATAGGCCTCAAGAAGGCAGGGAGGGACCAAGTATATATGGTTCACCACTGAATTCCCTATGCCTGAGGGATCCTTACAGAGAATATGGGTCTTGAAAAATGTAAAGGATTTCTACTGGCATTTGAGGCAGAGAAAGCAGTAATTTAAGACATGTAAGTTCACATTTTGTTTTAAAAAAAATTGAGTAGTCCTCTGTGTTTCTAGAACAGTGACTCTCAGCCAGGAGTGATCTCACCCACCTCTCCCAGGGGACAATTGGCAATGTCTGGAGACATTTTTTTATTGTCATGACTTGGAGAAGCTACTGGCATTGAGTAGGTAGAGGTTAGGAATGCTCTGAAATATAGTGCTCAGGCCAGCCCTGTACAACAAAGAAATATGTATTGTTCTAGCTCAATATGTCAGTAGTGCTGAGGTTGAAACCTCTGTTCTGGAATAAACAAAGCTAAATATACAGTTTGAGGCTTTATCGCGGAAAGCCCCAAGTCCATCTTCATAATCTTCGACACTTATTAGGAAACAGTTGTACTAACAAACACTTGTGAAATGGATTTAAGTCTTGAAAAACCAGTTAAATGTTAAATTTGGGACGAATGTTGAAAGACGTTTCACCAGATACAGAATGGAAGAGGAAGTACTTTTCTACTTCAGTCAGGCGGAGGTAGGTTCAGTTCTCTCTAGACAAATGTATTCTTTAAAAAGGCCTTTCCCTAAAAAGGACCACTTTCCACAGGAGAATGGGCATGTTTAAAACTTAATTGAGCAGTTTAAATAATACTTAAATCTTTTAGTTATATTTTACTGGCAGTTTAATCCTATTTGATGACTGACTGAGTACAAGCTCATTCAATTTCAAGAATGGATAATGGAAACAAAAAAGTACTTGGAGAGTTAAAAACATATCCATACAAAAACCTGCAGATAGATGTTTATAGCAGCTTATTCATAATTGACAAATCTTAGAAGTCACCAAGTTGCCCTTCAGATGGTGAATGGATAAATAAACTGTGGTACACCTAGACAAAGGAGTATTATTCAACACTAAGAATAAGTGAGCTATCAAGCCATGAAAACAGGAAGGAAACTTAAGTATGTATTACTAAGTGAGAGAAGCCAATCTGAAAAGGCTACATGCTACATGATTCCAACTGTATGACATTCTGGAAAAGACAAAACTATGGAGACAGTAAAAAATCAGTGGTTGCCAGAGGTTGGGGTGGGGGAGGAATGAATAGATGAAGCACAGACAACTTTTAGGGCAGTAGAAATATTCTGTATGATACCATAATGGTGGATATGGTATCATACCACACATGTATGGTCATTATACACTTGTCCAAACCCACAGAATGTGCAACACCAAGAGTCAACCCTAATATAAACTACAGACTCTGGATGATAATGAGGTGTCAGCATAGGTTCATCAATTGTAACAAATGTACCACTCTCGTGTGGGGAGGGGGTGTTGATAATGGGGGAGGCTGTGCATGTTGGGGGCAGCAGGCAGAGGGTACACTGGGAATAATCTCTGTACCTTCCGCTCAATTTTGCTGTAAATCTAAAACTGAAAAAATAAAGTCTATTAAAAAAATAGTCCTAGGGCATTTAGCTGTTCTTAAATTATATATTTTTTGGAGTTACTAAGCATGGAATTGGACCTCTGGGGTTATGAGCAGGGAGCTCCTTTTAGAAGTAAACAGATAGATTACTGAATTGAAAAACAACCAAAATATACGGATATTAATGTAGGAAGGGTAGAGAAAATCAAGTTGAAAATGGCAAACAAGGTACAAAAGTAGGGCATAATACTGAGGCCATATCACCCAAGAGGTTCCAATAGACAAGATTAGAGGTTGTAAAACACTACTAAATTACAGTCACTAATTTCCACCTAAGGCAATTTTGGCCTCAATTTGTTTAAAAAAAATTTTTTGAAGTCCAAGATTAAAATTCTTAAAGCCAGGGAAGGTTTTTATAATGCCCAATTGGAGGTTAAAAGGAAAATTTTAATGAGATAGAATGCTTGGCTGATTGGTGAAGAATCAGAACAAGGTTTTGTAATAATACTGTTTAAAGCCCAGATTATTGAAAGGCAAATATCTACATGAAACAACTGATCTCAACATAAATGTTGTTGCTTTGTTGTGGGTTATGGTTTTTCCCATGTTGTCTTTTTGGAATTTATAAGTGATCTTGTGCACTGTTTGAAGATTTCAGTGAGAACAAATAAAGGCACTTGGCACTCCACAGGTCAAAACAATAGTTTTATTACAGAAGGCTGCCTTAGTGCTAGAAGCAAAGCATCTTCTCAAGAGACTGGAGAAGATGTAGCAGCAGAGGGAAAGGTAAGATGCTTGCTCCACCTTCAGAGATATTGGGCTTTTTTTACTCTAGGAAATTCCATAATTAGTTACTATATAGGTGGCTATTTTTATGGCCAGGCTCTCCCTTTACAGAAGAATTTTCTTTTTTACGAATGCTTTCTGTCCTTGACTCTCTTACCCAGCTTTTGGCAATTGGCCCTACAGTATAGGGTTTACAAATGTGGACTCCCTGCTGGATTACATTAGGGGTCCCACGCAGTTCACCCTGACATATGTGTCCTCTTTGATGGGTAATGTGACCATTTCTTTTTCCTCCACTTTAATTCTCTCCAACCCCGCCTCCACACTCCCACCCCTGATGTATGGATGTTGCTGTTTCCCCTTAAGAACTGGATCTGTGAAGGCGGGTGTCTCCTCCCACACTCTCTTGGTGTGTGCCCGGGGCCTGGTGCACTCGGGGGTCCTAGCGCACTCGGGGTGGTCCATGGCTCCACCTGGGGCACGAACCCAGGACCTTCTGCATGTAAAGCAGACGTGCTAACCACTACACTAATGGAGTCACACTGACCATTTTTTAAAAAGACTTTTTTACAGCATGTTTTTAAAGGTGCACAGCAAAATTTAGCAGAAAGTACTGAGATTTCCCGTATACTCAGTGCCTCCACACGTGCATAGCCTCCATTATCAACATTCCCCACCAGAATGCTACATTTGTTATAGCATTGTAGATGAACCTATGTTGATGAACCTCATAAGCACTCGATGGCCATAGTTTACATTAGGGTTCAGTCTTGATGTCGTACATTCCATGTGTTTTGACAAATGTATAATGTCATGCATCCACCATTATGGTTTCATAAAGAATTGTTTTGCTGCCCTAAAAAACTTTTGTACTCTACCTATTCATTCCTCCCTAACCCAACCCCTGGCAAACCACTGATTTTTTATTGTCTCCATAGTTTTGCCATTTCCATAATGTCATATAGTTGGGATATACGATACACAGTCTTTTTGAACTGGCTTCTTTCATTTAGTAAATATGCATTTAAGTTTCCTCCATGTCTTTTCATGGCTAGCTAGCTCATTTCTTTTTGGCACCTAATAATATTCTATTGTCTGGATGTATCACAGTTTATTAATCTATTCACCTACTGAAGGATATCTTGGTTGATTATAAGTTTTGACTTATGCTTTTTGGACTTTAAAAAAATAAGTAATTCGAGTAAGAAATAGAGATTTTAAAAATACATATGACGTTTTGGGTCTCAGAGTTTAAAAAAAAGTTAATACAAATAGATTGAAAAGACAGTCTGCCAAAACTCAGAGAAATTCCGAGACTCTTCCAAAATAGATATTTATATCTAGAAACAATTTTTAATTAACAGGTAGCCCAAATTTCAGTAATTTTGTCCTAGTTTGTGTGCATTTAAGTACAAAGATCAGTTTAAGTTACATTACTGGACTATTTTAATAATGCTTAATAAATAAAAGCAGACTATAGTGGTGAGTTTTTACTTGACTTTAAATTTGTCTAATATAAAATAAATACAAGTGAACAAAGAACATTATTAAAGAGTGAGAATATCCAGTGAGGGAGAGAATATGGGGAAGTAGGGACTCATACTTTTGGTGGGACCAGGAATCAATACAATCTGTTTTTGAAGGCAATTTGATAGTCTCTTCCAAATTTTTAAGTAGCATATCTTTTGACAAAGCTTCTGGAAATTTGTTTTATAAAAAACACACAAGGGCTACATGGAAAGATGCTGGCAGTCTATTAAATGAAGAAAACAAGGTATGAATAATAGTAATGATCTCATTGAAATATATACTTGTATATGAATTAAAATACCTTGAAAGGAATATTCCAAAATATTCTCTAAGTGTGTAATTGCCTATTGAAAAGTGGTGTTGGGGGTTTTATTAGTTTTCTATTACTGTGTAACAAATTACCACAAACTCAGAGATGTAAACTAACACCTACATATTATGTCACAGTTTCTGTAGGTTAGAAGTCTGGCACAGTGCGCTTTGGTCTCTGCTCGGGTAATCACAAGGCTGAAATCAAGTTGTTAACCAGGTTGTGTTCTTATTGGAGGGCTTTGAAAGGATCTGCTTCCAAGCTCAGTCAGGTTGCTGGCTATGATACTATGATTTACAACAAGAAATACATATTTGGTTTTCCTTCCAGTTTCTGACATGGATATCCTGACTCTTGGAATTTCCTAAGTGATAAGATCCATAGAGTCTATGGCTATGCTACCCTGAACAAGCCCAATCCCGTCTGATTGTCTGATCTTGGAAGCTAAGCAGGGTTGGGCCTGGTTAGTACTTGGATGGGAGACCACCTAGGAAGACCAGGTGCTATAGGTGTAAAAAAATTAAAAAATAAGGGATTGTAAACTGACAAGGCTTTATAATCTGTGAGGTCAACCAAGGGTTGACTTGCCTTAAAAAAAAAAAAAGATCCATAGAGGTGTCATTTGTTATGTTAATGAGGTGATTTTTGGACCCTCACCTAAGAAGGGTGTATGGGGTGGGGTGGGTTGGGGTGGGGGGTGCTTGTTGCTAGGAGAACCAATCACAGGATAGGAGGATTGGAACTTTCAGTCCTACCTCCTGAGCTCCAGGGAGTGGCAGTGGCTGGAGGTTGAGTCAATTGTCAATGGTCAATGATTCAATCAATCAGGCCTAGGTAATAAAGACTCCATTAAAAAAAAAAAAAATACAAGGTTCCCAGACTTCTGAGTTGGTGAACACCATTTAGGGAGAGCCATGTGCATGGAGAAAGCATGGAAGCTCCTTGAGCTTTCTCCATACTTTGCCCTATGTATCACTTCCTTCTGGCTGTTCCTGAGTTGTATCCTTTTATAATAAACCGATAATTTAGTAAATTAAATGTTTCTCTGAGTTCTGCGAGCTGCTCTAATAAATTAAACAAACACAAGGAAGTGGTGGGGGACTTAGAGAGAGGCGGTCCTTGGAATCTTCAATCTGCTGTTGGATCAGAAGCAGAGGTGACGACCTAGACTTGGAAGTTGGTGTCTGAAGTGGCAGGGTAGGGGAAGGCGGTCTTTTAGGACAGAATCCTTACGTAGTTTGTGGGATCTGACACTATCTCTGGGTAGATAGTGTCAGGATTGTGTTTAATTGTAGGACACACAGCTGCTGTCTGAGAGTTCCATGATGGTGTGGGACCGAAATTGGTGGCCAGAATTGGTGGCAGAATCCCATATCTTGTACAGAAGTGGTAATAAAACTGAAGTCCCATTTCTTTGCTGCCTGTTAGTCAGGGTCTGCTTGCTCTTACCTCCCAGAGGCTGTCCAAACTCTTTGCCAAGTGGTCTCTTCCACTTTCAAGTGTGCTTCTTCATTCTCACACTTCACATCTCTCACTTCCTCCTCTGTCGCACTAACTAGTGTAATCAGAAAACACTATCTGATTTTAAATGACTCATGTGGGAGGGTCAAGAGCACTTGGATAATCTAGATTAAGGCCGATTGTATCATGTAACATAACCCAATCATGACAGTAAAATCCATCATATTCATAGTCCCAGGAACTATGTTGTATTACTCCAAGGGGGCTGAAACTCTTGGGGTCCATTGAAGAATTCTGCCTTCTGAAAGAGTGGAGGTAAAGAAGGAATATTTTCACTTTGTACTTTATATATATCTGTAATGTTTGAATTTTGGAGGAAAATAATATGTATTACTTGTAATGCAAAATGTCTGGAAGGATATACTCTAATAGTTTAACAGGGTCTAGGTTATGTGTAGGTGGTAGGAATAAAATATTTTTATATTATTGCAGAAAAATCAGACCGGTGAGAAACCAAACACAACTCAGAGAGTTAGAGAACTCAGGTTTATTATGCCAGCGGTCCCAGAAGAGCTAGTGCTCTGAAGATCTGGACCCTGAGCTCAGGGATAATGTTACTTTTATAGGGCTTATTTGCGAACAAGCAAAGCAGATACATCTGTTATCTAGACAGAACAAGCAAAGGGGAGGATGAGTCTTCAGTTGATCTCAAGGTCACCCTGCCCTTCAGCCTATGCACCAAGCATGTCTACAGAAGCAGAACAAAGAACTGATTACAAGGTTAGCCATTCGAATAGAAAATTCCTCTTCAATATAAGCATATAGTAATCAACTTTTTATCATATAACTAAAGAAATATATATTCCCATTTTAAAATACAAATTCATGCTTGTTCTAGCATAAAGTAGTTAGCGGAGTTCATGTTGGTGCCAATTTGGCTAGTGATAGCTTTTTGCAGTGGTTGAAAATATATATCCTGATAATACAACATGGCCGAGATGCAAAAGTATGAATGAATTTGAGGAGACTCTAGATAAATTTCTGGGTGACAGACACACAGGTTATAAGGAGCACTGCAGACAGTATCAGGACAAAGAACGTCATCTGAGGACTTAGGTTCAAAGGCCCACTGACTGGCTGGGGGCAGATCTCCTAGTTTTCCTGCATCCCTTTCCTCTTGTCTGTAAAATGAGAGGGTTGAACTAGATGAATCTTAAGATCCACGTTTTTTCCCTCAATTTTTTTGAGGTTGTTTTATCCTGGTTTCTGACAAAAATTTTCCAAGTGTTGCCATCCTAAATTAACACCAGGCTGAAAGTATTGTTAACCTGATGCCGAGAGATGGCTTTTAGGTTCTTCTGAATACAGGTGTATTCCCTGAAAGGAAGAGTTGATGCTGGATTAATCTGAGAAAACAAAGTACAAATACAGAATTTGAGAACCTGAACAAGCAACTCAGGCACGAAGCACTGTAAGGCTTTGGAAGATTGGAGGGGAAGGATTTACTTCTATGATCCCTCGTAACTCAGGCGTCTGAAGAGTAAAAGTATTTTTCAGCCACTTCAAAGAAAATGTGCTTCTCCTCTGAGTCAACAGTGAAAAACTCACTCTTGGTTAGGAAGAGAGAATGTGTTTGGGTTATTTAGTATTTATTATATGCAGGTCAGGGAGCAAAATCTCTAAGTGCAGAGCAACACACAGCAAAAACAAACTGCAAAACTAGATTGACTTTTTATTTTCTGTTCTTTTTTAGTTGGTCTTTGTTCCCCAAAAGGAAGGGCTGATACTGATTAAATTGGAAAAAACAAGTTCAGAATGTTAAAGTGCTTCCTACACATTGCTGCCAATCTGTGTAAATCCCAATTTGCACTCATTTGTACATTTCTCTCCCACCCCCACATCCCTTCATACAAGGTCTGAAGCCTTTATTAGGACAACAACAGAATCGCCATTCTTGCTGAGGTCAGGAGTTATGTTTTTATAAATAAAACCTCTTGATTGAATGAAAAGAGCTGGGGCCTGGGAGTTAGCATTCTAGATTCTCCCCCTAACTAGTTCACTCATTTATTTGACAAAGTTATTGAGCACCTACCATGTGCTAGGTTAGGCACTGTTCCAGGTGCCAGGCGCACAGCAGGGAACCAAAACTAGTCCTTGTCCTTTTAGAGATGATATTCTAGTAGAGGGAGAACAACAACAAACAAAAAGAAGTCTCAGTAGAATTTGGCTGTTGGAGGTGAAGACTATGGAGGAGAAAAAGGGATTGTGGGCAGTGGGGTGAGACTGAGGGATTCTCAGATGTAACTTGCATCAGAATCACCTGGGAGTAAGGCACTTATTAAAATATAAACTGCTGTTCACTCTCCCTGAATTTCTGATTCAGTAAGTCTGAAAGTGGAGAAGGGTGACTTGAGAATTTGTGTTTTTAACAAGTTCTCAGGTGATGCTGATGCTGTGGTCCAGGAACCATGCTTAGAGAACCACTGGGGTAAATCACGTTATACAGGATGTCCAGGGAAGGCACCTAAAGAAGCGAGCTACGTGAGAAAAGCAAGAACATTCCAGTGAGAGGACAGAAAGTGGGAGCCCCTGAGGTGGGCATGTACTTGGAGTGTTTGAGAAATGGCAAAGGGACCAGAGTGGCTGGGATGGAGGGAAGAGGTGGGAGGAAAAGAAGATCATATAGATTTATAAGCCAGATAGATTTTGATGGCTAATATAAGGACTGATTTTTACCCCAAATAAGGCAGAACCAGGAAGGAATTTTGAGCAGAGGAGTGCTGTGGTCTGTGTTAAAAGTATTAAGCAAATGGAGGGTATGGCTCTCTGCAGTAATAATGACAACTTTCACAGCAATAATATTCGGACTTATTTCATCTCGTAGATGGATAAATGGATGAAAAGGAAAGTCTGAAATTGTTTGACAACTATTATAGAATGAATGTTTGTGTCCCCCTAAAATTCATATGGTGATACCTAATCCCCAGTGCAATGGTATTGGGAGGTGGAGCCTTCAGAATGTGATTAGGTTACGAGGGTGGAGCCCTCATGAATGAGATTAGTGCCCTTATAAGAGAGACCCCCCCACCCAAAGAGCTCCTTGTCCCTTTTGCCTTATGAAGATGCAATAAGAAATATGCATCTGCAATATGAAGATGGCCATCTATGAACCAGGAAGCAGGCTCTCACCAGACACCAAATTTGCTGACACCTTGATCTTGGACTGCCGGGCTCCAGAACTGTGAGAAATAAGTTTCTGTTGTTTATAAACCACCCAGTTTGTGGTATTCTGTTATAGTAGCCCAAAGTGGACTAATAAACAACTTAATTGAGTTTCATATTTTGAATACTATTTACAGAATCTGTGGCATTGAAGATCAATAAACTGTTACCTTGTATCTCAAAACAGTTTACTTTCCTGTGCTCTATTAGATTAAAAAATCTATAAGGGTAAGGGCCATATGTGTGGATAGTATGTATATTGTTTACATGTAGTCTTATTTACAGTTATTTGTGTATCCCCAGTGCCTCATATACTATTATGCCCCCAATTATTTTTGGAAAGACAAATGAATGAATTAATTAAATATTAGTTTCTACATAGAATTGTACAACATCAACAACTAAATCACAACATTTGTATAAAGAATTTCTTTTGCCCATTTTCTCATTCGATGCTCAGAATATTCCCATTTGGTAAGAGCAAGTAGTCTCTTTTTCAAGGGGAGACAGAGAAGCCCTAAGAATTGAAATGATGACCCAATGCCGTATGGCTGGTAATGGCTGAGGTAAGTCTTCAACCAGAGTCTCAACTCCAAAGCCTAGGATCTTATCACTACATTACCTTTTACAGATCTGCAGCTAATAACAAACTGCAGGAAGTGTTTTTATCCCAAACTTGACAGATTCCAAAGCCTCTTGCCACCACCCCACAAAGTTTAGCGAGAAATGTAAAACTTCTCTCCTATTGATTCAAAATATATTCTTCCCTCAATACCTACACTGAGATTCCTATATATCAGTATCATGGTGCATTTATTTGATAGGTTAGAGAATGGTGTGTTTACACAAACGAACTGAAGAGATAGTTCTTGATTCTCCTTACATTTAATTACTGGAGTATCCAAGAAGAAAGTAAGCTTGAAATAGGCCAGCAATGCCAAATACGTTCCACGAAATATTAATGAGAAGATGTTCCTTGAAGCAGAAATAAGTCTTTCTTGGTGAAATAAGAAATTCAGCATACTATCCTCACTAGTGTATTAATAGCAAACAGTTTAGTAAAGGCTCTGAAAAGTTCTGTATTCAAAAATCTATTTAACTCTGTTTCACTTTAAAAAATTCTTCCTTACACTTAAGTGATTGCTAATTTTAATGCTATGCAATGTTTCTCAAAGTGTGGTCCGTGACTGATATACATCAGTATTACCCAGGACACAGGCTAACAATGCACATTTTTGGGCCCTGCCCAACCTCAGGTCAAATGGATCACAGTCTCTGGGGAGAGGCCTGGAAAATTTAACCAGCTCCCCAAGTATTTCTATATACATTCAAGCATGAAAAAACTTGGTATCTTTCAAGTCTCCATCCACACTTCTAAACTCACAGCTGCTGCCAACAACTCTCAGAATCTATCTTCACTTTGATGGAGCGTTGTGGGCAGCCTTGAACTCCAGGTTGTTAGGAGAGGCAAGAGTTTCTAGATTAGAAAAGCAAATAATCTCAGTCGCAGGGATTTACAGATCACTCTTAATTGCAAATAGATACAATTTTTTTTTTCACCTTTCCTTGTTTCATTTAGCTGCTCTGAGAGTTGAATGTACTTGACCTTCCTATATAGATAGCAGGAAGCTTTCAACACTTAGTGATGCTATTGATGATGTAAATATTTTCCATTTGTCCTTCTCCTTTCATTTTTCTTCCTATTTTGTTTCTTTTTTTCTTCTCTAGTATGAAAATGCTAGAAAGCAATACACTAAAATGTTACCAGTGGTTGTCTTTAGTTAATGGGGATGTGAATAGGTGATTTTCTTTCTTTCTCCCCTACTTTGTACTTTCAGGTTTGCCAGTGTAAGTCAGTCAGTAAACTCAAAAACACAGTGTATGAGAATGGAGAAATCTGTGGAAGGAACACCCCTAGCCATTGGCTACCTTCATAGGAGGGAGACTAAGGCGAGACAGTACCTTATATCTTTGTGTTTCTTTACCTGTTAGGTATATGTTTTGAAAATAGTAAAAAAAATTAAAACTGTTTCTCTAGTTGTTTTTTTTTTTTTTTCCCCCTTCGGCCCTGTTTTTCTCTTTTTCTTGCTGATCCTATCTTGTCCCACCAACTGTGAATTCTGTGTTAGGGAAGCAGCTGAATGACACTTGCTGGAATGAAAGAGCCACTGTCTGGTCTTGCTATGTAAGTGCAAACCACACAGAGTTTATGTATAGCCTCTTTCTCCTGGAGGGTTGAGATTCCTCTTTATAATTCCACTGCTATTTTTAACATCCCTACAGGGTAAAGAGAAAGCCAAGCCCCAAATCTTTGAGCTAGTCACAAGGTTTCTCCATCTCCGTTTCCCCTGGAGCGAATAATCCAAAGCCTGAGAGATCATCTACAGTTTAGAAAGTACTCTTGGATAATTTCTTTCCATATTCTTAAAGGAGCCAGCCCTCTTAGTTATTAATGGAAAGAAGGAAAACACGTTTATATCGATTAGTGCTTGAGGAAGGATCTTATAGTCATTTGTATCTTCTGCAGCAACACTCCACTTTGTCTCCTAAGCATGAATGAAGAAAGCTCCAGGAGTAAACAGCCTAGCACATCCGGCAAAGGCAAAACAAAACAAAACAAAAAAACCCCGGCGGGCCCCGGCACTCCAGGCTCTCAGTCTCTGGGCCAAGTGGCCTTGATAATTTCCCTCATTACTCTAGAGACTGTTAATTTTTCAGTCTGTACTTGAAACCGGGCTATAATTGTCCACTGAGCACAGACGGAGACACTAAATCAGCCCCTGGAGAAGGCACCGCTGAGCCCGCCTGGTTGCCATTGCTGTTTCCAGGTGCACTCCTTGCTGCCCTTGAACTGCTCTTGAGAGCTGAGAATTATGCCCAAGAATTGAAAACTACTGCAGCTGCCTTGGCTGCACTCTTCTCACTAATAGGGAAATTAATTTTAGATCCACATGGAGTGCTCATTTTTAGGTATATGGGAATTATTTTAGTGCTCTCAAGTCTGGGTTTTCCTTAGAAGTGTGAAAACCTCATTTAAATATTTTAAACTAGTACTAACAGCAGAAGTCCCTTGACTCTTCAGGAAAAAAGGGGGAAAATAGTTTTAGGCATTTTTGCCATGATAAATGGCTGTGGCGGTGCATCATATTTATTGTCGTTATTGGTATTGTTTGGGGGCTCTTTACAAAGCAACTAAGGGTAGACTTCAACCACACTTGCCCTCAACTTTCTTTTGATTTGGGGTTACTCTTCTACAGTAAAGACTGAACATAGGCTAATGGGTGAGATTTCAGTGAGACAGAGAATAAGAAGTTTTAATGGGAGTTTTAGATTGATAGGAAAATTTTAACATGAAGTGCTCAGTATTCATATACACCAAAAATAAATAAATTTGGAAACTCACTATGTGTTACATTTATACATAAGTGAAAAACCTAGATTCTCTAATCAACAGGAACCTGTATGCTGACTTTTTCTAATTAAGAGAATTTTAAAAAATAGTCTAGTGAACACTCTAGTGAGTATTCCAATGAATGACCTCTGATGTCATTCAGCCACATTAACCCAGGCAATACGTTCAGGCAGTGTTCTTAGCGTTAGTGATCTAGAACATAAAAGACCAGGTTCTTCCTTTCAGGAAGGCTGGTGGGGTGGATTTGAGGTCACTGGAAGAGACAAGCATGAATATGAAGTCATAAGTATTTTAGTATGGTATTAGCAGGCCTAATTCATCTTCCACCCTCAAAATAGGTGGTTTCTGGGCACCTCAGGTTTGAGCTCAGTGAGAGTCTAGCTCTGCCTAGGGCAGTTGCAGTGTGTGAGAGGAAGGAATATCACTTCTATTTTTCAAAGTCCCCTCCCAAATCCAGTTTCTGTCATAAAAATCACTGAGGAACGCCCCTTCCTACCACCCAATTTCTATTCCTACTTTTGTCACAGAAAAGAGCAGAGTCAAATTTTAGATGTGATAATTACAGTTCTATAATTCCCTGAGCAAAGTTTAAAATGTTTTTCAGTCAACGAAACATCAACTTCAATTAGTTAGGTATCAAGGTTTCAGGAAACACCCTAACTCCACTATCATTTCATTACCTCAGCCCACCTGATACTTACCTGTTGTATTTCAGAGGGACATGTTCAACAACTAAATGTCAGTGCTAATAGCTCAAGTTTTATTGTTAAAGTTCAGAATTTTCTAAATCATAGAAACTTTTAACTTTCTAACCATTGACCTCAGACATTTGGCAAATGCCCCTTTGTAAATGGAAAACTATCATTGCTACTTGGAAAATAATGTCTATAATATTGTTCATCTGCTATAAGAAATTTTCAGAGGGATTATTTGAGTTTATCTAAGAGTGCAGGAACATAGTATTACCAGGAACCAATCTGGGCCTACATGGGAACATTTCAGGGACAGCAACCCTACTGATCTCACCAGAAGGTAGAGAATGGGCAAGCAAAGAATTGTTCCCCTGTTGTGGCCTAATGACTACTCCTCAGACAGAATGAACAGATTTCATTCCCACTAAGATTTTTTTTTTTTCTTTAAGGAGTTATGTATTATGTAATGCAAGAAAGGACTTGGATTTTTGCATCTGGACATTATAGTTTTGAGAATTTAGTATTCATTCTCTAAAGTTCACGTCTATGATTATGTAAACATTGTCAGGGATTTTATTTTCTTTTTCTACAGAGTATGAGTACAGAAATATTATAAAACAAAATAAGTAAATCTCAGTTGGGATCTTAAACTTATTCAGTTAAATCAATACTATTCATCCACCTTCAACATACTGGCCAATTGATTATCCAGCTTATTTTGGAATGCTTCTATTATTATAGGGAACCCATTCCCACCTGGAAGAATCCACCCCATTTTTCAAGAACATCAATTCAGTCTTTTGGAGCCTTTTACAAGAAATGTAATTATTCTTCATCATGACTATCACCTTTCTTTTTACCGTCTCAGATATATCATTCAGTTTCAGATATACAATGTTGTTTCATTTTACCTTATTGACAAAGCAGTCATAGAAGGAAATGCAGTATGTTTCATTGAATTCATTAGGGCCAAGTGATTGTTACTTTCCCCCCCAGGTACCTGTAATCCATCCCTTTTAATAATTCATTATAAATCTCCTGAAGAATTATAGTCATACTCACTGGTGTCAATGATTATTTGAGTATGGTAGGGGAAAGGGGAGGTGCTTAGAAAATGGGTCTTATCAAAATTAGGCCTACAAAAACGTGTAACCAGACATTTGGAATCTGTGATTCAGATCCTGGATTTGAATTTGTCATTAAAGGAGAAACCACCTTTTTATACCTATAAAAGGGGCAAAATATTCTTCAGTGTTTCTCACTGTGACCCACCCATTCACTGTTTTAAATTTCTATGTTCCTCAATAACAAATGAATCAGTATCACTGGAGCGGGGACTCAAATCTGAAGGGTTTGACATCAAGATTTGGGAAATATATCTACCCTTAAAATATATATATATTTGACATTAGTTATTTAGTAATTTTCAACAAAGAAATTGCTTTGAAAATCTGTCACATGATAGTATTTTTTTTAAGACCTTTGTATCCTGAGAGCCTAGAGCAGTGTTTGATTCTTAATGGATGTTCCAAGATAGCAAATAGATATTTGTTGAATAAATAAATAAACGTTCTTATGGATGCTCTTTTTTGGAACTGAGTTTGATTCCCAAATTAAAGTGAACAAATATAACTAAAAACCATCTCATAATTCTTATAAAAATTACCAACATGGACATATTTTACTACTTAGATTAGGCAAAAACTACTCAAATAATTGTTAGCCAAGAAGTTATAACATATGGTATGGGAGACTGTGTGTAGGAAATAGACTTTGGAAAACAATCATAATCATAAGATCAGTTTTTATGGAGGAGACAGAACTGAACTGGGCCCTACATGATTAGTTTGTAGTAAGCAAAGGGGAGAAGCAAGACTAACAGGGAGGGGAAAATGTCACCTCAGGCCAGGAGCAATAGGAAATCAGTTTGAATAAACTGAGAATGGGAAGTCTTGGGATAAAATGGGGAAGAGAGTGAACTCAGATCATAGAGAGCACTGAAAGTCACACAGAAGTGCTTAAACTGATCCAGTGGGAAACAGAGAGCCACAAGGGGTTTTATAGAGTAAAATAATGTATAAGGAAGTTATACATTATAACCTGTGGAAAATAATGTATAAGGAATGTAGCCTGGAAATGCCAATACTAATAGTGGTTTCCTTCTACTGAGGGCCTGATGTGTTCCAGGCACTTGGCCAACAGCCCTTAGAGGACAAGAATTATTGCTCCCATTAAACAACTTTGTAAAATGAGACTGAGAGGTTAGGCGGACGTCTCGAGAGACTTAGTAAATGGCTAAGCTGGGAGCCACAGTAGGGTCTCTGCCTCCACAGTTTGTGCTTTAGAGCAGGGTGGACAAACTATGGTGCACCAGACAAATCCAGCTCACTGTCTATTTTGTACTGTCCTTAAGGTATAAATAGCTTTTACATTTTTAAAGGGTAGAGGGAAAAATCAAAAGAAGAATAAAATTTCCTAACATGAAAATTATATGAAGTTCACATATTAGGGTCCACAAATAAAATTTTATTGGAACACAGCCCAATCTATTAAGTTACATGTTGTCCATCTGATTTCATGCTACAATGGCAGAATTGAATGGTTGGACAGAGACCCTATTGCCCACAAAGCTTCAAAATTTACTCTCTGGTCTTTTATAGAAAGTTGACTGACTCCTTCTGTACAGCTTTGTTGCTCAAAGTGTGGTCTGTAGACCAGGAACAAGAAGTATTATCTGAGAGTCTGTTAGAAAGGCATAATGTCAGGACTCACCCCAGACCTGCAGAATCCAAATTTTTTACTTTAGCAACATAATTTGTATGCACATTCAAGTATAAGAAGCATTGTTATACCAGTGTGTTGTTTTGCCTAAAGGGTTGTAGGAGGGCAACCTACAACCTAGATACCTACTAGGACTGTTGAGTGGCTTGAAGATTAGGAGAAAGAGGGGGAAGGGGCAGGGTCCACAGACATTTAAAGAATGTCTGACATTTAAACGTGCACTTTTTTCCTGCATATATATCTGCAGAGATTAAGAAGCCATCTACAAGTTAACATACAAATCTGCATTGCTTGCTATTAAAGTGTGTTTTGCCATGGCGTTTTGAATAAAGCTAATCAACAGGAGGATAATCAAATTAGCCAGTATCTAACTCTCCAGACAGGAAAAGGGCTTCCCGACCAGCAGGAACACCCAGTCTACCAGAAACTGGCATGAAGCACTGATGTGGGGAAGCTTGGAGAGACAGTAGCTCCGATTATTTGCTGAAGTGTTTTTACAAATGCTAGCATAGTTGTGAATATGGTGTAGCCTGCGGTTCTCTCTCGAAGATATTCTGCCATGTACCATTTGACCACTTTCTAATTTGGTTTTTAATCATTGGTCAGATTCAAGGAAGAATTTAATGCTCTATAATTTGAAACCACATTGGAGTTTACAGCTGTCACTTATTGCACTCCATTAAACATCACAATATTTCTATGCTCTGGGGCTATAGCCCCAATTTACTACTCAAAGTTAACAAACTACATTTAAGGACAGTTTTGCATTTGCTCAATTAGTGGAGAATGTACTAGGCACAGAGATATACAAATAAATAAGAGAACAAAAGAGTCTTTATTCAAGAAGTTGACAGTCTAAAGGGAAGATAGATATGTAAAATAATAAACAACAAAACAACATTTTGTACTAGCACAGAGAGTATGTATACATATATTTTTCTCAGCATTTCCAGTCAGAGTCACTTGCTTCACTCTCTGTGCTGGTCTAAAATGTTTATTACCATAATCATTATTACTATTATTATTGTATTATATTTAATTTATTTTAAATATTTTACTTTAAAATATTTATTTACATACACATACTTTTAATTTTTTATTATGGAAAAACTCAAACATGCAAAAGTGGAAAGAAAGGGAGAATAATCTAATTCCTTTCCTATCCACTACTTCCCATAAACTCATCCATCAAATGCAACTATTAATAACGCATGGCCAGTCTTCTTTCATCTCACCCCCACCTACTTATCTCCTCTCCTATAGAAGTATTTTGAAGCACATGCCAGATGTTATAACATTTTGTGGAAAAGTGATGTTTCTTTGAGTGAAAGATGTTTAAGAATTCACTACACGGAGAAGAGAATGGGAAGCCTTCAAGTGAAGGGACTGACCTCAACACCAGCAGGAGGGCAGGAGAGTGTAAGTCACAGTCCACAGCAGTTTGGCTCGAGGGAAGAATTTTACAGGTATTTGTGGGAAATAGAGTGAAAGGAGAGTTAAGCTAGAATGTAAGCTCCATGACGGCAAGGACCATGCTTGTAATTGTTGTTCCTGTATGAAATCCCTTGGATCCCCAAGTGCCTGATGGAGATTAGGGCTCAAAGGCTGTGTTAAAAATAAATCAGTGAAGGTGGGGGCAGACCATGGCAGCCTTTGAGTGTTAGGGTCTTGTACTTTATTTTGGGGCCATTGAATCAGTTTAATTTAATTAGTCGGGGCAGTAGATTGTTATAGATTAAATGCTGCTTGTGAAAGATGAACTCAAATAGAAACAAGTATATTATGTCATGAGTTCACCAAGTTCCATGCGGGATTTGGCCCTGCAGGGCCTCATCAGCAACCCCACCTGGTCTAATGCTGCTCCTCTCAGCTGAGCCTGAAGAAATCATGAATCTCACTGAAACATTTTTTTACTTTAAAATAATGATAATAATTTTGATTTTAAAAAACCTATTTCATAGCATCAACCTCGGGATAAACTAGCAAAATAAAACATGAAAAATGTTTTTAAAGTGCTATATAAATGTATCACATAACATTTCCGCAATCATTTAAAATATAAGTATGATTGCTTTGTATAATTGGATTTCCTGTTACCTCGAGGGAATGAGGATAACATCCTCCAAGCAGGCCCTACAGGGATTCCAGAAAAGGAAGCTTCCTGCCTGAAATGTCCCCAGCCTGTTCTCGGCTCACAGGATGGAGTTCGGTTTCCTTATGCTCAGCCTGCTTTGTGGCAATTAGAGGTTGCATAAGAGAGCAGGGTACAAAGTGTACATACTTCAATTGGCATTTGTTTAGTCTGTTGCACATGTTATCTTAGAGGTTGGTGACATGAGGGTCAATTGGAAGATGAGTAAGTGAGTGAATGAGTAAGTGAAAGCTGAGCAGAGCTGGGAAATGGGGTGATACTAGCAGAATTTAGACTGCCAAGGATTGTGCACTAGGTCCAAAGCGGGTACCTGCAGAGGCTCTGAATGCAGTAGGCCAGTTGGGAATGCCTGGATCCACATTCAACACAATCTAGCAGGACCATGATCTGGCTCAGGGTCTTTATCCTGGAGCTCCTGCAGGAGCCCCAGCACTTAGACCTTAGGATGCAGCCTCATCACCTGGAAGTCAGGTTAAAACACAGACTGATGGGCCCCAGAGTTTTTGATCCTGTAGGTCTGAGTGGGACTCAATAATGTACATTTTAACAAGTTTTAAAGTGATGCAGATTCTACTGTTCCCTGTACTACACTTTGAGAACCATTGCTAGAATATGATGACTGGTTTAACGAATCATTTGGTTTAGAGATCAGACTCAGAAACCTACTAGCTTATGTAGAGTCACAGAGCATGCCTCATGGCCAATTCTATACACTATCATGCTTCTCCCTGCACTGAGTGCTGTTAGCCTTCAAAAGTCATTTCAGAAGAGGTTATTTCTCAGTCATTTTGCACAGTTACAAGTCTCCCAGTTAATTTATGTGTACATTAAATACGATAGTTGAATAAGTATATTTTTAGATATAATAATGTCTTTATAAATCAAGAATGCCACTACATAGACTGTAAGATAATTTGAAAGGATTTATACTTGTAAATGGATAAGGCCGCTCTCCTAGTTGGACTACTATTTGAAGGCAGGTGGTTGAATCCTGTGGACTCCGGCGGAATTCTAGCTGTAGCTAATTTACTGAGGTAACCTGCTCTTTTTTCTGGCTCCTTTAGGGTTGCTGTTTTCCCCTCTGCTCACCTTAATATACACACTGACCTACAGTATCTGGAAAACTTGTGGAAACAGCAGTTTGGGAACAGAGCAGCAGAAATCAGATAAGGTATGATGAGTAAGCAGGCATTCAGCCAAGAAAGTCCTTCATCACTGTAAAAATTACTACCTTTGCATTGAACTTTCTCACATAGCGCAAGGGACTGAGCAGGGCCAAGAACCCCAGCACAGAGGCCCGGCTCTGCTCAGCACACGTAACCCGCAGTCTCCCTGTTTAACTTCAATGAATCCTTGGTTAAGTCCAATCTCTTTGTGGGTCTATGCATTTTACTTAACAATTTCGCTGTAAGTTCTCTAGTGGCATATGAGCAAATGATCTTAAATACAGCTTTGTCGTATCATGCACATTTATTTATCTGTTTGTTCAGTCACAGCTATTCATTCACTAAGCGTTAATTCATTGTCAGGTGTCATACTCAACATTAGAACCACAAAGATGAGTAGATTTTAGTTTCAGACCACCACAGCTTTTAGTGGAAATAAGACATGGGAACAAAGAATTCCAGCAAAGTGGTGAGTATTGAAATAGAGGGATGTACAATGACTGATGAAGCAAGGAGGGCTCAGAGAAGCTTCCCAGAGGAGGTGACAATGGACCTGAGTCTTAGGGGATCACTGGAGAGAGACATCCTAATCTGGGCCAAAGAAGTAATACATATTATGGCAAGGAAATCAGGAGAATGACTTATTCAGCATGGCGGCCTCGTGAGGTGTGGCAAGGGAGAGGCAGCAGATGGAACTGGAAAGGTAAGCATGGGCATCAAATAAAGCAATTGTACCTGTAACCAGATATACCAGCTTCTGTCCCGGATAATATCCTTTGGAATAGATTGGTTAACTATAAAGTAGGGAAATTTCAGACAGCATGCGGTAACGAATTATGAAATTTTTAGTATATAAATTTTCACCTTAAAGACAATTGTGTTTCTTTAAAACGAACCAGAACAAGTATTCAGTTAAATATGGATTAGGAAGGGCAGCACAGATGATCGAAAAGCTCAGTACTCCATAGGATGATGGTACATGGACTCTACTACCTTTTTCCAGTCATACTGGTTGAATATTATGATTGTAATAAAAGACAAGAATCTTATCAAATGGGGTTTGTTCTTGTACACCAAACAATATAAATTGTCTCCAAGTCTGTAGACCTTTGTCCTCTGAGCAGAGAAACCATGGTATAGGACTAACTTGTTGGATTATCAGTGTTAAAATGTTACCATATTTTTCAAATTCATATTTACAGTCTTGAAAATCTGGAGAAAGAGTGATGTTCTGATTGAGTTTGCCTTTTCTTTTGCATTTTCAGTATAAGTGTCTTTGTTTATTTGAGTTGCTATAATAGAATACCATAGCTTAGGTGGCTTATAAAAACATTTATTTCTCTCAGTTCCGGAGGCTGGAAAGTTCAAAATCAAGATGCTGGCAGATTCGATGTCTGGTGAGAGTCCTCTTCCTGCTTTATGGACAGCTGTCACATTGCTATAGCAGAAGGGGCAGAGGAGCTTTCTAGAGCCTCTTTTATGAGGGCATTAATACCATTCATGGGTTCTTTTTTCATGACCTAATTGCCTCCCAAAGACCCATCTCCAAAAACCAACACTCTGGGGATTAGTGTTCAACATATGCATTTTGGGGAGATATAAACATTCAGTCTATAGCACTATGTAAATCAATTTTAACCAAAGCATAATTCTTCTCTGATCTGTGGCTATCAGATTTTTCTTAAGCCATATAGAGTTACAACATTCAGAGGAATTTATGTCTCATACAAAAGAGAAATGAAGAGGAGAAAGGTTCTGGTTGTCGGTGAAGGCTTAGAGAGAAACCAGAGTCTTTCATTCATATTAATTTACTTAGTCTAATTTTCTGAGATATTTATTAAGCTCCACAATATGATAAGTATGAGGCTTGATGAGGAGACAGATGAAGGGCCTGCTTTCTGCTCTCAAACTGCTCAAAACCTGGGGTAATGAGAAGTTATAATGAAGTGAGATAAATGATTTAACAGAAGTTACCTTAGAGTGTGACAGAAATACAGAGAAGCAGCATCTAATTCAATGTTGGGGATGGAGTATATGGAGGGTTGGGAGACAACAAATAAATCTGAGAGATGTTAATACTTAGGTCTATTAAAAATTATTTTTAAAAATTGTTGTCTTATGAAACATTTCAAACACTGAAAAGTACAGAAGAGAATATGATACTCATATGACTATCATCCAGATTTAACAGATGGTAATAGGGGTGTCATATTCTTTTCTGTACTTTCCAATGTTTGAAATGTTTCATAAAACAGGAGTTAGATCTCACACCCTGGCAAGCTCTTTTGCAATTAGATGCTATAAATATTTTGGGGGGCGATGCCCCTGATATATAAGCTCTAAATCTTAGTAAACTTTGGGATCTGTAACCTCATCTGGTCATCACTCTTGCAGTATGCAGGACAAGAATTTGAGCTCTCATTTGTAAATCAGGAACTGGAGGCACAGAGAGAGTAAGTTGATGGGAATAAATGCTGAAGAACATATAATTTTGTTAAAAACACTTATATTTGTCATTTATTCCTCAAAAACACATAAGAGGTAGTAGTGTCTGGGTATGAAAAATCCACCAGAGGTATTTTTTTAAATAAAATAAATCATAACAGTGAATATTTATAGCCCCTACAGCTTACAAGGGGTTTCACATGCATTTAAGAACATAAGCCTTGCAAAGCTGTGAGGTTGATATGGTAATGCTCATTGTAGAGACTGAGCCTCATGGAGGCCTTGTGAGTTGCCTACCATTGCACTAGCACCAAGTGGCAGATCTCTGGTCCTGAAGTCACATTCATCTCACTAAACCATGTTGCCAAATTTTCACCAACTAGTGCACAGCACATACTCTCTAAGACAGATAGGAGGGAGGCTCGAATATTTGTGACTCTGCCTTCCTTTCCAGTTTTGGAGCTGTAAAACCTGTGTATTATAAATGAACCATACGTTCTGTTTGACTCAGAGCAGGTTTGTTCACACACCACAGCCGCTTGTAGGCAATGCACGAAGAACTGGGCTTATCAGGAATTTTATCTCATTCTTGCGGTGGCATTTTTTCAGTCTACTTTTTTTTGTTGTTGTTGTCGCTTCTCTTCAGTTTATGGCCCTGGAGTTGTCAGTGCTCTTGTGAACTTTCCTGACCTTTCTTCCTAATTCCTTGCACCAGCAATTGGCCTAGGATATGTAATCCTATCCTTACCAGCCTGCCAGAAAAGGCTGCCATATCACAGTGGAAAGTGTGGCTTCCTGAGCTGCCTCCTGGCAAAGCGCTCTTGCTTATCCAGCTTTGGGCCAACCCCAGGGTCTATGAGTTCCAGGAGAGGTGATGAAGGGCTGTGACAAATGCCTGCCCTGGCAGATGGATCAAATGCTGGCTAGCTTGAGAGTTGAGTGGAGCAGCGGCTGCTCTCAGGATGGGTACCCGCAAAGGATGACTGCACTTGCACTGTCCCACCTGGTGGATGAGGCCTTTGAAATCACCAACGTGTTTGGGGATCTTTACTTCCAATCCACTGGCAGTTGCCACCACTCAGCCACTGAAAGACTCTAAGCCAGATCCAAAAGAATTAGCTACTAACCTTGAGAGGCACTCTGAGGGAGAAGCCTGGACGTAGAGAAGGCAGCAGACCTGGATTCAAGGCTCGGCTCTGATGTTGGGATCTTCTTGGATGCTACAGAAAACTCAGACTCAGTCTGGCTTAAACAAAAAGAAAATTTATCATTTTTCATTTCCACAAATAGAGTGAGCTCCAAGCTCTGTGTGATCAGTGGCTTAGTGATATCATTAAGGACACAGGGTTTTTCTGTCTCCCCATTCATGCTATCGTCAATGTTGGTGTCATCCTAACGCCAGTCTTGCCAGTTCTCCCTCATGGTTCCAGGATGATTCCCACGAAGACGACAGTCAGAGCTACAAGCTTCCTGGTCACCACCAGTAGGTGGATACTGCTCCCAAACAGGGACTATAATTCTTCTGTGTCAGTTGGATCAGTCCACCTTCGGTCTCTAGCCTACCCCTCTGGGACCAATATTGGCAGTCACGGGAATGCCGTGTTGAGGGGCTCAGACTTGCTTTGTTCAATATAGAAATGATGAGCTACATGCGACCATCAAGCACTTGAAAAGTGTCTAGTCTGAATTGAGATATACTCTAAGTGTAAAATACTGATCAGATTCCAAATTTCTCTTTCTCCTCCTCTCCCCACCATACACATATAAACACCCAAAGAAAATATCTCTAGACATAAGAAATGTCCAAATCTATAGAAAATTTTTATGAGTTTATTTGAGTAAAACCGATGACGACAATTGTCAGAGAGCAAGATCTCCAGTGATCTGGAGAATAAGTCTTGCAGGGTCTTTTATGCATTTGAGATCAAGAAGGGAACCTTAGGAAGATTACATGAAGGTGAGAGAAAGCAATGGGGATTGGATCAAGGAGAGTTAAACTCACGCTTTCACTTATTAGAAGGAGGGGTCTGAAAGGCATGTTAACCCAGATGCACAGAAACAAGGGACGGGTCTTTCTTAAGGCAAAGATAAGCCTTTTACTAAAGAAGTAATGTTGGGGGGGCGGGCAGGGGAAGAGAAATAAGAGAGAATTAAAAAAAAAAGAAGTTATAGGCCTGAGGGGTGACTCTACCTACAATGACCTGCCCACAGTTAGGAATTTATGATCAGATCACCCTGTGAGGTTACATTCCATAGAACCCATTTTTTGTCCACATATCTCTTATTTATATTGATTACATGCTGAAATGATAACATTTTGGATATATTGGGTCAAATAAAATTTCTTATTAAAATTACCTTCACCTGTTTATTTTAATTCTTTTAATATAGAAACTAGAAATTTTAAAATTACACATGTGACTTGCTTTATATTTCTATTGGGTAACACTGGTTCCGGCAATTAGGGTCTACTTCCAGAACTGGAGACGCACAGATGCCTGAATAAAATCATGGTTCTTTCAGAAGGAGGAAGTCTTTTCTTTTTGAAATAATTAATACATCACTTTTCTTTGTGGATATTTAACAGAGAGGATGGATGAAGGGCAAACAATGTGGGGCTATACATCCACAGAGAACTATTTATGTGAAAATGTGCTGTGCTAAGTGATGTGAGAAAAAGAAATTGCTGACTGAGTAGGGGAGATAAGAAATGTAGGCATGTGAGTGGTGCTGATAATAAAGGCTGTAGGATTTCAGACTTTGAAGAGAGAGTTTCTGTCTTGTGTGACAATGGAATGTCAGTTTGATCTGGGTCTTGAAGGTAAATGGGGGTTTCAATAAAAGAAGTCAAGTGGCTAGAGTTGGCTTGGTAGGCATTCTAGGTGGTGGGAAAAGCATAGGGAAAATACTGAGTGAAATTTTAGTTTAGCGGAAGCTGAGGGTTAGAGGAAAATAAGAGGCGGTTATACTACTAATGGCCTTACACCACCACCGTGGTGAATCCTAGTAGCAGCTTTAGTCTGGGATGGCTGATGGGAACATTTATTAAAGAGCTACTGACACCAGTAAAATACATCTTTAAGTACTTTAGCAAATGAGCTTAATTAAGCCAGTTCTCACATCTATTGCCTTAAGAAGCGTTCACAAGTCAGGTCAGTATAGTTCAGTGCTTGGATGCATAAACCCTGGCAGTAAATTGCTTGGGTTCTAATCCTGGGCTGCAATCCCATCTGTGCAATTTTGAGATTTGGGCCAATTTCCTTAACCTCTCTTTGCCTCAGATTCCCTTTCTGTAAAATGAGAATGATAACACTATACTTACTTCATGAGGTTGCTGTGAGGATTAAAAGAGTTAACATATGGAAAGTTCTTAGAACATATAGTGCATAAACATGATATGTGCTATGAGTTTGTTAAAAAAAAATTGGTTGGTTGTTGCTGACTACACATAGCTAGGCAGCTAGATTGCTACTGCTAGGGAAAAAAATCTCTTTCTTTTTCAAAATCTGTATATATGCAATAACTACAAGTCTATAAAGATAATGCACAGAGAGGATCCCACGGGAAGAAATACCATTGTTGGGTCAGTCTGGCACAGTGAGCCTAGCTCCACATCCCCTGCAACACTTGCAAACTCTGCTTTGCTGATGTTTGCAGAAATTGTTGCAGCGTTTACAAATAAATCTCTAAGTATTTAACAAAAGCGGAGCAAAATACACTAACTGAGCTTAAATGTTCCTAATAAAATAGGATATTTTTCAAAATGTAGTGCGGAATTGGGCTTTATTTTCTTTTTAACATGCACCTCCACCTGCTTGACTCCCTCCTTTTTCACTGGGAGGCTGTGAGGAGTAAAGACTATTTTCTGGATTTAGATAAGTTGCTCAAATTTCCCAAGGTGACCCAATATACTAATAAACTGGCTCGCCTCAGACAGCTTTTCTGTCCAGGTATAATTATTAATAGCATCTCTTGCCCTCTTTTAAAAGTCTTCGTTTGGATGGTAAACCATATGGTCATCTCATCTATGGAAAAAGGAGAGAGACTTGCATGTATCAGCTATGGGGGGAGTTGAAGGGTGTTAGTGTATGGGAGTGTAGTGTGTTCTCGGAGGTGAGGAGAAAAAAAGAAAAAGAGGCGGTTATACTACTAATGGCCGTAAGAGGGGCAACTCTTGAGTTTGAATGGCATTCTGGGCTTTGTGGCTGGCAGGAAGCTGTCCGGGGTAGGGTTTGGGGTGGAGGGGACTCTGGTATGGAGGGGCACTGGCCAGCGCAAGTTGTACGTAGAGGCGATGTCCCCTTTCCCCGCAGGGCGTGTCCTCCCGGATCTTGTGCCATTGCACTTGGCTCTCAGAGCTGGGGCGCGACCCGCAGGGCTGTGACCCCTGGAAACGCCCGGGGGACACTGGTGAGTCTGCCTGGACATATTCAGAGCTGGCCTGCCACAGCCAGGACGCTTTTCATCCCACGCACTGGCAAACACGCCAATGACTAAAACCAGAGTCTTAAACATTCTATTGATTTTCTAATCTTGGCTGCAGCTGCTGTATTCCTAGAGAGTAACTGAGTCCCCAAGCTCGACACATTCTGTAGGAGACGACTGCATTTTCCAGAGAGCGATCGTCTGGCCACTAGGCCTCAAGCCAACGTCTTCCCGGAGTCCCTGTGCCTGTCTGAAAGGGTGGATTCCCATCCTGTGCTGTCCAAGCTGGCCTTTTCCAACTTTAGTGAACCCTTCACCCCTGGCCTGGGAGCAAAGGTGCTTTTTTTTTTTTTTTTTTTTTTTTTTGCTGTAGTGCCTTTTTTTTTAGGATAATTTCGTGTGAGTTAAGAAAACGTGTGCAGGGATCTGCCCAGCCCCTCAGGCAACAGGGAGGGGAGCGGGTAGGATGGTGAGAGAGGAATCGATTTGGGGTTCCCTGGGGTCTGCCGTTTGCTGCCGCGGTGACCCTGGCCTCTGGGAACGAAGCCCGGGGAACTTTGCTTTTAGGTCCCACAGCTCTTGTGGGTTTTACAAAATTATCATAATTATAATGTAATCTTAAGAACTAGTTCTGCATTTTAGGCTAAAAAGCAAGAAATTAGGGTAAGAAATAGTCTTTTTCTTTTTTTTAGGGGCCCCGTACCGCGAGCTGCGGACAACCCCGCCCCCTCCCGGCGCGGGCGGGTGTAGACGCCGCGGGCGGGTGTAGACGCCGCCGGCGGGTGTAGATGCGGCCAGAGGCAGGTTCCGAGGCCGCGCTGTGACTTTCCATTGTTCTCGAGGCCCAGCCGCCCCGGCTGAGTCATTCTCAATCCTTTTGTTTTCTGTCAGCGAGCGCTCAGAGATGGTTGCTCTAATCATCATCTCTCCTCGGAGGAAAGAAATCTAGTCTTTGATAGTTCTGATTCACGAGTCAGCTAAAATATGAGTCAAACTCAAGTTTCCTGAAGTCTATAAATATCTGCTCAACCCCACCCTGATGGGAAGTGCCCACAGTTCATGTTTCGCCACCAAGCGGCTCACATCTGGAGGAATGCTTTGGTGTCCGGGGCGAAATGATCCGCGCGCTGTGAGTGGTTTGCAGGGGAGTGCGACTGCAGTGTATTCCAGGATTCTGAAGGAAGAGGAGTATGAGTGTGCGCGTGTAGGTGGCTATGTGGGTATGTGTGTGTGTGCGCGCGCGCGTGCACGCTTTAATATAGTTCTTTAAAAGTGTTGTTTAAAAGTATAAAATCACTGAAAATAATGGACATTATACTGGGATAAGGGAGTAGAGAAAGTAGCAGAACTCAGCGGCAAACTCTACCCGTGCCTGTTTGGCAAGTAAATATGGGTCATTTGGCATGGCCTGTAGGCTGACATGAATATCAACAAGGGCCACTTTGTAGGCCACAGAAGCCACTTTACACCCAGGTTGAGGTGTAAAGTTTGAAGGGAGTTGAAGCTGGGCGAGGCGGGAGAACTGTTCTAGGACTGACCTTGAGTTTTCGTGTTTTTTTTGTATTTTTTAAACAACGTCTTTTTCCCGATTTAAAAAAAAATAATTTTTATTTTTGAAAATTTAAAATAAGAAAGTATAAAGGAGAAAAAATTTAATCACCTATGATATCACTATCCAGAAATAATCCCTGTTAACATTTTGATGTATATACTCAGCTTTTTTTGCCTTCACATATTTTATTTAAACAAAAATGGAATCATTATATGCAAGAGAATTGAAAACATATGCCCACACCAAAACACCTGTATATCAATGTTCATAGCAGCATTATTTATACCAAAAAGGAAATAACTCAAATATGTCTATAAACTGATGAATGAATAAACAAAAATTGGCACATTCATTCAATGGAATACTGTTTGGCAAAAAACAGGAACAAAATATGATACATGTTGCAACATGAATGAACTTTGAAGATGTTTTGCTAAGAGAAAGAAGCCAGACACAGACCACACACTATACATGACTTCATTTGTATGAAATGTCCAGAATAGGCAAATCTATATATAGGGAGAGTAGATTAGTGGCGGAAGGGCCTTGGTCATGAGGGTAGAGGAATGGAGAATGACTGCTAATGTATAGGGGTTTCTCTTTGGAGTGATAAAATGTTCTAGAATTAGATATGTGATAGTTGCACAACTCAGTGAATACACTAAAAACCACTAAACTATGCTTTAAAAAGGTGGATTTTATAGTACTTGAATTGTATCTCAATAAAGCTGTTATTAGAAAATGTAATCACACTGAACCTAGTAATATATTATGAATATTTCCCTAATATTCCCAATAACTACTCTTCTGCACTTTTATTATTAATCATCAAAGTAATGCACATTCATTGTAAAAAAAGTTAAATAATGTAGAAGAATAAAAATTCGAAAGTGAAGTCATTTTCCCCTACCCAACTTCAACATCTGTGGAGTACCTGCTTAAAAATTATTTTTATCTCATATGCTTCTGTTCTCAGAACTTTATGTTTAGTGCAAGCCCGCTCACTGACTTGTTTTATTTTTAATTTTTCTCTTCTTCCCATCTCTACTCTTATTCTCCTCCCCTGCATTGCCACTCAATCTAATGTGTTTATTATATGTTCTAAATTATGCAAGTAAGTACCTTTGGAAAATATCACGTTTTTGGTATGGGTTTTTAAATTTCGGAAGTGGTATTGAGCTCTAAGTCTCCTTTTTCACTTGACACTTTTTGAGGTCTCTGCATGTTCCTGAATGATATTACTCTGTAGTAAACATACACCACAATTACATATTTACCTAATGAGGGACACCTCGGTTGCCTCCAACTCTGTCACAATAAACAGTGTGGTGTATATGCTCCCTTAAGGACTTGAGCAAGAATCACTCTGGGGTTGTGAGGGCATTATATGGGGTCAAAGGGTGTACTCTTATTTAACTTAAATACAAAGATTTTGCTTTCTGAAACAGATATACCTGTTTGTAGTCTCTCCTCTCCCCATGTGGACAAGAATTTTCATCTCCCCACATCCTTCACCAACACTAGGTAGTATCAACTCCTAGACTGTAAAGATATTTTCCAACACTTTTTTTCTATTCACTTTCTAATTTCACTTACTACTATTAACAGATCTTCTATGTACATATCAACACACATATAATTTGCTTTTTTGTTAACAAAGATATGAAAACACAGTTTGTATATTGTTAGGTAGTGTTAGGTAGTGCTTTTTCATCTATCTA
>NW_006494614.1:20604643-20605712 GCF_000325575.1 Pteropus alecto | reverse complement strand
TCTATCTCAGCTCTTTTTCTTTCTTTTTAGTGGTTGCATTGTATTCTTTACTATAAACACACCAGAATTTATTTAACAATTTCCTTAGTGATGGAAAATTCACTGTATTCCAAAAGATGTTTGATGCTTGTTCAAGTATTTTTTAGGCTAGATTACCATCAAAATTAATGGATGGTAGAGTTGCTGGTTCAATGACTATATTTATTTAATTTTGATGTACTGCCAATTATTCTCCAAAAATGTTGTAATGATTTTTATGCTCATCAACAGTGTTCAAACATGACTTTTTCCCATTGTAATGAGGCTTATTCCTTTACTTTTTAAAAAAATTAAATGTATTGAGGCAACGTTGGTTAATACCATTATATTATTTTCAGGTGTACAAGATTATAATTTGACATCTATGTACTTTATTGTGTGCTCCCCACCTGAAGTCTAGTTTCCTTTTGTTACCATACATTTGACTTTCTTCATCCTTTTTGCTCTCCCTCACCTCCAGCATGATTCTTAATGGAGATGGCACAGCATAGGACTGAAGAAATTTTGCTCTAACATCAGAGAGACCTGGTTTGAATCTTGTCTCCTCCACTTAACTATGTGACTCTCTGTTTTTTCATTTATAAAATGGTGATACCTACACAATAGGGCTGTGGGGAGAATGAAGTAAAAACTAATTATAGAGCCCTCTCATACAGTACCTGGTGCCAGTACCTGGGAAATTTACAAATATAGTTATTTATAATATTATAATACTAGATACTACATCGAATTTTGAACACATTCTCACTATTTCCTCATCTACTTTAGTTTTTATTTAGTTGACAGTCTCAGGTAGTCCAGGTTCAGTCTATTCCACCTTCTTCCTCTTCTTTTCAACCTGCTCAGACTTACAGTGGAAGAACAGGGACTCAGAAGATTTAATAATGTGCACCCCATGCCTGCCTGCGCCTTGGGCCAATCTAAACTCACCATCGTTCCTCACCAACCTTCTTAGGTCCCAATTTACTATGTGGGTCAAAAGTAAGTGTAGAAAGAAGGCCTGTTGTCTGAGGAGTCCTCTCAGAAAGAA
>NW_006494614.1:20586607-20604609 GCF_000325575.1 Pteropus alecto | reverse complement strand
CCTGCTAAGAGCGAAGATTAAAGAGGGTGAAGGTTATAGCCCCCCATCTATGTGGGTGTGTGGGAGATGGCTTTCACAGAGTCAGAAAGTAAGGAAGATATGGGAGTAGAGGTATAGGAAACACAGGGTGAGGAAGGTTCTAGACTTATTTTTCTCCTGCATCCTGAATTTACACTTCCCAATGGGAACTGAGGTTCTTCCTCTCAAATCCTTGCTTCCTATTCCGTAATTTGAAATAACAAGGTTCGTGGAACCAAGAATGGAATGTCAACAACTCTTCTGGAGGGAGTTTATTTTTCAAGAATAGCATAGAGTGGGAGGGTTGGTCTTTGGCACCCCATCAAAGTGTCCTAATTGCTGGAATTTTCAAACTGGTATGTTAGTAGTTATGAGTTAAATTTTTTCTGCAGAAGCAACCAAATAGTGTATTGGCATGCCTAGGTTTATAGAAACATTTAAAAAACTCATAGTACTACAGAATAAACATAAAATAATTAAATATTCTCTAATATTATACATGGAACTAAGATAATGTTACAACAAATGTTCAGCTGGGCCCAAGGTTAATTTTACAACTTATTCGGGGGAAGGTAAAGATCTTCAGTGTGCCCTTATGCACAAGACTTCTCATAGGATTTTTTTTTTTTTAATAAGTAAGAAATGATTTTGTCTTTTAAGTAATAATTTGATTCTGTGCTAAAGACAGATATTGTTAAGGAATTTTTCTTTGGTCTAATGTAATAGTTTGAGTCCAATGGCTCAAACTATTACATTAGACCAAACTATTCAGTTGAAGTTGGCATTAAGAGCTAAGATGATTGGGTGGGTCCCTATAAGGGCCAAAGACCCTCCATCAATAGTCAGAGAATGTACTTCTGACCCCAGTTGTAACTGAGTCTTGCTCCCTGCTTAGTCAGGGTTATTGTGAGGATTAGGTGAGGAAATGTATGTGACAGTGCTGTCATACGCTTCTCTGTAGATGGTGATGGTGAAAAAGAGAATATCATGAATGCTTCAAGATAAACTTTCTGCCACTGATGATAGAACCACTCAAAGCACTGCAGACATCTTAAGTATTTCCTTGGAGTTAAAAAAGGGAGGGGCGTTGTAATAGGTATTGTATAGGTAATTTATACAATATACACACTTGAATTTCCTCTAACAGCATCCCGGGACTTCACACAAAACAATCCTTCAGCATTAAAGAGATCAGAATATATATCCTAGTCAGATCGCTTTCAGTCTCAACCAAGCTTCTATGGGAAGCTCAAGTTTTAGACTGTGGAGTGAGTGTGAAGTTGTAAAATGCTTAAAGCTGGGGCTATTTGTGCTGCGATAAAGGAATACTGGGGCCAATATGCACACTTGATCCTAAGAGGTGATTACTGTTGGAAATGCTGGCACATTTCAGTTGTTTCCGCAAAAAGAGCCCCTTGAGAAACGGATTTAATACAATATTTAGGATGGTAGGCTTTTCCTCTGCCCGGCATGCAGCCTGTCATGGCAGAGAGACGTGTGTGAGGGAAACTGGTCCTTTAAATGCTTTTTCAGCTCAGTCGTGCAACAATGGCTTCTCACTTACAAGCACAGTGACGTGGAACTTCTAAGTTTCCTCCTCCCCAACGTTAAGATAAAGTGAAAGTAAACAGGCCCTTGGAAAATTACTACTGTTCTTCCTTATCCATGCACGTGAAAAAGGGTGGCAGAATTTGTTATATCTCTTTTCTTTTCAGTACTGCTTATACTCGGCTTTTCTACAGCAGAGCTCCTGCAAAGTATTTTCTATGGGACCCTCTTCGAGCACAAACTTTTATAATTGGCTTTTCTGCTTATGGTTGCAGAGGCAGAGGCATCTGAAAAGGCTTTGTGATCCATCTTAATTTACATATCTATGAGAAAGCTAATTTATTCTTTAACTGAAATTAGATGTTTATTTACCCCACCTCTATTCATCTGAAGCAGTTTTGTTTTTTTTTTTTTCTGAGAGGAACCAGGCCATTTCCTATAGTGCTCTTCTATCTTTAAATTTAAATGTACTCTTATCGATATTTTTCTACTGGTGGAATTTAATTTTGAACAGCTGCCCTCAGAGAAGAGATTAGATTTTGTATTTTGCAATAGTGTCTGAATTCTAACATCTCCATTTCTGATTCTTGAAAACAAAACAAAGACTGAACTAAGACATTACAATGGTTAATACAAACTCCTGACTTCAGCGTTTGCCTCAATTTCTTTCATAACTCTGTTTCTCAAGGTGAATTGGCATGCTCATTCCCACTGGATTTGATTGCTTGGTTTTACATGAAAGATTTCAAAGGCTGGACCCTATGAAGAAAATGTGAACTCCAAGAGAAAAAGGATTGGCGTTTTTTTCACAGCTATATTTCAGGTGCAAAGAACAAAGCCTGGCTCATAATGAATGCTCAATAAATATTTGTTGCATAACTGGGAGGAGAAGTATTTTGCCTATATAGTACTAAGCTGTCCTCAAATATTTTTAAAACTGCTTACCAATAACTGCCACTTATAACATTTTGAGGTTAACATATTGTTTCTTCACTAAAAGGTGTGGGCACATTTACTTGTTTTTTTTTTTTTTTTTTTGAGAAGAAAATCACATATTGAAAAGTTATATGTGAGATAACAAATTCAATTTAGTTCATTTAACCAAAGACTTATTTTTGAAATATTTATTAAGCAACTGAAAATAAGACAAAACATATATGGTTATAAGAAGACCATGCTGAGATGAATCAAATGAACCCAGGCTTCGAAATGCTTGTGATCAATCTAACAGGGAGATAGACACATGCATGTGTTAATATGTGTTATAAAGAGAAGGCCATGAAGGAGAAAGGGGATCAAATAGCCTGAGTTCCAGGGATGCCTCCAGGGAGGGAAAGGACTGTCAACTGCATCTCTGTAAACTTATCTCCTGGAAAAGAGGAGATATTCACATTTGTGGAACAAATGCATGCATGCATGAATGAATGAAGAAATTATCTCTTCCTCAAAGTTGAGTTTAAAATAAAGAAGGAAAAAACCCCATGAAATAAATAAATAAAATGGTGTTTCAGTGGATCAGAGGAAGAGACCACATCAAGATGAGGAAAGGTAGGATAAATCAGAGGTCAGGAAGGAGGTGGAGTTGAAGAGCAACCTTCTAGGCCCAAGCAATGAAACTAGTAAAGGTGTGGAAGGGGAAAGGGAAATGGAGAGCTTGTAGCCAAATGTAGCTGCAACAAGTTGTGGTGGGAATGAGGTTGGAGTAGGTTGGGCCTAGGAGTTGGGAAGGCAGGCGACCAGGTAGAGGAGTCTATTGGGCAGGCAAAAGGGAACCAGGCGAGTCCTCCCTGGGGGAGCATCCTGATCAGGGAGATGAGGAGTATTGGGACCATGAACCCAAACTGGTGGGAAGTTGCACAGAAGAGGATCTAAAAGCAGTGAGACAATTTTTGGAAATAAAAGTCACAACGATCTTATTTAGGGGATGGCGGAGGGATTAAAAAAAATTCCAGAGACTTGAAAAACTAGAATGGAACAGACAGGTGGTTAATTAGACACAGGGTTCGGGGAGGGAGATTAGGGAGGAGGGATGAAAAATGACTCTAGGTCCAAGTCTAAGTGACTGGGGAAATGAAACTTTTAAAAGGAATAAGAAAAGTGGCAGGTACAGCTACTTTTATTGGGGATGGTGATGGGGGAGTGAGGTTGGATTTAAACAAATCTTAGGTACAAAGATAAACAGTAAGAGATGTCCGGCAGGCAGCCAGTGATTATACAGTAGTTTCAGCAACAGGTTTTTAAAATTAATTAATTAAATTGAAGAAATGATTTAAATTTTTTCCTGTCTGCCTTGTTTTTTGTTTCTTGAGATATTCTCTATATCTACACACACACACACACACACACACACACACACACACACACACACACACACACACGCCCAGGAGAGTTTTGTAGTTTTGTTTTTTAAAGACTAGAGAAGATCTGTGTGTTTTTGAGACATAAGGAAAAGAATAAGGAGAGTGGTAGGGATGGAAGCAGCACATTAAAAAGGAATTACTGGAGCAAGGTCTTAGAGGAGGTAGGACAGACTGTAGCAAGAAGAGTGGATCTTTTTCAGAGCTAGGAAGGGCAGGTTGATGGCAATAGAGATTTCTGATGCTGCATCACTTAGATGGCCTAGGTCCCCACAGCCTGGTGTGGCAGAGACACATGTAAAAATAGACTGGTGGCTTGAGGAGGATGGCAGAAAAGATATAAACTAGCCACTGTGGACACTAGAAAATATCATAGAACTGTCAGACACAAAAATCAATCTAAAAAGGTTTATTTTGATGATTTATAAAAGAATTACCATCATAGCAACTTAAAGCAATTTACAAATTTAAAAATAAATTTACAGAAATGTATTCACATCATACTACATTAATCGGTTTTATTCCAATGTTACAGTAGTGTTGAACAAACACAACAAAACATAAACCAATTTCTAAGTCATATAAATGCCCTCAAAGCATGCTCCAAAACCACTGGAAGATGGTTCAGGAAAAAACTGAAAAAATATGATTTCAGGAAGCAGCAGAAAGATAATTATAACTTTACATTACAAACAGGCCTCAGGTGATGTGGCCTTTAAAAGTCACTTTAACTTTAAACTGTAACCAGAATTTTTCATGTAGACAAATTGAGAGGATTTTTTTGTTTGTTTTAATTCTGGTGAAGCTCATAGAACACACCAGACTTGGAATTTATTCTCTGATCCATGAGAAGGTAGTTTTAATCAAGGATGACATTATTTCTGGTTATTGGGCATCACATTTTTCTTTTGTGTGTTACATGCCAGTGACTTTTCTTGGGAGGGGAAGGTTTGAAGATGCATCAGAACCATGGCTGTGGATCTCAATGCACCTGACTTCTCAGGGCTTTATCTATAAATTAACAGCCCCCAACGGAAGAACAGTGTCTAAAGACTTGGCACTGACCCTGCTCTTGGATGCTACCACTGATTAATACTGTCCCTGAAGCCAGGAAGGGAATGCCGGGCGGCCGCCTGGGCCTGCTTTCCTCAGCCCAGTTGCCAGGCCAAATTACAGAATGGCTGGCGGCTCCATAAAGAGTCTAAAGTTTGAGACCTCAGGGTCAGGGATTCCTGATGACAAATAATTCTTATGAGGAAAGTGGATAAAAACGTGTTTATCAAGAACTGAGAATTATTATCTAGTTAAATTAAGCAGAGGTATAGGGGGGTCCATTTCAGCTCATTCCTTTAAGTAAAGCCCTTAAAAATAAATGGAACTCCCCTACTTCATGTTGTCTGACTTGCAGCCAGGTATGTAGCCCTAAGTTATAAGTTCCAGCATACATGTTATTAATAATTAAAGACAGCTAATATTACCAATCTGGCAACTAGTGACATTTCATGATCATAAGCCTTAAAAATTTAATACAAGTATAATTTTTCCTGAATATAGAATGCTTACACATTAAAATACCAAAGGCACTTTTAGGTTACATGATAAACAAAAATACATTAATAGAGACATAATTATTTATTGGTTGCTTCAGTTTCTGTGTCCATGGTGATCATCGAGGGCCCAGTTTTGCACTTCACCTTTGGCGAATAGCGTGAAGAATGTGGCACCAAATACATTAATAGCAGCAGCAATCCAGAAAACAGTTTGCCATTCTCTAATAGTGTTCTGTTGAGAAAGAAAAAAATGCATATAAAATTTTTTTGTTTGTAGCCCACCTTATAGAAAGGTGATGTCACAAGAGTGTTACAATAGTAACATTATTCATAAAAGAAGTAACCCCAATGTCCATCAACAGTGAGACTATGGTGCATTTGTTCAATGGAATACTATACAGCAATGAGAACAAATGAGCTATAACAACATATATATCTCACCAACAAAATGCTAAATTAAGCAGAAGAAGCCAGACATAAAAGTACAAACTGAATTCTCAAAGATCAGACAAAACTAATTTATGCTGTTAAAAGTCAGGAAAGTGGTTCTTCTTGGTGGGGGTGAAAAAGGAATGGTAGGAAGGGGTCCCTGGGGGCTTTGCAAAGGAGGTAATGTTCTGTTTCTTGACTGGGTGCTGGTTACATGGATGTATTAACTTTGTGAAAATTAATCCAGCAGTATACTTAGGATTTGTGCATTTTTAAATTCCATGGCATACTTCAATTAAAGTTTACTAAAAATAAAAAGTATGGCATGTCCTTGAATCATGCATTACTGGGAAAGTATCATGCCTGTACATCATGTCTCAAGTTCTTAGGTAGAGAACTTGGGACAAGTTCTTAGGGGAGGTGTCTGGGGCAGATCAAGTAAGAATGAGTTAAGATGGACTTGAAGGTCAGTTTGAGGCCTGGACTGAAAGATTCTGCATGGCTCTTGAATGGCACACAAAACAGGACATGCCTGGGACTTGTCAATAGGAGATCAACAAAATATAATTGCTCAGTGTAAAATCCAATGGTGTAAAAACATCAGGCAGTAATCTAAATTTCTAGGTCAGGTGACTAACTTTAACAATCATTTTTTGGATTTTTACAATTTCAATCTAACCTGAGTGCTACATTTGCAGCATTAAACAAACAAATGACCCCAGTAGAATTGGCAATGATATAGAAAAAGGCAGTAGGAAGCTAGTATGAGGTCATTTATTTAGGAAAAAAGGAAAAACATGAAGGAAGGAGTACTCTGTGGTTAAATTATACTTATCTGAGATGAATGTATTTTGCTGAAAAAAAAAAAATTTTAGAAATCCATCTTAAATTTTAGTGCCTATTTAAATATGCTAATAATGCGCCACTACCCTAGAAGAGGAGCCAGTCAGTGATTACATCATATACCAGAAAGGAACATTTAAGAGCTTCTTACGATTCCTAAGACAAAGCTTCTCTGTGTGATCTACAGGATAAAAGAATACCTCAGTGTCATTTGGAGGCAATGAATGACTTAAAATCAGTCAACTGTACCAGAAACCTCGCATAGCTCCTAGTTTGTTTTTTAACAAAAACTCCACCAGTTTTGAGAGAATGCTGTTTTGTTTATAACAAAATTGGATCTCAAGTACACTTTGACTTTTAATTATTTATTTATACTCTGACTTATTCCACAAAGTTTTTGAGGCAGGGTAGTAAAATGTAATTGTAAACAATTACAATTGTAAAGGCAAATGTATTCCTCCTTTTAAAAAATAGTATCTTTTTAATACTAAACAAACGCTACAACAACATATCTAAAATATGATTCAGTTCCCACTTTATAAACATTTAAGATTTTAATTCAAGAATCCATATTTCCCGAGCGTAAGTGCTAGGATGATCAATAAATGAAATTAATATATGGTAGTGTGTTGACTTACCTTCTTTTGTTGTCACAATGCTCTGTGAAGATAAGGTTAAACATTTCTGATGTGTCCATATTGAAACAGAATTTTAGAAAATAATTTTCCCAACATACCTCTTATTAAGTGAGAGAAAATAGTAACGAGGAAACATTTAAGTAATTACTGATTCATTTAACTAAGAGAAGAAATAGGAACATTATCTGTGGTGAACACATATATGTCAGAAACTGGTATATTTGGTAATAAGAAAGTTTGTATCCATATCTTAAAATTTAAAAGATTAGATAGAGTTAATTTGATCACAGAGACAAAACAAAGAGAAAATTAAGTCTCTTTTAGCTTTTTAAAGGATGTATTACACCAGTCCTTTAGATTTTTTTAAACAGTAGAAAACAGGAGATGGAAAAGGCCTTTGAGGTCATTCATTTTGATTTCTTACACAATGTAGGCAATCTTTTACATGGCAGAGTCTCTGTTTACTGATCTGGCCCCATGCTGCCAGCTACAGGGTGGCTGAACTCCGGCCCGCTTTCAGGGCCTAGTGCCCTTGCTGATCTGAGGCCCGGCCCTTCCCACACCCCTCGCTCACCGCTCTAGGGCTCCTTCCTCACTAATGCGTTATTCTCTCTTCTGTGCACACAGTACAGAAGAGAGAATATTTTTGTGTGCACAAAAATGTGCATGCATTTTTTCCCCTGCATTTGTCATGCTGTACTTTAACTATTTGATTATATATAATCTCTAAATGATGAGTTTCTCAAGTGCAGAAGCTGTCATTTTGCCTTTGAATCCTCAGTATCTGGCATATTAATAAGAACCCAAGAAATTCCTGTTGAATATATGTTTGACTATTTTGGGGCTCGCTAACTCATAAGGCAGCCCATTCCATATAGTAACAGCTTTAAGCAAAAAAACTTTCCTATTGCCTCCTAACTTCTTTCCATCTGTCTTTATGAAACTGCCGAGAATAAGTCTCTCTCTTTCATGTGGTAGTCAGTCCTTCAATATGTAAAGATATCATGTCTTCCCAAGTTTTCTCTAAACATTCTCGGTTATTTCAACTGTTCCTTATTCATTCTCTCATGTTTTCCTGACACCTTTCCTTTGTGGATCCACTTCTTGAATAATTTTACATTGCCAATTTTGACTCATTCAAACAAAAGACAAGTTATTTATCTGGTATAATATCACTTTTAAGTACTTGCATGGCTTTAGCTACAAGATCTTATTTAACTTAGTTCTATTGTTTTGTCTAAAATCCAAAGAGTACTCTTTGAAATGCCTATCTATTAAGGCATTTATTTGTTTGTTGCTATAAGGAACTACATAAGAATAAACATTCAGAATTTTACACTTAATTAAAATATACTCAACTTTGACACAGACGTGCAGCTTCAAGAAAACTGTTTAAACCTTTCTAGTTTACAAGTTAATTATTTACTTACTTCAGGGGTCAGACTTTTAGCAATGACAGGCCCAACCATTCCTGGAATAGTGGCAAATGTATTTGTAATGCCCAGGAGGATACCAGCATACCTGCAGAAACATTTTCACAGAGGTTTATTATTGTGTTATGCATTTATGTAGTTTTTTTCAGTAGATAGCTATACCGCTCTCAGGTTGTATTCTTGTGATATTTTATGTCTAAATGAACTGTCTTACTGAAATAGGACTGAATATTTAGCTGGTGAAAAACTTGCATTTCAATAGCTAATTAGCATTCTAACACTATATAGAGAAACATGGCCATTGAAATAATTTCTTTCACAGTGATATAGAAAAGTGCTGAGATATGACTTCCATATATGACTGTATCTAGATAGGAAGCTTGATGTGTCTTAATATTAAGCAAAAAAATTTATTTTGTGATTACAAAATTTATTTCATTGAAAACTTAAAAAGAAAAACATTAAGAAAATATTATAGAAATAAGATCATATTGTATATCAATTTCACAACTTACTTGCTCTACTAATTACATATCTGCTTGTAGCTAAATCTTTGTACACTGTCCTAGAAGTAGACAAGTTAGTTCTACAGTGTGTGTCTATGTGTGTGTGTATAACATAAATGCCTTTTAGTAAGCTTAGAAAAATTTCTGATTTATTTTAAAGAGAAGTCTTCAGTGAGTGGAATATTCTTATCTATGTTTAGATGCAAATCTTTAAAGAAAGAATTCCTGCCTTATTTGAGAAAAGCTAATCATCATTGATTTCTCCAATAGATAAGAAATTTGTATAGATTAAGGAAGATTACCAAAGCCAAGGTCTTAGATGCCATCCTAAAAAGAATGAGATGCTTATCATTTTCTATAAAGAAGTCATACTGGACTGGAATTTCAGGAGACCTAAAGATTCCTACCTAGTTCCACCATTAACCATCTGTGTGACTCTGAGTAAGTTAGTGATAGATTACTTCTTTTATCATTCATGGCTTCATAGATGTATACATGTAACATATCTTGTGGTCTCAACTGAGCTCCCCTACATCCCACCAAGTATACAAGAAAAAATTTTTTAAGTGTAACATGCATATGGAAATGTGTAAAAACCATAGGTGTACAGCTTGATGAATTTTCAGTGAACACAATGTTACTAGCACCTGATCAAGAAACAGAAGCTACTGGTATAAACATTTAAAAACACATTTTATGTATGGTTGAACTGCATCTCAGATTGTATAAACTTTAATCATAATATTGTTGTGTCACCCCTCTCCTACTCAAAAACCTACAAAGATGGTTTAATGCTCACTATAAGATTGTAATCTTCTGCCTGATTTGCAATGACCTGGCCTTTGTCCATCTACCCGGCCTATTTCCTAGTATCGCACAATATACTACTTTAGATCCAAAAGCTCTCATTCCAGTTGCTCACATCTGCCACACTTATTTCTGCTACTCCTCTTTATTCATACTATATTCACTATCTGAAATCCATACTCTTTCCATCCAAACCACTTGCTTGGCACCTCTCCCAAGAAGCTTTCTCTGTCTAGTTCAGTTCATATTGAGCCAACTTTTCAGAATCTTACTGTCCTTAAAGTTAGTACTACATGTTTTACGAGGTAATTGTTTTCTAATTCAAGTTTGCTAAATCTGACTCCATAGTCTCACTGCAAACTCGTGTGTTATTCTCCTTTATTATTTCCAGTGACCAGTGACAAAATATATGCTTATTAAATATGTGCTGACCAGAGAAGTGGCACATGACCCGCAGCTGTTCGAGGTTCCATGCATGGATCCATGGGGATCTGGCTGCACTGACTGCTGGAGCTTTGTCCTATGGGGACTAGTACCCCTCTTGGGCTTTGGCTCCAAAGAATGTCAGTTCCTGCTCAGGAATTTCACATAAATGGAATCAAACAGTATGTAACCTTTTGAATTACATACTAAGGTTGCTGAGCATCATTCCAAGTTGTGTTTCAATAGTTCCTTCCTTTTTTATTGTTCTCTAATTGAAGAAACTGGGACTTTATCCTGTAGATAGTCCTACATTCTGGATTTTGTAGATTGTGTCTCTGAGGTATCATTTAACATAATCTTATGTGCTCTGTATTTCCTATACACTGGTAGTAGTACATAGACTCTAGATCCTAGAGCATTCATTAGATTTAGCTTTGACATTTTTAGCAAGAAAACTTAAAGGTGGTGGTTAAAAATTAGTTAACCAAGTAAATGGCATTTATTATTTTTCATAAAATCACCTATGCATAAAAAATGTCTAATTCGAGCTTTTAATTTTTTCATGAGATAATCAGTGTTATTATAAAATTTCAGTCAAAATTAACAAAGCTTGATTTTATTAGTCTGTATAATCTTATTGTGGGATAGTATTATTTCTATTAGGTTTACAACCCTCAATACTTTGGCTGCAAGATTACTGATCTGAAATTCCTCTCCCCATTTTAGATATGGAAAAGTGTCTGCTACGGTCTGAATTGCATCCTCCCCAAATTCTTATGTTGAGATCCTAACCCCCAATGTGACTGTATTTGGAAATAAGGCCTTAGGAAGTAATTAAGGTTAAATGAGATAAGGGTGGGGTCCTAATCCAATAGAATTGGTAGACTTATAAGAAGAGGAAGAGAGATCTCTGTGAGTAAATACTGAGGAAAGGCCATGTGAAAACACAGAAAGAAGTTGGACTGACTGCAAGCCAGGAAGAGTCCTCACCAGAACCTGATAATGCAGGCACCATGATCTTGGACTTCCAGGCTCCAGAACTGTAAGAAAATAAATTTCTGTTTTTTAAGCTACCTAGTCTACGGCATTTTGTATAGCAGCCTGAGTTGACTAATATGGTGCCTGAATAAAAAAATCCTATTAAACAGTTATCTATGAACATCACAAATTTGAACACAGTTCAAAACTCATGTATACAGGATACAGTGACAAAACCATGAGACACAGATCTTTCTGGCTTATGCCCTTTAGGGAGTGTATCTTAAATTAACCAAGCTTGGCAGAACTTCTTTTTTTTTTTAAACCATTAACACCTTGGCAGTAGGAGGAACTGACTGCAATGTTGCCAGGGCTTTTCAGTGACAGATATTAAGTGCAGATGAATGTTGTGAATTCTGAATGTCAGCACCAAGAAGCTCATTCAAGTATTTCTATTACACTTGGCCAGAAAGGGCCATGAAAGATTGATGACTGCTTGGGAGAAATATATTGTATGAATTCAGTCTGGATTCAGTGCTATTGGAGTGCTAGAATTCTGTGGGATTCACTGTGAAGAAAATCTATCCAGTTCTCTTGAATCTGGGCAACAAAATTATCCATAGAAAACCTCTATTTAAATCTATAGAAGAAAAGGCTTAGAAAATACTATCCACACATTTATATGTTAACAGGAATACTACTTATTGAAAAATCTTATGTCAGGTATGGTCCTAAGTATCATTCATATATATATATATCATATCATGATATATAACAGTAATTTCAACCTCACAAGGTAGGGATTATGATCTTCATTCTATAGATGAAGAAAGACTATAAAATGTTACCCAATTTGTTTGATTCCAAACCAGTAGTTAATATTATAATGTTATAATCTCTAATGCTGCCTTGTTAAAAACATAGTTATCACTAAATTCAATTTGTAGGAAAGATCAATTTTCTCATGCTTAATTTTTCACCACAAGCCCTAGTGCCGAATGCTTAAAGGTCTGTGGTCCTCAAGTGTTACCCACTGCGTGGGCACTAAGTTATTACCAAAGACAAAAGGCACTAAGCAACAACATGGTCGTAAGATATGTAATCCCTGCGTTAACCAAGACACAGGGAACTAGAAACAACTAGTATGCTCTGAGCCAAGAAATTCTAGTTGGAAAATAAAAAATGAAAGCTTATCTGAAAGGATGATTCAAAATATAAAGGAGAGAAATAATTTTAACTTTGATGAGAGTATCTTCCACTTGTATAGCTGTATAATTTTCAAAATTACATTTGTTGTTAACATACATACATAGTTGATCACAGCCATAAATCTGGTGCCTCAGTCATCTTAGAGCAAGTACAGCATTCTTCATTACCTGAAGCAAACAAGTGCGTACCATTCTCCTAACTTCTACAACTATTTGCTGGCATCATTTATGTTACTAAGTGGTTTAGCTTCATATTATATCTAGGTAAATGTCTTTTTTGACTTATAAGACTCACGAAATGTCATGGCTGGATCAGGGTCTTTAAGATGTAGAGTTCAACCACTCGGCTGATGCTTGAAGCCCTGTTCCAGGATCCCTCCTGTAAACTGTCCAGTATAGGCTTCAGGGCATGGCCTTATCACCCTTTGCTATGACACTAGCTGTGACTTAGGAAGTCACATAACAATCTGTGCCCAAATTTCTTCATCTTTGAAATGAGTCCTTTGCATTCATATCTTCATGAGTTATAGTTGATGTAATGATGGCTTCCAAAGCATCTATTACCATGAGGTTTGAGGGCCATCAATTCCTTTGCCCTTAACTTTAGGGGTGGGTGCTTACTGTCCTAAAGTCAAATGGTATTCCCTTGGCAATAGGGGTTGCTTCACGGTGGGTATGTGACTCAGTTTGATTCAACCAAAATGAAGTTCAAGACTTATTTCCATGACTGGGAGAGGAAAAGATCCTTCTCTTTCTTGCTTGACATGAATGAAGCAGCATGTGATTCTGGTCATTACTGGCAAGCTTTTCATTGTGTGACTTTACAAGCAGACTCAGCCTTAGTATAATAGTAGTATCATAAAAGGCAGAGTAGTGAGTGAAAAAGAAACAAGTCAGGAATATTAGTAGACAGCTGGATATCAACTCTTGCCTGAAGCCTATTGTTTCTGGACTTTACACACTAAAATCTAGATATGTTATGAATCGCTAGATTATGCTTTTTAGCCATCTTGAATGAGGATTTCTATTGTTTAAACTAAAAGCACCTAAGCGATTACACAGCCTAGATCTCTTTTGTGCCCAAACTCTTAATTCCCATATCACTCTGACTGTTCACTAAGCCTAAGCTTGTTAAAATCTCATGCCTAGATCAATCCAACAGCACATTTTCAATACTACACTTGGGCTACTGAACACCACTGAAAGAAATAACAACTTAGTACAATAGTGACAGTACAAAATTAATCTCCAACTTCAGTGGATCCTCATCAATGCTAAAAATTTCTTCTGTGAGTTCTTCGTGACTTTTTCTCAGTAGCTATTTCAAATCTTTATCATTCTCAAGTCTTTTACTCCACCTATCTTCTTTTTAGGGACCATAATGTCACAGAGACTAACAGTTAAGAATTTTCAATCTACTGTGACATCTATGACTGTTGATCAAGTCCTCCCTTTGGGGATCCCAGTCTCCACTTATTTTCTTTATCCTACTTCTGTTGCTTCATATCAATTACCATTGCATCAGGCTCTTCTTTCTCTTAATGGATCCCCAAGGTTCTCATCAGAGTTTGCTGAGTAATTTTATCCAATTCCATGGCTTCATCTACTACTCATATGTTGATGACTCCTAAATCTTTATCTCATCCAGATCTTTCTCTCTTTTTTTTTTTAAAAACAAACCCAGGGCTTCTTTTTTTCTCCCCAACCACCCCCTTCCTTTTTTTTTTTTTTTTTTTAACTTTTCTCCCTGGCTTTATTGAAATATAATAGACAATTAGTTGATCATATTTACCTTGTACAATTCAAATTTTTTTTTCAGTTATAGTTGGTATACAATAATATACCAGTTTGTTGTACAGCATAGTGATCAGAGATCCACATAACTCACAAACACCCCATTAAATCTAGTACCCCACTTCTCCTTACATATTTATTACATTATTATCTTTCCCATGCTACATTCTACTTCCCGTATCTATTCTGCAACTATCCATTTGTACTTCTTAATCCTTTTGCATTTTTTTGCTGCCTCCCTAACACCCCTCCAATCTAGTATCCCTCCAAATATTCTCTGTATCTATGAGTTTATTTCCACTTTTGTTTTTATTGCTACTTATTTTGTTTTTCCACCTGTATGTGAATCATGCAATATTTGTTTTTCTCTATTCGACCCATTTCATTCAGCGTAGTACCCTCTAGGTCCATTGAGGCAATATCCTTTTCCGTTCCCTTCATTTTAGTCTGTGTGTCTTTTAATCTGAAGTGAGTCTCTTATAGGCAGCATATGTAGGGGTCTTGTTTTCTTATCCATTTGGCCACTCTATCTTTTGGTTGGAGCACTTAATTCTTTTCCATTTGAGGTACTTGTTGATAGGAATGTTGTTATTACTATTCTTTATTCATGTTTTTGATACATGTTTTTCTTCTTAAAGAAGTCCCTCCAACATTTCCTGTAATACTGGCTTGGTAGTGATAAATTCCTTTAGCTTATTTTTGTCTGGGAATCTCTTTATCTGTCCTTTGACTCTAAATGATAGCTTTCCTGGATAAAGTATTATTGGTTGTAGATCCTGGGTTTTCATCATGCTGAATATTTTGTGTCAAGCCCTTCTGCCCTGCATAATTTCTTTTGAGAAATCAGCTGCCAGTCCTACGAGTGCTCCCTTGTAGGTAACTAATTGCTTTTCTCTTGCTGTTTTTGAGATTCTCTCTTTGTACTTAACCTTTGGCATTTTAACTATATGTCTTAGTGTTGGCCTCTTTGGGTTCCTCTTTCTTGGGACTCTCTGAGCTTCTTGGGGTTGTATGTCTATTTCCTTCACCAGGTTAGGAAAGTTTTCTATCATTATTTCTTCAAATAGCTCTTCAATGTTTTGTTTTCCTTCAGGTACCCCTATGACATCGATATTTTCACATGTAATAGTGTCCTATAGGCTCCTTAAATTATTATTATAGTCTTGGCTTCTTTTTTCTTGTCATTCTGATTGAGTGTCCTTGGCTTCCCCATCTTCTATATCCATGGTTCGATCCTCTTTATCCACTCTGTTGATTCCCTCTAATATACTCTTCATTTCAGATGTGTTCTTCATTTCTAATTGGTTCCCTTTTATAATTTCCATTTCCATTTTTGTTTTTTATCTGTTAAAGTTCTCACTGTGTTCATCTACATTTCCCCTAAATTCATTGGGCATCTTTATAACCAGTGTTTTGAACTCTGCATCTGTTAGATTGCCTGACTTCATTATTCTTGGATCTCTGTTCTGTTCTCTCATATGGTTTCTGCTTCTTTGTCTTTCCATTTTGGCTATCTTTCTGTGTCTGTTTATTAGTGTGGTCTTATTAGTGTGGCTTTGTGTAGTAAGTGTCCAGTGGCACAGTCCTGAGAGGAGTTCAGCTGCAGGCCAAGTTTAGCCCCCGCCTATGCCCCTCCGGGGCCACCTGTTAAGATTAAGCAAATAATCCACAGATGCTATACTTATAGTTGCCTCAAGAAACCACACCAGAAACCGAGGCCAGCTGTAACCAGTGTGAGTCTTGGTGCTGCTCAGCAAAGAGCACCTGACTCGCTGAGGATACAGCTGGATGTGGCTCGGGTGGGGCTGCAAGTTGGGGAAGGCCCAAATCTCTTTCCTGAATTGAAGACTGGATAGTCTTGACTTTCTTGACAGCATATTCTTCATTTTCCTTCTATCTCTCTCATTGTCCCTTTTTTAGTTTTCTTTTCTGGCTATTTCCCCTCTTTCTGTTCTCTAACGGTCAAGATCCAGTCCTGGGATTGCTTGTCATTCTACCCTTTCCCGCTAGGCAATCCTTGTCTTTAAGTACTTTGATATGTGGATTATTATTCCCTAATTTTCATTTCTAGTCAGACTGATTTTCTGAGTTTCACTAGCACAACTACTATTTTCTGATGTTTTCACAAATATCTAAACTTTAACGTATCTGAAATTTTAATCTTCTTCCAAGACTCCTCCTTCTTCAGGCATCCCAGTTCCCTAAGTGGTATATCTATCTACCAGTTGCCCATGTGAAATATCTGGAAATCATCATCTTTGATATCTTCCTCACTTGTCAGGTCTCGTAGATGTCAAGTCTCATATTGTATTTACAGACATCTCAAATCTATCTCCTTCTTTATATCTCCTATTATACCCCATCACTTCTCATCTGGGTTACTGCAATAGCTTCCTAATTGGTTTCTTTTACTTGTACTCTTGTCCACACAGCAGTGATCTTAAAATACAAACAATGTTATTTCCTACTTGCTCTGGATATAATATAAAAGGCTTACTATAGGCTCCTGCTCACTTCTCAGTGGCTTTCTTCTCTGCATCTCAGCTACAAACAGCCTTCTCTCAGTTAAATGAAATATTCTGCTGTGGACTAAATGTTTGTTTGATAGGGTCTTTAGGTGACAAGAGTTAAATAAGATCATAAAGGTGGGGCCCTAATCCGGTAGGGCTGGTGCCCTTATAAGAAGAGTTAAGGGACACCACTCTGCATACCTGCACGCACACATGCACATACCTAGGAAAGACCATGTGAACACAAAACAATAAGGCAGACCTACTGCAAACCAGGAAGAGAGCTCTTACCAGAAACCAAAATCATGTTGGCACTTTGATCTTGGACTTGTAGTCTCTAGAACTGTGAGAAAATAAATTTCTGTGTTGAAGGCACCTAGTCCATGGTATTTTGTTATGATGGCCTAACCAGGCTAAGACACACATAATTTCTTTTTCCTCTCATGTAAATTCTGTCAGAAATACGACTCCCTTTTTGCTTGGCTAGCTTCTTACTTATTCTTCAGGCTTTAGCTAGCTTAAATATCACTTTGTCAGAGAGACCTTCCCTCTCTCCCTGAACTACATTATGTCCCCCTAGTATATTCTTTATCTTCAAAAAAAACAAAACAAAACAAAAAAAACCAACGGTTTTTATTTGTGTGATCCTTCATGTCCACACTCTATACTAAAAGTTCCACAGGCTAGACTGTGTTATGGCTGGCACTTGGCAGGCATTTGATAATAATGAATTATCATAATATATTAATTATTTGTTTTCTTTTGTTTCTTTCCTCAACTATATTAACCTCTTTGCAAGCAAGAGCTAGATTTTATCTTTTGTAGAGTTGTGTAGAATATAAATGTAGGATAAATTTGAAATTCAAAATTTAAACACTACAAAAATTGTAACTAATGGGTTTAATAATTACTTGAATCTATTTCTGGTTCTGAAAGTTTGTGTGTGTATGTGTGTGTGTG
>NW_006494614.1:20556197-20586063 GCF_000325575.1 Pteropus alecto | reverse complement strand
TCTTTCCCTCTCTGCATACCTGCACGCACACATGCACATACCTAGGAAAGACCATGTGAACACAAAACAATAAGGCAGACCTACTGCAAACCAGGAAGAGAGCTCTTACCAGAAACCAAAATCATGTTGGCACTTTGATCTTGGACTTGTAGTCTCTAGAACTGTGAGAAAATAAATTTCTGTGTTGAAGGCACCTAGTCCATGGTATTTTGTTATGATGGCCTAACCAGGCTAAGACACACATAATTTCTTTTTCCTCTCATGTAAATTCTGTCAGAAATACGACTCCCTTTTTGCTTGGCTAGCTTCTTACTTATTCTTCAGGCTTTAGCTAGCTTAAATATCACTTTGTCAGAGAGACCTTCCCTCTCTCCCTGAACTACATTATGTCCCCCTAGTATATTCTTTATCTTCAAAAAAAACAAAACAAAACAAAAAAAACCAACGGTTTTTATTTGTGTGATCCTTCATGTCCACACTCTATACTAAAAGTTCCACAGGCTAGACTGTGTTATGACTGGCACTTGGCAGGCATTTGATAATAATGAATTATCATAATATATTAATTATTTGTTTTCTTTTGTTTCTTTCCTCAACTATATTAACCTCTTTGCAAGCAAGAGCTAGATTTTATCTTTTGTAGAGTTGTGTAGAATATAAATGTAGGATAAATTTGAAATTCAAAATTTAAACACTACAAAAATTGTAACTAATGGGTTTAATAATTACTTGAATCTATTTCTGGTTCTGAAAGTTTGTGTGTGTATGTGTGTGTGTGTGTGTTGTTATATTTTTGGAAAATAAAGAGTAGTTTAGTTCAGCTACGGCAAAGAATAACTAGAAAGTGAGGTGAGAGAGGAAGTAATAAACTTATAAAGATAGGCTGGAGCTATAATGTGAAGGATTTTGCACGTTGGCTGAGAATTCTGTATTTAAATTTAATAGAGAATACAAAAATTGATTTTATTATGCATGAATAGTAAAGAAAGAGCTTTAAAGAAAAGTACTGACATACAGTAAGATCAATACGTAAATAGTTTTTCAGAAAGAATTTTAATACGGTACTGAATATGAAAGTCTATTTTCATTCTTCCATTCATGCAATTAATTGATTACGTACTGAACATGGCCCAGCACAGGGCCAGGTGCTGGTACTACGGTGGTAAATCAAACAGAGTTGGCCCCTGCACTCTCGGAGCTTACAGTCTCAGAGCTTTAACTTAGGTTACCTTTTATTTCAAATGTTTTCTTGGTCCAATGCCTAATTGTTACTGGTTTTCTTTCCTTGGTTCCCCACTGTTAAGGGCATATGTAGAACTGGAGCTCCTACTTTCTTGGTCAGATTATATAAATCAACTACTCAACAAGTATGGACTTGGGGATGCTTCTCCTTTTACAGAAGGTGTAATATGGATATGTAAGATGTCTTAGTCTGAGGGAGCTTACATCCAAATTGGAGAGATAAAAGTTACATTTAGAAATAATTACAAATCAAGTTAAGGCAGTTACTACAAATGCATTTATTATAAAATTATAAACAAAATGCATTGAGAAAAGAAAGAAATAAAAGCAAACAGTAATGTTCTGGAAAGGCTTAATGAGGAACTGGGATGTGAGCTGGGAAGGATTCAGATGGATGGAGAGGAAAAGGTACTGCCACTGGGGCCGGAGAATGAGCCTCAGTTGAAGGTACTAGAGAATGACCAACAGGGCTCTGCCAGGAGCTGGACACTCTAAGACTTTAACTCTGTGGAACCTCCTTGGACTTTTTATATAAAATGAGAGATTGGATTAGAATCATTTCAAAGGTCTGCTTGAGTTCTATGAGAGTCAGCTTTGTGGAGCTTATCTTGAAGTACTTGCTGAAAAGATGGGAGACTGAGGATCCATAGCAATATGAAGATTCTGCGTAGTCTGGGTGTAAAGGATTTGGGTTAGGGGAAAGATGTTGAGAGACTCCACTTCTCCAAAAATAAGTTTGTATACATTATTAAAAAAACTTAAGTGCAGAAAATCTTCTGGGTTAAAATATTTATAGTCCCCTCCTCTACCTTGTCAACTAGCACAAAACATATTCTAGAAGTACGTGGCCCAAAGAATATTTCCAGAAAAGCAGCTGTAGAAAAAATTCTGAACTTAACAGTAAGAAGTTTTGGTTCAATTTTGGCTCTATCATTTATTAGCTGTGTGGTGTAAGTAAAATCACTTAACTTCTTTGAATTGGAGTTTCTTTCATCATAAAATAGGTCAAGAATACCTATCTCATAGGAATGCTTTAAGGATAAAACAAAAGCACATTTATGAAAGATTTATAAGCTATTGAGTGCTAGATAAATACATTTGTAAATGGGTAAGATAACACTTGAACAAATCAACTGGTACGGTCTTGGGTATTCATCCACGAAACTAAATGCCCACTATGTATAAAGCACGATGGTGAGCCCTGAGGATGGTAAGATAGAGTCTTGGCCTTCACGGAATTCCTATTCTAGCTGGGTTGAAAGATACAAGTCATAATGTATTATATGTAATGTTTTTATGGGAACATTGTATACAGAGTTGATAATAGTTAGAAATTTAAATTTAAAAACAACTTCATGCTTTAATTATTGTGTAAACTGAAATCTTCCTTAAGAATTTAATGTCATTCCTAGAGTATTCAAATTTATATAGAGAGAAAGTAGAATGGGAGTTGCCAGGGGCTGGGGTGGGGGAGGGGGAATGGGAAGTTAGTGTTTAACGGGTAGGGAGTTTCGGTTTGAGAAGATAAAGTTCTGGAGATGGATGGTGGTGATGGTTGCACAAAAATGTGAATGCACTTAATGCCACAAACTGTTCACTTAAAAATAGTTAAAATGGTAAATATTATGTTATGTATATTTTACAACTGAAAAATGACTTAATCACAGCCAATCTTTATACTAGTACTCACGAAGGAGCAATATCCAGATGGTTGATGTTAAATCCAGAAGAACTAAAGCCTCCCAGTGTTGTTGATATGGTCAGGAATGCAACAGCCAAAGAATAATCACAACCTATAAATCCAGCGGCTACCAGAAATACTGCAGGTCCAATCATTCCTTAAGTTAAAAAGTTATAAAAAGAAAAAGAAGCCCCAGCATTAATATTTGCTTGCTCTACCTTAATACAGCATAAATGTGAAACTGGATATTACTGCCACCTACTGTAGAAATGTTGTACTTCATAGAAGACTCTAAGTTCAAATTATGTAGTTTTGTGAAAAAAACTGAAAAATATATAGGCACAATGCAGCTAATATAAAAGTAAAAAAAAATTTTCTTTATGCAATGTCATTAAATCTACATGTGACCAGGGCTCAGCTAAAGTTCTACAATGTTAGAGCAAGAAGAGAATGACTGAAAAATATGGTCCCAGATAGAAGCAATAGTTGCTATGGAGTGTGATTTAAAATTCACATAACCAAAGAAGATAAACTAAATAATAAACTTTGTTGGATAAAGTTATAAAAACACTCCAATTAGGTTTCAATAACTGAAAACAATATGCATAGTTTATTACAGGTAGTTAAGCATAAAATACAAGATAGAAAGGGACTTGATGAGTAGGCTGCCATTTTTTTTGTGTCTACAGCAGTGTTATCCAATAACTCTGTTGTGATGGCAATGTTGTATTTGTATATACTGCAACTGCAACTGAAAAACTTATTTTTAAATTTCAATTAAATTTAAATGGACACACATGGCTAGTGGTTACTGTACTGGACAGAGCAGGTCTACAGGAAGCGAAAATAAAGAAAGGCCTTTTATGAATCTAACGGAATTTACTTTACTTGCAGATGTGGAAAATTTTCTTGAGAGTCGAAGTAAGCAAGCAGTGAAACAGGACAGTACCTTTCAGTGGTAGCTGCTCAGAAGGTGTTGGCAGAATTATCCCGAATAGGGTCCTTTTACAATGTAATTACTGAAGTATCGCCATTAGCAACTTCCAGGGTCTCTACTTACTCTTTAAAGAAATTGAATAATTGTCCTAGATAGTTTTAAATTTTACTTTTCTGAAAGCAGAGTCTGAAACACATGATTATTTAAGGTTCCTTTGAGTACTTTGATTTAGAGCTCCTCATTTCATATAATGATGTTAGTAGATATTTTTGGTTCGAAATTTATAATGTATTCACTTAGAAAAGGAGTGGAGGCTTAAAAATGTTATTTTCATTACAAACTTAGAGCTGAAAAAAAGTGACATAAAATTCTAGGGACTGCTTTTCTTAATGCCATATGATATGATAATATGATAGTGGAGATAAATCTTAATCCTCAAAATGCATAGTTCAAAGAAAGCCATTTTATACAGAAATGCACTACATGCATTAAAACATACTATTTTAATATGTGAGCAAAGTAAATGACTAATGTTATTATTTTTTACTTTGTCTTGCACTGTAGACACAGTAGTAAATAACTGTGAGCCAAAACAAAACCTGATTCACTTCACTTACCGATAAGGCTAAAAACTCTTCGAACACATATAGTTGAAAAATTCCATTTTACCCTCAAATGGTCAGCAGCTTGACCAGACAGGATCATACATAACCAACAGCCGAAATAAGGCACTGCAGATAAAATCCCATTCTGGAAGGAACAAGAAGATACAGGATTAACTATGGTGGGAGGAAGAACCAAAACAACATACCCACACACATCCACCACCACTAAAAAACGAAGGAAATACATGGTAATACACTGTTTTTATATAGTTATAGTAAATAAGTTTGATTTTTAGAAGGATTTTGGGATTCAGTTCAACGCAAGCCCTAAGATCGTGTCTCAGAGGGAAAAAGAGCTCACCATTGTCCAGTCTGCTCAAGGTAATCTTGAATGTTATTTTGGGACCTGGGCTGTAGATTCAGCGAAGAAAGATATCTTCCTATTAGCCTATGGATTTTCCCCACTGGACAATTTCTGACTTCAATTTTCAATTATTTATTTATTTAAAAAATAATTTTTAATTATAAAATAAAACAGATACAGAAAACTACATAAATCAAATGTATAGCTTAATGAATTATTCTAAAGTGAACACCATCTAGGTCAGGTGTTTGGTGCCTTTAGCACGTGCTTTGAGAGGACAAAGGCAAGGAGGTGATAGAGAAACCTCTTTCTTTCCCTCTTCTTTTCCCGTAAATTTACCACTTGAACAAAATGAAAACACCAGGAGATATGAAACCGAAATTTGTTATGGAAATGTTTTATTTGCTTTGTAGGAAATTATTTGATAGCTTTCTAGGAAATCACAAGTTCTGTAAAATGAAAAGTACACACCTGGAAAAAAAGAGAGAAATTTTTTCTATTTGTTTTTTCCTCAGCACAAACCTGAGGTGCCAAGACTAAATGGCCTAATTCTGATAAAAACAAATGTTTTTATAGTCTTAAGAGAGATGGGTATACTTGTTAATGTTTCCAAACACAAAAAAACACAGAAAGATATTTTACCAGTGATATTTACATCTTGCAATAATTCCATTTAAGCATCATTCATGATGCAAACCAGAAAAATCTGTTAATATTTAAAATTTAAGTGTGCTTAAGAAGAGATTTAATTTTTTCATCACAGTTTGTAGTCTATATTTAGACGTTGCATGCTTCCAGTCCTACTTCTGTAGCTGAAGATTTTTGTTTCTTTTTGGTACTAAGCTGTGTAATATCCTCTTTAAATTTTATTCCATTTAGACTTTTGAATAGTGAGATCACTTCTATTGTTACTTATGGCAGAATCCTACACATGAATAAACTGTAGCAAATAGAGAAGTAAATTTTCAAGTCTTGGTCTTACTCCCTGGTGAGATTAGACTGATAATTCATCAAAGTTACTGAAATTTTCCACTTAATGTTCCAATGTTAAAAACTCTCCCAACAACCTAAAACTACTAAAATCTTCAACATTTACTCATTCCATGGGCATTTTCCATAGTTAAGCTTTCTGTTCAAGGATATGATTCCTTATATTCATTTGCTTAAAAAAAGATTCCAAAATATTAATATCCAAAAAAAGGGTAATAGATATTGCCCTCTCACTGAGTCGTAAGCAATGAGGGTGCTAGAATTGGAAAAAACTAGGAAAAAAGAAAAATGAGGATAACTAATGAAACTAAACTTATATGAAAAAGCAAGCTTATAACAAAAGATCATACAAATTAGTAGTTACATACTAGTCATGGGGATGTAAAGTGTAGCATAAGAAATACAGTCAATAATTGTAATAGTTATGAATCGTGTCAGGTGGGTACTAGATTTATTGGGGCGATCATTTTGTAAGTTATATAAATGTCTAATCACTATGTTGTACACTTGAAGCTAATATAATATTGTATGTCAACTATAATTAAAAAATTTAAAAATCATTTAAAAAATCCATTAAAAATATCAAGAGCTTTAAAATAGTAAATTAATGTGAGATTATAATTTTAAATACAATGCTTCTCAAAGCAAGGTTTTGCTTAAGCAAAGGCCATTTCATGAGTGTGATAAATTGATTTTTAAGAAAAAAAATCCATATTAAAAAGAGGCTCTGAGGAGGGTCAAATATATGGTGATAAATGGAAACCAAACTTTTGGTAGTGAACATGCTATATAGCATATGCAGATATCAAATTATAATGTTGTATACCTGAAATATAAAATGTTATTAACCAATGTTACCTCAATAATAAAAGGGGCTTCTATATAACTAGAGAATTATTTTCAAACTCTATTCACATTTTAAAATTTTGATTAAAAAAGAAAATGCTTTTTTTTGTATGAAAATGAAAGATAAATTATTCTTGCTTTAAAGTCCCTCATTATAGAACTTAAAATCTCAAATAGAAATATCAGTTGAATAATCTTTAAATTTGCATGTAATTCATCACTGTAGGAGTAGATTATAGTCAGGCTCTGTTAACAGAGAGTTTAGGAAACACAAGGTTGCTCACAACAAATCTATCCCATGCTATTGTTAAAGCTTCGTTTTAGTTTAACTTCCGTCAATGCCATTCGTGGATATATTTTGGTATATAAGTGATATTGTTTTTCAAAAGTCGGCAGAAGAGTTCTTCACAGCTCAGCTGCCTGAATAAAGTTCAAGGTTTGGTGCATGTGGTCAGTGTTTTCAGTATGCTTTGAAAGACAGGTGACTAAAGATGCACTTTGACAACGTTTAAAGCTGGTAAGTCCAAATAGCCAGTACAGTTGTGCAGTCAGCCTTGTTATCTTTACATTCAGCATCTAAGCTGCTTCTTTACTTCTAGGGTATGGGGGCCCAGGATAGGTCACCCCAAGATATCCCACAATGGGATATTATTTTGAATTAAAATCACTTGAGAAGCAGCAGAGTGGAAGGAGTTCTGACTCTCCTCTGTCTCTCTAAAAGCAAGAAATAAATCTATGTGATTGGTGCCCTTCTTGTTCCAGAGAGTTGAGAGGTATACTTATCACAAAGTTAAAAATCCAGAGTTGAAAAGCCTATATAAGCAAACCTTGAAATGCTTTTACCAATTTACTACCTAAGGCCAAACCTTGCTTAGATTCCTTTCCCACGAGCACTAATTTTCTTTGTCCTGTCAATTTCTCACAAATTTATTGTCTAAAGGTACAAAAATGTGCCTGGTTCAGTCATTTATTTGTCTCATTTTATGATCTGAGTATCACATTGTGATTTTCCCATGTGCACGTTATTAAATTGGTTTTCTTCTTGTTACTCTAGCCTTGTGTCAACTTTATTATTACTCGTCCAGCCATAAGAACTAAAGAGGCATAAAAGGGCAGGCATGCTCCCACTTCTCCAACAGTTTTGGCTAACCAGCCAGGAGACTTCACTGCTGGGAAAAACTGCCTTTTCCTGGGACCATGGCAGCTAAGAGATCCTTGGGGGAAAGTTGACAATGAGAAGATAACAGGTAAGCTTTTGCTTACCTTGTCAGCCTCCCAGATTCTCTATCTGCAGGGTCCCATGGAAAAAAAGGTGATGAGACTTTTATTCTCTCTTTTTAAATTTAGAGTAGCAGGAGAGTTAGAGAGCTCCACCCACTCCTGCTGCTTCTCAAATTATTTTAGTTCAAAATAATCAATATGCCATTGTGGGATATCTTGGGGTGGCCTACCCTGGGCCCCAACAAGGGCTTTCCTTTGCGGCTGATTAATATTCCATTGTATGAATATACCACCTTTTTGTTTATCTATTCACTAGCTGGTGGACATTTGGGTTGTTTCCACTTTTTGGTTGAGTAATGCTGTTATGAACATTCGTGCACGTTTGTGTGGACATATATTTTCCATTCCCTTGGGTACAGATCTTGGATTGGAATTGCGGGGTCATATGATAACTTTATGTTTAACTTTTTGAGGAACTAACAAACTTGTCCACAGTGGCTACACCATTTTCATTCCCACCAGTAATATATGAGGGTTTCATTTCCTCTACATCCTCAACAATATTTGTTATTTTTAAAAAAATTCTAATAGATGTGAAGTATTATCTCATTATAGTTTTGATTCAAATTTCCCTAATGACTAATGATGTTGAGAATTTTTTCATGGGCTTGTTGGCTATTTGTGTATCTTTGGAGAAATGTCTATTCGAATCCTTTGCTCACTTAAAAAAATGGGGTTATTTGTTATTTCATTATTGAGTTGTAAGAATTCTTTATATCTTGTGGGTACTAGATCCTTATCAGATATATGAACTGCACATATTTTCTCCCATTCAGTGGGTTTTCATTCTTGATAGTGTCTTTTGAGACACAAAAGCTTTTAATTTTGATGAAGTCCAATTTATTTTTTTCTTTGGTTAATTGTGCTTTTGGTGTTATATGTAAGAAACTGTTGCCTACTCCAAAGTTACACGGATGTATACTTTCTAAGAGTTTTATTGTTTTAGCTCTTACATTTAGGTCTTCGATCTATCTTTATTTTGAAAGCAAAAATACCATCAATTTTCCTTACAAACTGTGCCTTTTTCTCTTGAGGCTTTTCCTCAAATCTCTTTAAAGGCAAAATCTATCAACATAGAGATAATAGGAACTACCTCGATTTGCTGAATTCAAAAGGAGCTGGCAGTTTCAGGAAGGTCCTTCTATAGCTTTACAATGATAGCTCTTCCAATGCCTAAATGATGCTGCAGAGCAACTTCTGCATAAGAGAGATGTTATACCTCCCAATGTCCCTCTCAGCTGCCATCAGAGTCCCACTAACATCCTTTTTAGAAGTGAATATTGATACTACTTGAATTTGTCATCTGATGTCCTAGCCTGTTACTAGTAGGATTTTACTTAGTAGGACTTTATGGTTAAAGGGTTACCAGCCAAAAGATATCTTGAATCAAGAGTTAACACACATAGAGAAAAGAAAGAACACTGTGAAGCAAAACTAGAATTCAGTATATCAGAGTAAAATGAAAGATACAAAATAACTGAATTTCATATAGATAACAAATTCTATGTGTAGTTTAAAATATGTACTCTATATAAGAAGATAAGAAGCACATGATTATGTTTTCTTACCTTTTGAACACTGAACCTTAGGATCTCCTTCATATAAGTAGGCAATAATGTCAATAAAGTATAAAAAGTCCAGTTGTAAGAAAAATGTGCAGCAACAATAGCCCAAAGTGGCAGAGATTTCAGCATGGGTATCCATGGTACTGATTTTTGTGAAGAAAGCTGAAAAAAACAAGCACAATTAGGATAAACTACAGCTATGTTTATGCTATGTTTAGATCTATATCTTCTTAGCCAAAATTCCATCTAGAACACATTTTCTGCCTTGATTAGTAAATTCTAGATTTTAAACCAACTCTTTTAAAATATTAAACAGTAAGAGAGCCCATTTCAGATTAGAAGAACAACAGAAAAGTAATCTTAGTATAATGTTAACCTCAAACGCTCTTTACGAATGTCAGAAGTCACCTACAGTATTGATTTCACCATCTATAAAATAGAGAATAGTTTCATAATCAAATTCAAAGGTTGGCATAAAGAGAAAGGTGACTGGAAGTCCTATTAGAATTTATATTTCATTATCGAATTTTTATTCAATTACAGTGATTTATATGGACTGTGCAATAGGTTTTTTTATGTAGCTAAATGGAGTAATGTCCTTCAAAGTAGGGTGTAAGCACCTGAGGGGTATGCAAGATGATCTACAGGGGTGTGGAGTGATATATTAGAACTTCTACCTATACTCACTTTTATTCTAAAAAAAGAAATTAATAACTCTATTAATATTTAATAAATAGGTTGGCCCTGGAGTATGCCAGATGTATAAGAAAAACAGCAAAATGGAGTTGATATTGTCAGGAGAGAAATCTAAAATGGAGTCAGGAGGCCTTCAAAAAGCTGAGTTAATATACTCACTTCTTGTGAAACAATTTTTGAACTGGGCTAAACCAAACAGCTATATCCTGATACAGCTCCTGGAACTGGCTCTGTATTACTAAACTATTAAAATATGTATTTTTCACCTCGCAATAGATACAAGCAATTAATTCTGTATAGCATAGTGTAAGTCTGCTTGCCAGCACCAATCACAGTTTTTCAAAGCAATGTGCATAACTCCTTTAGAAGCCCTTCTTTTTCTGTCTTTATAAACGTTGTCCTTTTCTTTCCCCCTTTGAACATAGTCAAGTTTCTACCCAAATCTGTTTCTCCTGGATTTATAGTTACTAAAAATACCATCAAATAAAACTTTTGTTTGCCTTGCAGTTCGGTTAAAATTGATTGACACTGACAAAATCACATATTGTATGATCTCCTCAATACAAAGGGGTTAATAGTGTCCTCACTTATTTGTTTGTTCTCAATGTATTATATATATCTGCCTTTTAAAGTGAATTTATAGATTTTATTAGCCAGTTTCAATTAAAACAAATCTCACAAACTTGACAGTATCTTCAAAAGATTCTTATAAAGAGTCAACAGGAGTCTAATGATGTAAGCACAAGTGAACACTAAGAAAATAGTAGAGCTGTCACTTTTCCTCATATGAGTTCTTTGTCAGCTATCACACCAAGCAAAATAATGGCAGGCTCATCAAGTGCAACATATTCCAACATTGTTCCTATTAAGTCACATTATTATTACTAATTTTAAGTGATAAAAAGATTTTTCCTATTAAAATTTAAATTTATGTATTTACTCTTTCATCTTAGTTAATCCTTTAAAGTCTATTTTTTGTTTTATAATGTATATGTATAATATACATGTAAATAACCTATAAATAAGTAAGTAAATAAATATTCAAATTGTGCATCATTTTATTGATGCACTTTCAAGAGAGCTTGGAGACCACTGGTCTGGGGCATCAGATTATTACATTTCCTATATACCAAGGCTCTATGGCTTCTTTCTCAAAAGCTAGAGCAATCTGTTTCTGCCTTCAGGGTTCACGGTTATTTCAAAATAAGGAAGAACCAGTATTAACCTTCTTGCAGACTTCTTCCTAGGTACTTTTTATTTGACTTGGTGGCTATGCTCTTGTGTTCTCCATTGTGTATCAAAGATGCAAGAGATATAGGGGAAGAAGAGAGAGAACACTTATTCTTATACAGCAGTGGTTCTTAATTTCAGCTATACTTCAGAATCACCTTTGACACTGCAAAATTACAGATGGCTGGGCTCTACCCCAGATGTACTGAATCAAAAACAATACCTTTTGAATGTAGGGCCAAGGCATATATTTTAAAAGGCTTTACTGGTGATTCTATAGAGAAATGGTTCTCAGACTTTCCTGTACATTAGAATCACTCAGGGAGCTTAAAAAACCTGCCAAGATCACACCCCAGATCAATTAAACCAAGTTGGGGATGAGTACAAGGTAAGTGGCAGTATTTTTAAAAGAGACCCAGGGGATTTCAAATTGTAGCAAAATCTGGGGCCACTAACTGTAGAGACTAAAGAAGTCTGCAATCACCTCATCTACCCTCATCACTTGAAAAGCTCATAGCAAAGAGGAAAGATAAGGCCAGTCTACAGATTTTAGAATTTAAAGGAATTTAGAACATAGCTATTTTTATACGGCTTTAAAACTCACAGAGGAAATAAAATCACACTTCTGCATTGAAAGGTATGAGCTTATATGTATCTGACCTCTGAAAACTAAATATATTCTGAATAATGTATCTTTCTTCTTGGAAATATAAACTAGTGTGAAATACGTAATAATTTTAAGATTCCTGCTATATATACTTACACTTATTGACAGTGGTGTTTTAGAAAAATGTATGGCTCTGATAACTGCTTTTGTAGCTTTTTGCCAGAATTTAGGTATAAACTTGTTTGCACAAATAAAGCAAAAGTAAAGCAAATTTATTTAAAATTAACTTAGCTTCATTCAAAATATTGGCATATTTTCACAGTCTATAAATATTAATTGAAATTTTCATAATCTGATGTTTTTGGAGGATCACCCAACCAAGACCAGCTATAAGTGGAGAGTGACATCGGCAAGATGGCCAAATAAGACATCCCAGACTCATATGGTATCCACCTACAGACAAAAGTGCCTTTGTGGGAGCTGCAGGATCCAGCTCCATATGACAAGGGGCCTGGGAGGAGTCTTATACACCCTACATTGGGTAAAAGACATAGACCTCGGTCCCTGCTGTGAACCCTGAAGGTGGTTGTGAACCACCTTCTTGGCCGAGGTCTGGGAGCCCTTGGAGAATATTGATTTAGACAATCAGCTACCAACAAGAAAATCCTGCCATATGTGATGTGAATGGACCTTGAGGGCATTATGATAAGTGAAATAAATCAGAAAGAGAAAGACAAATACTGTATGATATAATTAAAATGTGGAATAAAAGAATGAACTTATAGAAACAGAGTAGAATGGTACTTGCTAGGGGCTTACAGGTAGGTGAAATTGTGGTCAAAGGATACAAACTTCCAGTTATAAGATGAGTAAGTTCTGGGGACCTAATATACAACATGGTGACTGAAGTTAACAATACTGTATTATGTACTTGAAAGTTGCTGAGAGTAGATCTTAAATGCTTTCTCCACGAAAAGGAAATGACGGTTATGTGACATGATGGAGCTACTGACTAACCCTAGTGTGATAATCATTTTGTAATATATAAGTGTATCAAGTCATTGCCATGTACACCTTAAACTTATACAATGTTATGTGTCAATTATACCTTAATAAAGCTGAGGGGGAGAAGACCAGCTGTATATCCAGCACGTAAGCCTGACATATGGCAGGTTCTCAATAGCTATTTATTGCATGAATAAAATTCTTACAGAGTTAGAGGTTTGGAGAGAATATGATACGTACATGTTACAGCTTGGTGTTCATCTGTAAACTAGGTAAAAAACAATAGTTTTCTTTTCTCCCAATAAGAATTGTCAGATCAATTTATAGTATTTCCACATTATGGGTTATGTTTCAGGGAAGAAAAAACTCTTCATTTATTAAAATATTCAAGTTAAAGATGAATTTTTAAATGTTACTAGGAAAAGCTATCCAAATATCCAGCGGACAAAATCCTTTAAGGTTTTACGGTAGTGCCATCTAATAGAACTTTCTATGACGATGGAAATGTTCTATATCTGATTGCCCTATTGGATATAGAACATGTGGTAACCAGTAATCACATGTGGCTATTAAGCCCTTGTAATATGGCTAGTGCAACAGAGGAATTGAATTTTTAATTCAATTAAATTAAAATTTAATAGCCACACGGGCTAGTGGCTACTGTAACAAAAGACACAGGTGTAATAATTCCTAGATCTAGAAATTATTCTCTTGCTATTGTTAGAGAAGACAGGTCAATCAAGCAATGTCCAAACACAATCTCTATGGCTTCATTATACCTAATGTTGGAAAAAACATTAAAGTTCTTATCAGAGCTCTACATTATTCTAAAATGCCACTGCTGATAAATGAAAATACAATGGGAAAGAAATTTTTAAATTGTTCAGATCATCTGCCCAGTCAACATTTGAAAGCCAATTTTCTTTAGATATTTGAATGATAATGAAATTTCTAAAGGAACCATCAGTGAGGTCTTGACTTTTGTATAGAGAATGTATCGTTAAATTTGTAATAATAGCTAAACCAGCTTTTTTTCTTATAAGTTGAAACAGAAAAGGATAAATTACAAAAAATTATTTGTTGTCATGTAATCTTATCTGTATTGTTCCAATTTTAGTATATATGCTGCCAAAGTGAGCACTATTTGTTGTCAAATGTGTTAATTTTCTAGAATATAGGGAGGGTAAGATCATTCAACAAATATTTGATATCTTCTACATGTAACTTCACACACACAAAAATGTTTTCCTGTCCAATCCAAGTAACAGCAAATTGATATAGAAATTTGCACGCAATAAATATTCTTAATTTATGGCAACTAAATATTCAAACCAAGGTCCCCATTTACTTCAGAATGTTGCCAAATTGTGTAGTCTTTCTTAAAGGTAGAAAGGAAAAGCAAAACAGTTATAAAATATACTGTTCTTCAGAATAAAGTAGAAAAAAAAAAAAAAAAAAAAAAAGACACCAATACCAGATCTCCAGGAATAAAAACCTCTGTAGGTGCAGTGGTAATGTCTTCTCACAATTTATTAAAAGAGATCTTCAAAACAGAGTAGCCTTTGATGGTCTTAAAGCACTCACTAGCATAGAACTAGTCATGAAATGGCCTTCTGAGTTTACCTGCAGAGAGCCCTGAAGATTTTATTGCTTTTTGTGACATTTTTTTTTTTTTCTAAAGATCTACAGTAGAGGAGTAAACAGATATATATAATATTATTATATATCATAATAAATGTGCTGTCCTGTGCTGTCTTCTTATTAAATCACACTCATTTAAAATATAGATAAAAACACTCTAGTTTTCTAACAACTGACATTGGAATGTAGCTATAAGATTCTATTCATAAATTACACATTTTATTTTATACTAATTAAGAAGAAAAGACAAACTTAAGACTCACTTGATAACCATTATCTAGATTTAAAATTACTTTAAAAAGTAATTTAATTTTCCACAGATTTAATCTAGAAAGAATTGGAATTTCTCAGACAAAACAAATCAATACTTCGTACATTTATTTCATTTACTTGCTCTACTTTGCCTAGAGCACACATAATAAAAATATCTATTAAAAATTGGTATCTTAATTCTGAAGGAAAAAAGTTTCTAAAATTATTTTTAAAATGTGCCAAAGTTCATACCTGATTTTTTAATGATGAAAGAATGTATTCCTTTTCATGGTGGGAGATTGTCTTGTGAGTTTCTGGTATATCACTAACTAACCAGATCCATAGAACAAACCAAATGATTCCAACCACACCTTAAAAAAGAAAAACAACAGTTAAATAAAATTAGAATATATCAATAGCAATTTTTACATGTCTTGAAAAAGTAACTATAAACTCAAAGTAAAATTGGCTTCAGTCTAGTTTTCCTTTTCAAGTTCCTTTTACAATTTTTTAATCTGATAACTGCTATCTGTATTATTTCCTATGAATTTTGAAGAGAACAGCTTTTAACAATATGGCTCTCCTATCAGGGTATATCAGACAAATCTTTTAAAATGTAATTTCCATAATCTATTATTTCCATAGGTATCTGTTATTGTTTATTGATTTGTTTTTTGTTCTGTTGCAGATAGATTTCTTGCATGAAATGTCTTCGTGGCCATCTAATATATTAAAAATATGTATCATCATGCTAATGAAAGGTCTTGGGACTAAATAACAGATCAAAACTATCAAGTAAAAGCATCCAACTTTGCTCGAGAAGAAATTTTTCAAAATATACATTTTTATACTATCCAACATGGTAATTTTGATAGTATGTATAATATTCAAGTCCTGGATTCAAAAGCACTTTTTATTGAGAAATAGTCCAAAACTGCTATCAGGTCATAACTCAACTAGATTATATCAACTTGAAAAACAGGTAAGTGTTTCAGAGCTTTGTGGTTTAGGAGATAATTACTTCAGTCAACTGGAATATATATTTTAACCAATTATGAGACTGCTATTAAATTCTGGATTTAATATTACATTATAATTTAGGTTGAATTTTTCAATAAACTTACCAAAAAGGTAGAAGACATAAGTCCAATTCATATAGAAGCAAATTATTCCAGAAAGAGGAAGAGAAATTACTGTTCCAAGCTGTGCTCCTAGAACAACAACAAAGACTTTATAAACTCTGGAGAGAATGCTGACCACTACTAGTTCAAGTTTAGACTTTCTTCAATAGGTAAAGGGGAACCACAGATGGCATCTGTCTTGAATTTATCATCAGATTTCTCATGTTAGTCTCTACACAGTTTCAAGAATCACCTTAAAATATAAATTGGATAATGGCTCTTTCTTGATTAAAAACCTCTGATGTCTCCCCATTGTATCTGGGAAAGAAAAAAAAAATTCTTTCCTATGGTCCGTAAGGCCTGATATAATCTGGCTCTTGTCTGTTTCTCAAAGCTCTTATACCATTATTCCCTTTTTTCATTATGTTCTAGCCACCCACAGTGGTTTTTCATTTCTCTGAACCCTTATGTATTTCCTGCCTGAGGGCTCTTCTACGTACTGTTCTGATCAGCTGGAAGGCTCTTCTTTCTGCTCTTTGCATGACTGGTTCATTCTTATTCCTCAGATTTTAGCTTAAAAGTCACTATAGAGAGGACTTTCTCAACCACTATATTTCGAAGCAGTCAGGTCAAAAAGTTTTCATTCAGTTAATGGAAGAAAGGGTAGAAGTTCTTATGTGATCCAGTAGAACTGAAATGCACACATAAAGCTCATGCTATCTCACCTACAGGTCAAAATGATGGCAAATAAATGCATAGAAGAAAGATATAAGAAAAGAGGTGTTGAGAGTTATATGTGCATGAGACAATAAAATAAGAAATCACAATTTAAGGACAAGTGTTCAATTTTCCAGACATTAGACTTTAAAAAAAAGACAGCATTCTCTATACCAACATCTGAAAAGGCAACATGTTTTGAAATAAATGATGGCAAATGAAGAAAATGACATTAGTCAATTAAGCTACACTACTATGTACAGTTGCACCAAAGAGAAAAATTAATCAAGTCATACTCCCAAAACTTAATTTTCTCCCAAAGGAGGCATCAGAAATTGCATGATTCCGGTGTGCAGTCAGTCGCTTTTTCTCCAAGGCTGATATGTGCATAACAAATTATAGTAAAAATGTTTATAATAGTCATCTCACCTGCATATGAAATGCTAAGAAGCCTGCTTCTTTCAAGAGGGGGAGCCCAAGAAGACCACATGGCATGCATGGCTGGAAATGTGACACCCTGACGAAGGAAAAACGATATTTCTGGTGAAGTATAGGTAGTTTTGTTAATGTTTTAAATTCAGTTGAGTATTTTGTTGCAAGAGAAATTTCTGGATAAGAATCAAACAAGAATTAGGTTCCACGAAGTGATGTGTCTTTACAGTGTTAAATGAAAATAACTTATGATGGAATACTTCAAAATCTGAACAAAGATTTGTGGATTTTTGTCAACTGGTTTGAGAACTACAAGGTAAGGGTTACAATAAATCTAAAAAAATGTACTGAATGATGACATAAAGGTATTTATTTCAAGGTTAATTTTACTCTTTCACTTCATTAATGGCCTGAATAAAATGTGAATGTTAGCAACACATAACTTAAAAATACTGAGCTAATACTTAGGGATACTGGAAGAAAATTCAAATGGTCTGACAAAAAAAGGATAGATTTAATTAGAGTGTTTATAGTCTGTTTTTTTCTTTCTGGTGATATCTAGCCTCATAAATATAAAGAGGCATTAAACAGAGGAGGCAGGAAGGCTCACAGAAACTTGGAAGAGAAGATGCTGCAGGAGAGTGGAAGGGCATAGGGTTTGGTATATTCAAAAGAGTGGATTCACAGCTCTATTTGGCTACTTACTAACTGTATAGCCTCAGAAAGGTCAGTTAATCTCCCTGAACTTCAGTTTCTTTATCTGTAAAACAGAAATAATACCCCCTATTTTGCATGATTGTTGTAAAGATAAATGGTAGCTAGTGCTATTATTAATGAGAGAATACATGCTTTAATACTTTGTACTTTCTGTTGATTCTTTCAAAAACAAAAAACAAAAAAAAAAAAAAGAAAGAAATACCAGTGGAAGGCAAAAATGATTTAGGCAGCATTCTAAATCAGTATGAATCTGTATCATGAAGCATCCACAGGAGGAGTCATTATAGAATAAAACTTAAAACGTTTGGTAATGTCCACAGAGATTACATTGTGGAAAACTTTATTATAAAACCCTTGAGACAATACAGGTATATTTATAGAGAATTGGATGCCAGGGCTGAAAGAAGCTGACCTAAGTTTATGGATGAGGCAATGTACATGTGATACATATTGGAGGAATAAAGAAGGACAAAAGAACCTAAGAATAAACACAACATAAATTCTATTGAAATAAAGCAGTCACTTGAGATAGCAGTAGTAATACAATCAATATACTATAATACTAAATCAATAGCATTTAGTATTGAGAAGTTAAAATATAGGAATTCATTCAGCAAGGAGTTTCAGTATCTGGGTCAGAGAAAATATTCTATAATAAAGTGTACTTTACTGAGGTAAGGAGAAGAGAAACCTGGTAATACTAGGGTAATTTTTATTTTGTAGTCAAGGGGGGTTTGTTTAGTACACTCCTATTTGATAAGGACAAAATAAGAATATTCAAATGAGTGATAAAAGCTTAAATTTAAAAAGTACTTGACAATTTCTAAAGTATTCTAGCAATCATTATTCAATCTGAGCTGTGACTGAGAATGGGGCAGGTATTTTAGTCTCAATTTTAAAAAATGATGGAATTGCGGCCTAGCGATTAGGACTTAAAGTATCACTGTTAAATACAGTGAAGCTATTATTCAAAGTCTACTTTTATGACTCTAGTTAGTGTTTTTCCAAAACAGCATTATACGTTATTACCTAACATTACCTTCATGGTCTACGCCAAATCCATTTTCTAATAATTTTCCTAATTAAAAAATAAATCCCTATTATCTTCCAATGTTAATTTTTGGTTCATATTCATACCAAAGAATGATATCTTTAAGAAGACAAGAAAGCAATATAGGGTAAAAAGAAAAACAGAAGAGAAAAACATTACCTCTCCTAGACCTTCTAGTGCTCTGAGTACAATGAGAGCTCCAACTCCGACATCTGCAGCAATGGGAGTTAACAGGGTGAAGACAGTAGTGCCGAGGACTCCAAATCCTAGCAGCAGTTTCCCCCCCATTTTTCTGGCAATATATCCTCCAGGAATTTGTGTGATGATGTAGCCATAAAAAAAAGAACCAAGAATCCATCCTTGAGTTTCTGCATCCCAGTGGTACCTCTTACCCTATAAAGAGTAGGAAGAAAAAAAAATCAACCTTTTAAGACATTGATTAAACAGCTCCTTTAACTTATTGGCATGTAAGTACATATGAATATAATTTAGAACCATTGTTTTAGGCTACAGAACATGCAAGCTTTCTACAAGGTATCTGAATCACATGATACAGAAATGGAGTTTCTAGAAGTAAATGGAAATTAACTGATTCCCTGACCCCCAACATCTTCTTTCATCTTCAGCTGAAAATGGTATTTAAGGTGGTAGGTTTAGCCATGTTGGTGTTAGTCAGTTTTCCTGGGTCTCTCCTATGTATATAGGAAGTATACATGCTATTAAACTTTTATTGGTTTTTCTCCTGTTAATCTCTATTTTATTACAAGAATGTCTAGCTGAGAACCCAGAAAGGTAGAGGGAAAATTATTTTTCTTCCCCTACAGAGCAATAGGCTATGCCACATGGCCTAGGTGCGTAGTAGGCTACACCATCTAAGTTTGCGTAAGTGCATTATATGATGTTTGCACAATGACAAAATCGCTTAATTATGCATTTCTCAGAATGAATCTCTGTTGTTAAGTGGCACATGACTGTATTTAAAGTGTGTAAAACTCAATTCTGAACAAATGATGAACACACACTTATCAACTCTACTATAACACAAGGCAGGCAAAATAACTTTAATAACTCAGGTTAGGCAACCATACATTTTGGAAAAGAATATACTAAGAAATTGACTTGATCTTATTTTTCATCCTGCAGTTGAGATTATCTATACTCTCCTGCAACAAGTAGCCTTATAAGAAAATAGTGATTAAATAATAGTCCCATAAAAACTATTTAACAGCATCTAAAACAATCAAATTTTCTGATATGAGGGAGGAAGAAATTTTCTTCTTCCCTCCTAGGTTTTCCAGCTGGTCTAATAATTAAATCTACATGAGACACATTAACAAGAAAAAATAACCAAATTTAATTATATACTTATGTAAGAGAACCCCATATACATGAGAGAGTCAGGGATGGAAAGGAAAAATGAGGTATATGTGACCTTTTGAACTCAGGATAAGGTAAGGCACCTTGGGGCTTCAGAGGGGAGGAAGGTCAATGTAGGATAAGAAGAACAGATGTTTAGTAATTAGAAGTTAGCCCCGCCCTCGAGATTGATCATAAAACTATTTCTAGTTGTCACTCTTTTTATCAAGTTGTCGCTCTTATTAAGACCCTTAATTTAAATTATTTAAGGGAGATATAAAAGTTTCTGAGGCTGCAGCTCAAAATCACATGCCGAAGTGACACATCTTAGGGTGGCCTGTTCCGAACTCCTTCAGTCCTGCCTTTGAAACTTCCTGAGAGGTTTCACATTCCATAAGTTGGGTGGAAAGATTGTTCTGTATCTCATTAAACTAATCTCAGTCTTAAAAATAGGTCAGTTCAGTTAAGCAGTTTTCATTTCATTTCAGGACCTGGCAATGCCAGTGGGTTCCCAAAGTTAGGCCTATGATACAAGCAATCAGGTATTTAATAAGAGGTATCCCTATGGAAACAAAAGAAAAAACGATGGTTAATGATTGAAGCAGACTATAATCCCAATTTCTGAGGTCTGAAGGCAGGCAGTCAAGAAGATTTTTAGATGTCTAGCTTGAAGCATCTTCAGATGAAGTGAAGGCAAGCAGTGACAATATGATAGATTTTCCTGGTTTCAAGTTTGAATGTCTCTGGTGATCTTTCTGCAACAGGCATGAAGATTGTCCAAATGTGAGCTGTTGAGGCGATTCCTCTGAAGTTTGTATCAGGTTGTCCCACTTGCATGGCTTTGGGAAAAGGGCAGTTTTAGTTCTCAGTTGCAAGTCACAGGATAGGAGAAAAACTGGAAACATTAGCTTGGAGAGTCATAGACAGCTATTAGAGAAAACTAGAATTCATGATCCAGTCCAGTTTACAGGTAAGAACAAAATCTCAAAAGACAATGAATAGCACTAGAATTGAATATCCACAGAGATGTATTACTGAAACATAATTTTTTCTCTCTGTAATCACTCTCATTTTTACCAAAGATAGGCAAAGTAAGACTGATTTATTTGCAAAATAAGTCGCTTCAATAAATTTGGTCTGATTATTTGTGTAAGTCCAACAAGGATAGTAATGAATAATATAGGCTCTTTTAAATTCGGAATTTTTCATAAGGAGTCTTCAGATTGAATTTAAAAGGCCAGAAAAGCCAAGGCACGGACTTGCCATCAGAGGTCGCCTATAATACCTACAGATTTAGGTGAGTTCTTTTTTCGAGGTCCCTAAAATATCTCGAGGTTCTTGAACCAGCCAGGAAGTGACCTTCTTTATTCACCTGGTAAGGCTGCTGGGAACCCTGTAAACAAGATACCAGGCAGATATTTCCAAGGTTTTTATTGGCTTCCATATGTCAATCTTAATTCTTTAAAGCTGTCTAGTCATAGCTGAGTCTATGCACGTCTCTCTTAAATACGACATCCCAGTCAAAAGCTTGGAAATATAACCAGTTTCCATTTGTGTCCTGTTTCATGAACAGATTCTTATTAAACTTATACAAATAACAATATTGCCATGAAAATGAGGATACTGCTAGCACTTTCCAAATTCTGGTCCTGGACTTCTGTTTCTTCTAGGTTATTGAACTTGGTGGTGTCTAGCCTTTCATAATATTCTTGTATAATTCTTTGTACTTCTGTGGTGTCCGTGTTAACTTCTCTTTCATTTCTGGTTTTATTTATTTGAGTCTTTTCTCTTTTTTCCTTAATGAGTCTAGTCAGAGGTTTGTCAATTTTGTTTATCTCTTCAAAGAACCAGCCCTTTGTTTCATTAATTTTTCCTATTGTCTTTTTATTCTCTACTTCATTTACTTCTGCTCTGGTTTTTATTTTTCCTTCCTTCTACTGACTCTGGGCTTCGTTTGTTCTTCTTTTTCTAGTTCTTTAAGGTGTAATGTTAGATTTTTTGAGATTTTTCTTGTTTCTGAGGTAATGCTACAAACTTCCCTTTTAGTATCACTTTTGCTGCATGCCACAAATTTTAGTATGTGGCATTGTCATTTTCATTTGTTTCTATGTATCTTTTGATCTTTTATTTCTTCTTTGACCCAATAGTTGTTCAACAGCACGTTGTTTAATCTCCATATACATGTTTTTCCAGCTTTCTTCTTGTAGTTAATATCCAGTTTCATTCCTTTGCAGTCAGAAAATATTCTTGGTTTGTTTTCGATTTTCTTAAATTTATTGCGACCGTCTGTCATTTGGGGATGGAAATTCTATAAATATCAATTAAGTTCATTTGCTCTAATGTGTCATTTAAGGCTGATACTTTCTTGTAGACTTTCTGTTTGGATGATCTATCCATTGCTGACAATGGAATATTCAGGTAACCTACTATAATTATATTTTTGTCAGTTTCTCCTTTTAGGTCTGTTAGTAATTGCTTTATTTTGGTGCTCCCAGGTTGGATGCAGATATGTTGATAAGTTATGTCTTCTTGATGAACTGTCCCTTTAATCATTATAAAGTATCTATCTTTGTCTCTTATTACCTTTTTTTTCCTCTCTTAAATTCCCCCCCACCCCCACTCACTTCCACTCCTGACCTATGGATGTTGCCATTTCTCTTTTTTAAGAACTGAATCTCTGAAGGTAGGGTGTCTCCTCCCACATGCTCGCGGCATGCACCTGGGGCCTGGCGCACCCCGGGTATGGTCCGTGGCTCCATCTGGGGCATGAACCCAGGACCTTCTGGGTGTAAAGCAGACGTGCTAACCATTACACTATGGAGCCACCCTCTTATTACCTTTTTTATCTTGAAATTTATTTGTCTGACATAAGTACTGCTATACTCGCTTTTCTCTGGATGCCATTTGCTTGAAGTGTCATCTTCCACCCCTTCCTTTTGAGCCTGTTTGTTTTTAGAACTAAGATGAATCTTCTGCAGGCAAAGTATAGTTAAATTTTGTTTTTTAATCTATTCCACTACTCTGTGCCTTTTTATCAATAAGTTCAGTCCATTTATATTTAGAGAGATTATTGAAATATAAGGACTTACTACAGTCATTTTATCTTTTGTTTTCTGGTTGCTCTGTATCTCTACTGTTTCTTTCCCCTCAGATTCTATCTATTTTAGTTCGGCAGTTTTCCATGATTTTTGAATGTTTTCTCTTTTTTTGTTTTTTGTCTCAGTTCTGGATTTTTGTTTTGTGGTTACTTTCAGGTCTGTGTAAAATGTCTCATACATACAATAGTCCTTTTACTTCTGATTGACCTTCATCTTCATTCATCCGTTCAATCCTTTTCCATGAGTACTCATACCAGATAACCAAGAGTCACTAAGCCCGAGAAACTTGTTTCACAAATATTTTCTCCTGCTAATCTAAATTTAGATTAGGAAAAAAAGAACTCTCACCACTTTGCTTCCACTGAACTCTGCAGGTAGAGATCCAGGCGTCTGACTTTGCAAGAATTCTTATCTTCTTTTTTCCTGGCTCATGTTAAAAATCCTGAAATCTTTCTACAGCAGTAGCTTCAAGGTGAGCAGTGCCCAGCCGGTGATATATTCTGTTCATAGTGCAAATTGTGTGGGAGGAAGAAATTTTCCTCTACCATCAAGATTCTTTTGACTGGACTAATAATTAAATCTATATGAGATAGATTATCAAGAGAAAATAACCAAATTTAATTACATACATATAAATGAAAACTCTGTATACGTGAGAGGTTCAGAGACAGAAAGGTAAAATGAGATATATATGGCATTCTGATCTAGGGATTAGGTAAAGTCCCAGAGGAGAGGAAGGTCCCTGCAGGACAATAAGAAAAGCAGATGTTCAGTAATTAGAAATTTGCCCTGCCCTACAGCTAGATCACAAAAAGTTACTTCTGCTGATAACTCTTATTTGGGGCAAGGCCCCTAATTTAAATTCTTTAAGGGAGAGGTAAAAGTTTCTCCTGAGCCTGTAGGGTCTTGATTGCCTTCAGCTCAAAATAATTCACATGCCAAAATGGCACACGTTGGGGATGCCAATTCTGAACCCCTTCACTGGTATGCCAAACAGGTTTTTCCAAAGTTTCTTCAAAGATGATATGTTTATAGAGAAAATGACAACTTTTCAAACAGATCAAGGCATATTACACACACCACACACATCACGACACAGCAGCAATAGCTATAGTTATAAGTTGCTGTCCAACCGGTTCCTGAGAAAACACAAAAGAAAGTGATTCAGAGTGTACATGAAGAAAGGTCTGTAGTTTCTATAGGAAGAAGAAAGACCTTTCAATATTTTTATGTAAATGAATTTTAGGATTAAGATTGTTTGCTTAAAAACAAGTACTTACGGTTTGATTATGGAGAACTTTATTGGAAGCAGAATGCTCTGTACACTCCTTGGAAGTTCTATTATCTATTAAAGTTGTATTTGAATCTACCATATCCACTAATGCAACACTCAGATTCACACGTAATGCATAGAGAACGAAGAAACCAAAAAAGGCCAAAACTGCTAAGTTGTAACGAGCAGAGCAGCACACTGGAGCTGAAACAAAGATTGGGGAAAAATTTTGTTAAAAGAATAACCAGAAAAATAATAACTTAGGTGATATTGTCTAAATCAGTAAAAGGTTACTTTTTAGAAGTGTACAAATTAATAAATCATGAATACTTTTCTGAGAATATTAAGCATATCTAAAAACATTTGTCAAAAAAGATTTGTTCCCAGTTTTTAAGGGAGAGGTATCTGTAGTTTTGATAAACATTTAACACCTGAGAGCCTGCATTGTTAAGTAGTTTCTTAAAACAAGGAGGCAATAGCTTTATCAACTTTGCTTCGAAAAATTTCCAACCCAAAGTCAATACTGAACCCCTAATCCCTGTCGGCTTGCAAAGATATGAAAAAAATAGGTAAGGGGGTTTAATGGCATCACTATTTTTAAAAAAGCTATCAGAAACATGGCCAATAAGCACTTGAGTACTTACTACAACATAGCATGTATATACCACTGACTATAGGTCAGTAACTATCTTATTGTAAATGTAGCACAGCACAAAAAATTTACTGCTGAGGATAGGGCATGAACCCCTTTTTAATAAATTTCTTATCTTGAAACATATCCTCAGAGGCTGGGTTTGAATCAAATGCTGTGATTAATAATTAAGGCTCTCCTAAACTAAATGTATTTAAGAATCCAGAAGCAGACTTGCAGAATCTATGACAGCTGCAGCATCTGTGACAGTTACTCAGTTGACCATGCTTAAAGGGTCCACAGCCATAAGTGAATGAACCACAATGACCAAAAAAAAAAAGGAAGGCAGAGTAGGTTGGAGGAACTAATGAGAGAAGATCATGAGAGAGGAGTTTGACTTATTTTTAACTCTAATTGCAGCTTATGCACATATTTTCTTCTTTTATTGAGTTGCATAATGGATGAGGAAATGGGAATTCAGGAAGGGTAACTGACTCCTTAGCGACAAAGAGAAAATGGCTACTTCAGGGTTTTACATCTTTAGGTTTGGTAAACACTGAGAGTTTGATAAGTATCTGTTTAAAAATATATTTCATTTGGTGATGACAAGTTAAATACATATATACACACGTGTGTGTCTGTATGTATGTGTGTGTGTTTTCCCCTACTCAGGAATCCTGGTGTTTTCACTGACCTAATCTCAAACAAGAATACAAAGGTTTTGGCGCTGATTCAAAATGACTAATTCATGGTGAAGCGTTAACGAATAGGGCACAGCGACACTTAGGTACATATTAATATAATAATAACCCAACTCACTTTTCTATAAGTCCACAGGTACATAAACAACTGCTATCATTTTTCCACTGGGCAAGATTTACATCTTTTGAGAGAGAACTTTCCATTTGGCATGCAGTAAACATGAGTTCCTTTCCTGTTAACTCTGGAGAAAGTTATGACAATAAGATAAAGTGCTACAATATATGTATAACAAGGGACAAAAGAGTCACATTAATCTGCGTGTGTCTGTGTGAACTATTATTAATTATTACTGCTTTTTCTGGATAGTAGGAATTGAGGTTATTTATCATTTGTGAGAAATTAGGGATTGGTAAAAGTAGTAAGAAGTTGTCAGAGAGTGGAGGTGTGACGTTTCCAGGGAAACATACACGATTGCCAAGTCAGTACACACCCATAAAAAACTGGTGGGAACAATCTGTCTTAGTGTGTGATATTGAAAAACTGCACACTTGTGCTCAGAGGTAGGCACTAGGGAAGACGATAGGGCACTGTGATGGAGGTGGTGACAAAGCATAGGGCAAATGAATTTAAAGTACTGGCAAGAAAATAAAGTGTTGGACTGTGATTCTGATCCAAGAAAAAAGTAAAATGGAGATGGCTAATGGTTTAGGAAAATGCACACTGGAATATAAAAGCTCTGTGAGGACAGGAGAGAAGGAACTTGGAGTCCAGAGAACTGATGAGTCATGGTATTGGATGAGAAGTCACTCAAGATGATGGCAGGATTTAGAGTGTAGAAGATGGAGATGTGTTGGGTGGCAAAGCCTTTGATGAATGAAGCAAAGTGCCAGGAAGTGGGTAGGAGACACACAACGTAGGGGAAAATTAGTGTAGTCCAAAGTCATTGAGAGTGGAAAGGTAATTGTAAGTATCTATGTGGAATAAGGAGGAGTCAATCCCATCAATTAACACATGGCAAGAGAAAATTATCACCCCTTGAGAGAGTAGTGGGGAATGAGAATGGTATGCCCAGGTCAGGCTTCTGTTGAAGCAAGCAGGTGCAGGTGGTGAGGCAAGGCTGGTAAAAACCTGAGGATATCAGGCATTTATTCGCTTCTGAAGGGTTTGCAATAAAGAGGTATAGGCCTGGGTGAGGAGCAAGTAGATACTGAACAGTGAGGGGCTGAGGCTGAGATGGAAAACCCAGGGTTAAGGGCACTGACCTAAGCAAAAGTGATGATGACTTTTTTAGAGGAGGATGGGCACTAGCCCTAGTGAGCCTCCTTGGCCAGGGAATTGCTTTAAAAAAAGATTTCCTATCTAAAATGGATAAAATGAGTTTTATCCTACCTGGTCTTATCCTACCTTAGGTATTTAATTTCTGATAAACTCTTATCTATTCGTAGCTTCTGAATTAATATTCATTTACATGAACACATCAAATTCCATTAAAATGGACTCAGTTACTTTAATATTAAAACTGATTTTCACCACATGACCTAAGGCTATTTCCCTTCATTCTGCAATATGGTTGCTCTCTAACAACACACCATGCCCATATCTTATATTTAAGACTATACTCACATACAAAGCATATTTGTGAAACTCAATGCTTGTGTAACTGAATACTGAATGTAAACCACCCTGAAAAGAATAGATGCAACCCCTCAAAAAAACCCCAAAACAAAACCAATAAAAACAAAACAAAGGATGTACCATTTTAAGTTAGAAAATCACAAGTTTCTATAGAGTTTGACAGTGAAGAATGGGGTCCTCATTTTGTGGTGCCCAGATTCTCTGAGGAATACAAAATCCAAATGATCTTCATTGATGATGATGATGATGATGATGATGAAGATAATGATAATATTAATAACTAACACTTATTATGTGCCAAACTCTATTTTAAGCACTTTCTATTAGTTTATTTAATCTCCACAATAACCCTATGAATCAGATAGATTATCTTCTCTAATTTATAAATAAGGAAAGCATAAGAGGTTAAGTAATTGCCAAACTCACACAGCTAGTTAGTGCATCTGGGATTGGCAATTAGGCACTGTGGCTCCAGATCTGTGGTCTATCCTTAAACATAAATATCTTAGAAGATCTAAAGCTGATTTCTCCAACAAAAATAAGCATATTTTTGATGCAACATTATTTTGAAAATCCACTTAATTGAATACATGATACATCTCATTCCTACAAAAGTAAACCTTCATTGGTGGAAAGTGTGAGGAATAAAGAATTTTTATGTGAGAGGGGAAGCTTCCTTGACTAATTCCTTCCCTTCCTTCTATCTCAATGGGGCAGAAAAATCTATAGACTTCCTGTTGTTTATCAGCATTGAGCCACCCTTCCCCCATCATTTTGGTGTGCACCTCCGAAATCCACCAGGCTAAGTACTAAAACCAAATGCTTAGAGGTAGGGTTACTGAGAATTCTGTCATATTATATCAACCTGAGAGGTACTAATTCCTAACACTAAAGAAACATATCCTAATTTAAGCTCTCTCAATAAAGAAACACTATGCATACTTTAAAACCATGTCCTCTTATTCATGGTCGAGTGGGGAACTTTTACATTTGTGAAGGGTTAAGTAAAAATGATTAAGCATTTTGCAAATAGGAATTTCTTTGATATAACACTAATGTTGCAGTTTTACATCAAGGAGGGAGGCTGGGACTAAAATCCAAGAGAACTCTGAGGTTAGTCCTTAATAGAGCTAAATGCAATCTTTGGGAATTTAACTTCTTTGGCCTTCAAGTATTTCTACATAAAATCATGTGCCACCAGATGGTCGTTAGTTTCTAAGGTCTTTTAAGTGCTATAAAATTTTACAACTGACATTTTATCAGCCTTTCTTTAAAATCAAAACTATTCACTTAGGCATAAATAAGGTACAGCTAATTTCATATCAGTTTGTTTCAGAAACAAATGTAAAATAAAAATAAAATGTACATAAACATATGCACCGACCTTAGAGACTGTCTGATCATAATTGATGCTCATTCTGATAAAAATCAGCACTCTTCCCCTGCCTCCTGCTACATGCTGGTTCCTGGAACAGGCCATTGTCCTGACCCAGTCAAGTATGTAAAACGTTTGTACCTGGGACTGGTCACTAAAGGTACCTGTGACTACCCCATCCTGTTCTATATAATTTTCTGGCAACTACCAAGCAGCACAGGGATCCATTTCATCTTGTAGCCACCCAAAACGTGCCTCTGATGTAAGTTTCCCTTAGTAAACTCTATTAATTACCAGACTGGAGTGACTAGCCTAATTCTTCAGTCTTTCCATGCCCTGTGCTTAGGGAGGTAGATTTTCAGTCCCAGGACCTTTCCCTAAGTCTGAATATACTGACATGGATGGGAAGTTGTCCTTTATTTTTTATTAAAAAAAATTTTTTAAACACCCATACTTTCTTGAACATGCAAAGTGGATATACAGAACATAATTTAATTTAAAAATATAACTAAGGGTCATATCATTTCTCCTATCAGATTGTATGTGGTAGATATTATTACTAAAGCTAGGACAAGGGGCACTACTGAGAATGAGAGTAAAAGGAGGCCCCTGGCACCTCTTATAAAGTTGTTATACCCATCTTTACCTTTTCCATCTCTCTTTTCCTGGTGCTCCTTTCTTGTCCTCCTGCTCACAGCATCCCAGACAAAAAGCTTAATTTAAAATATTGTTGACTAATGCAAGATCCTATAATTGTAGGCTCCTCTTCCCTAGAACATTTATTCTATTTTAAATAGAAAAAAAAAAAAAAAGCGT
>NW_006494614.1:20536159-20554593 GCF_000325575.1 Pteropus alecto | reverse complement strand
AAAAAAAAAAAGCGTTGCTGTTATTTTTACTTCATTTTTGCTCTCCAGTGGGTATGTAAAAATAAAAAAAAGAAAGGAAATGGCTATAATGAAGACAGTCACCTCAAGTCAGGTGGAACAGGGCTAAGATCTATATACTCAATCTCTGAATCAAGCTGGGATTGTTTTTAAAAGCAATGCTATGAGTTAATTTTTTTCTTTTTCCATCAACTTTACTAACACATAATTTACATACATTAAAATGCACCCATTTCAAACATACAGTTTGGTGAATTTTGACAGATGTATACATCTGTGAAACCCAATCAAAATGTAGAACTTTTCCATCTCCCCAAGAAGTACTCTAGTGCTCCTTTGCGGTCAATTCCTTCCTGCCTGTAGCTCTCAGGCAACCACTAATCTGCTTTCTGTTATTGTAGGTTGTTTTTGCTTATTCTAGAACTTCATAGTGATGGAATCATACATTTATATGATGGCTTCTTTTGCTCAGTGTTTTTGAGATTTAACCACATTTTTATGCGTGACAATAGAAAAAATTTTGAGAAAAATTCTAAATTAAATTACAGCAGGCCAGAGGAGACAAAAGAGGTTAATCTGTTAATATAACTGTGGGCAGAAACTAACAAAGACTGCTTACATTCTTGAATCTATGTTGAAACTGTAAATCAATTTCCAGGTGGTTATTTTCATCTTATCTAACAAGGGATAGTTGACCACCAGATAGCATCAGACCTTGCTTATGCATGAACTTTCCAGACCGCTGCCCACAACCAATCCAAAATCAGCAAACACTTCTTCTTTATGGACTATACATCTATCCCCAAACCAGCCCTGCTTCATCTTCCCCCCAACTTACATATAACCAATGTAAATTCTTCCAAAACAACTTCCATCTTTCTTTCCCAAACTCATTGTATAAAAGATACCCATCAATACCAGGAAGGTGGACATGTCAGTCCTCTCCTTTTAGCTCTGCTGCTGATTGTTCAGATTGTATGTACCAGGCCCTGTTTTTTTTCCTGGCTAGTATATGGCTCAAAAACTTTTAGCCTCAAAGGTTGTTAACATATGTGTCAGTAGTTTATTATTATTATTATTACTGAGTAGTATTCTATTGTATGGACATACAAAATCTGTTTATCCATTCACCTGTTGATGGATATCTAGGTTGTTTCAGTATTTTACTATTGAGTAAAGCTTCTATATTATGGTAATGTATATATAACTTTAAAATAAATTGCCAAACAGCTTCTAAGGTAGTTGTACCATTTTATACACTTATAGCAAAATGAGAGTTCTAGTTATTCCATATTTTTGCCAACATTGATATCTTCAGCCTTTTAAATTTTTAGCTATTCTAGTGGGTAATGACTCACTGTGGTTTTAATCTGCATTTTCTTGACAACTAATGATGTTTAACATTTGAGCTAAATTTATATATAAATCTCCCCCAATTACAACAAAATTTGTCTCTAGAGAATATCTTTATTATGACATTGTTTCTGCATTTCCATATTATTTTACAGAAGAAGACTATAGACATCTAACACCATATGCCACAGGAAAAGATCAGTTTATGGAACTAAGTCCAACTTCCAGGTAAAATGTCACTGTGGTATAGTATTTATATAAGCATCTACTAAAACAAGCTACCAGCTGTTAGATGCAGCTATAATGTTGCCACCTTTACTGTTGCCATCTGATAATGTTAAAAAAGATATCACAGGACTATACTGCTCTTGGTCAGGAAAAGTCAAATTTCTAATTCGACTGTTTCTCATGCACACATCTTTAGATTTGACTATAGAATTTGACTATAGAATGCATGCAAACTGATTTGCTTTTTAGTTTTAATTATTTTTTAAGGAAGTTACATTACAAAAGTATCAAATAGTAAAATATTTTAACTTCCCCAAATTCAGGGAGGATAGTTGTTAAGTACCTCCTTTTCTATTTGTTGCAAGACCTTTGGCAAGTTACCTCAGAGTTTTATAGCTATCTGGAGGATAATTAAGCTGTTTGCTAACTTAAATCTCATGATGTAAAAAACAGTGCGCAGCACTTTTAATCTCTTACTGCACAATTTCAAGATATTCACTGAGTTATGCAATAATTTCCCTCCGCATACTCACAAATGTTAACCTCAGTTCTTTTTTGTCTCCCATCCTCGCCCAAGGAACTACCAGATCACATGCTGGCTGACTTGAAGCTGTGGAAACCTGGCAGTAACAGCGGGGAATAGCCAGCGGCTCGGTCCAGCCCTCTGTCCATGGATATGCAGGTTTCTTCTCCAGTTCGCTCTTATATCCGGTACTCCACCCGACACTTTGCCCATTGATTTGCGGATTCTCCCCTGGTTCGTTCTTCCATAGCATTCCCCCGCTCGATACTCCTTAAAATCGCCAGGACTCCAGTGCCGGCGGTACCCAGCAGCTCCCTGTCCAGGTCCTGCGGGGCTGCACTTGCCAAAGTCCCACCCGAGCCTCCCACCGGGCCTGGCCTCGCGGTTCCCTACCGCCCCGGAGCAGCTTCTGGGCACCGGGGCGGGCGGGGGCTACGTGGGGCCCTGCATAGTTTCCCCTTCCTCGAGGCCCCTCGCGCCTTGGCTTCTCCCCCAACTGGGGACTCTCTGCTTAAGCAGCTCTGACCCCATTGCCGCCCGCCCGAAACCCCTGGAACTGCTCCCCTGCTCACCGGCTTCCGCCCGTGGGGCGTCCTGCAGGAGGGGTGTGCTGTCCGAGGCCTCCTCGCTGTCGCTCGGGGACAGGCCCCGAACTGGGGACCTCATGATGCCTCCGAGGAGCAGGTGTGCGACCTACTGGCCTAAAGGAGCGCTTCGGCCGGACAGCCGAAGCCCGAGGGCAGCGCTGGCCCGGCGAAGCGGCGCCGCTGGCACCGCCCCCGGCCTGACAACGCCCCTCGGCCACGTCTTGTCACTGTGGCCCCGCCCGGAGGTGGCCGCACTGCCTCCGCCCTCGCCGCCATCTTAGGTTCTGGCAACTCTGGAGTGGATTGGGCGGGGGCGGGGGGCGGGGGCGGAAAAAGCGGAATTCTGGGAGTTCCGGCCTGGTGGGGCGTGGTCCGCGTTTAGTTTCCCGCCTCGCCAGTTCTCGGCCTGAGGGGTTTGCGGCGGTCATACGTGTGAACGATACTCTCACCTCCTTAGCTTCTTTGTAAAGCTCAGGGGCCGCGCCTCCGGGACCGCGAACAAGTGGGAGCTTGGAGGTGGACAGTGAGCACTTGAATCGTGCATAATTAAGGGGAGGGCTTGGATCGAACTTGGGAAGTGGTTGGTGTGTATTTGACGTTCAGTTTTCAGTTGTAAATTGCCATGAATATTAGTAGCCGTGGTACTATCTGTGATAGCATATTGTCTCTAAATTAGCTTTTGAGAAGGGAAAATAAATAGAAACATATTGTCGAGTCCTGTGAAATGGACGATTTTGTAGGTCAAAATAACCCAGTCTCGACGGTTTCATGTGATTCAACCTGTAGAATCTTCTGATACACGTGTGTTATGTCTCCACAGGGCTAATGTTCAAAACAGATTGTCCTGGTATTTGCTGACAGGAAGAGGAACTAGGAAAATGGGCCGGCCTGCCTTGGGGTGCAGGCGGGGATGGATATGGGGCCTCTGTCCTGGACTCAGGCTTTAGTTCCTCAGTTATCGTGGGTAATAAAAATCTGGAGATAAAAGGAAAAATGTGGTAGATGTCCTCGGGGAGTTCATTGTAGCCAGAGAAGACTCATAAGCCAGTAATTGAATTAATCAGGTCAGAGGCTTGGTGAAATCTGGGAACAAATGGGAAGGTCGCCTTTGCACTGCAAGGAGGATGGGAATTGCTGAAGATATCCTCAACCTTCTGATCAGTAAATGCTAGGAAACTTAACAACAATGAATCAAACCTTGTTTCTGAGTTACTGAAATTATCATGTAAATTTTAAATTCTTTAAGGAAAGATTCAAACTTTTTAGATTTGTAGAGCAATGCCACTCAACTTGAATATGCATTAAATCACTTGGCAGTTCCTTTTAAAATGCAGATTAAAATTGATCAGATCTGCTGTGACAGTCAATTTTGTGTGTCATCTTGGAGGGGGTTTTTGGATGAGTTTACCATTTAAATTGATGAATTCTGGATAAAGCAGGTTGCTCTCCATAATGGGGGTAGACCTATTCAATCAAAGGCCTGAATAGAGCAAAAAGGCGAACTCCCTGAGCAAGGAGGCATCCTTTAGCAGACTACTTTCAGGCTTTATTTGCACCACAGGCTCTCCTGGGTCTCCAAGCTGCTGGCCCACATTTCGACTTGCCAGCCTTCATATTTACATGAGCTAATTCCTTATAATGATTCTTTTTATACACCTATGTTATATTGTTTCTGTTTCTCTGGAAACTCTGACTAGTACATTGGGGATGGGCCTGAGATTCTGTATTACTAAAAAGCTCACAGGCGACCACACTTAGAATAGCTGAGCTATAGAGGACTTGGACCAGGAAATAAAGCTTCCAACAGATTTGAAAGATTTCAAACTAGACTTAGGGAAGAAGACTGCAGAGGTAAAGTGTCATTCTCATTATATAATTACAGGGGAATGTGAAGTCAATGTAACTCATCACTGATAATTATCACTGGTGACATGAAACTTCATCACATGCCTGAGTTAGTGTCAGGTTTACCCTCCTGTACAGTTATTCGTTTTTTTCCTTTCACATTATCCATACTTTTCTCTTTGGAAGGAAGTCAACATGTGCAGCCTGTATCTAAGGGGTAGGAAGTTATGCTTCACCTGTTTGAGGGGCAGAATTCTTTTGAATGGGAGATTTGTCTGTTCTCCCCTATTTATTTATTTATTTAATCATGTATTAATATTCTTATGGACTCATGGTTATTTATTTTATACTTTAGGTTATAATTCCACACTATGTTATTTATTTGCTTGCTGAAATTGTTCCATGGTTGGTGATTGGGATCTCTTTCAGTTGGCTCCTGTGTCTCTTTTATGTGTCCCTATTGTGTTTTTTGAGTACTACCTTACTTTATGGTATAATAAGATGTTCCAGGTTCATCCTATATATTATCTGCTTCTGCCAGTTTTTCAAGGTAAATAATGTTAGAAACCAAGGTGGGAGATGGGTGTACTTCTTGCTACTGTATTGTCATTGATTCTAAGCCCACAGGAAGTACTTTTTTGTTTTGTTTTATAATCTTCCCAAGAAGATTTTTTAAAAAAAGTATAAGATGACATCATTTTCTTCCTTATGTCTGCCATTTACTTCCTGACTGTTGATTACCATAGAAGATTGTTGTTGATGTTATTTATGTTTTGGTTGCAATTCCTTCTTTATCCACATTCTAAACCAGTGCTGTTCAATAGAAATATAATGCAAGCCACATATGTAATTTAAAATTTTCTAGTACCACATCACAAAAACTTAAAAATAACCCCCAAAATAATGATATACATTATTTAACTAAATATATTGAACATTTTATTAATTCAATACCGAATGGATATAAAACTCTTAATGAGATATGTTACATTTTTTTTCGGTACTAAATCTTTGAAACCTGGTATATATTTTACACTTAGAGAACATTTTCATTAGGACCAGCGACATCTCAAGTGCTCGTGGGCTACCATATTGGAAAACACAGTTCTAGACTAACTGAGGGCTTATTTCTCTCCCCAAATCTTGTTTTTGGATGGGAAGCGAACATCATCTGAGCTGAATGCCTAGTTCAAAAGGCTCCAGCTATTTTCTTCCTCTGTAAAATGAATAATAGAAACAACCTCATAGGGTTGTCTTAAGGTTTGAATAAGACAATGCATGTAAACCACAGTACATGCTGGAAGTAAGTCTCCACATATGTTAACCATTATAATTTTTATTATTTGTTTTGCAAAATGAGCTTACCCATCTTAGAAACTCCCTTTTGATTTTTACTATACCTTTTTAAAAACATATTCTATCTGAAATTATATATTTGGATGTGTAACTGTTTTAGGTCCCTTTTGTGACTAGGTTTCCTGGGAATTGGTACTGTCTTAGTTTTGCAAGCTGAGCAGTTTCTAACGTTGGTTCTTTCACCGTGTTTATCATGTTTCACAGTGCCTTATCCTTTTGGCCTTGGTGAGATGACTAAGATGAGAATTTCAAGTAGATGAGAATAGATAGGGAATAAAAAATTGAATGGAGGGACAATTATTTGAACCACAAAAATTAAAAATAGTAAAACTGGTAAAGGAATTTTTGGATGAACGATGTGGCCCTATAAAGTAATCCTGTCTTTATCTCAGCTTTTCCTCTAAAATAATGATAATCACAAATTATAATGATTATTGAGATATAATGGTTATTGAGATATTTTATTCAATGTTTTAATTTATTTTTGCCAACATGACAGTTATCTGAGAGTTGATTTCTTCACGTCAATTTCTAAATTCTTTGCCATTTTATGATTTTGAATCTCTAGGATTTTGTAACTATTTTCTTTAAGAAACATTTCATCTCTGGATACTTTTTCCTCATAGAGTTCTGTGAGTTGAATTCCACTGATCCTTTTTTTTCTCATAATATCTTTGTAACTTACACAGAGTATTAAAATATTTGCTCAGAAATTAGATTTATGCAAAGGATCTGTACCACACAGATCAGCCTAACTAAAACAATGACCCGATGTAATTATATAGGGAGTATTAAAGTATTTTAAAAAGATGTGATTGATAAGAAAATTTTCATTAACTCTAAGGTTTCTCTCTACTGCAGTCTTCTAGCAATACTTTTCCTTTTCAGGCATCACAATTCCTGATTTCGAACTTTGTTACAAAGTTTTCATAATAAAAATAGTGTGGTAATTATTTTGCAATATATATGTGTATCAAATCATCATGTGTACCTTAAATTTACATATGTTATATGTCAGTGATATCTCAATGTAGCTGGAAAAAAGATTTCTCCTTTTCCCTGTTAAAATACCATCTACATGTACCTCATTGTTATCTCTCTATAATACAGGTCTGATACTATTACCCCTTTAAAAAAATTCTTCACTGTTAGCTTATTGTTTAAGTCTTCATATTTTTCGATTGTGTATAACATCAATAAAAATTTTGTAGCGGAGGAAGCATGAAAAAGGTGAAGGGAAATAGGAGATACAAACTTCTAATTATAAAATAAGTCACAGGGATGTAATATGCAGTGTAGAGAATATAGTCAATAATATTGTAATAACTTTGTATGGTGACAGTTACTAGACATTGTGTTGAACCACTTTTTTAGGTATATAAATGTTGAATAACTATGTTTACATCTGAAACTAATATAATATTGTATATTAACTATATTTTAATAAAAATTTTTTGAATATGCACCCAACATGTATACTTTTCTTTATATATTAAACACACACACACACACACATTGCACTAAACAAACACTCAAAATTTAAAAGAGATGAGAAGAGATAAATACAAACAGATTTTCTGATTTTTCCCTGGATCATGTGCACAGTTCACTGTCATGTTTATGTGATAGCATGCACTCAATTTTTATAGCAGAATTTGAATTTCCTCAGAGCTTTACAGTTTAACAATTGGATAATTCTTGTAACATACCCACAAAGACATGGGTATTATTATAAATATTTTAAAGAGGAGAACTAATAGATGGCACTCGAATGAAGTGATTTGTCCATGATCAGCAAATGCCACTATTAAAATTCAGATTTATTCCTTTTTCTAGTATTCGAATCCTAGGATGATGGTTCTTCGTAATTCCCCTTATTTTCTACACTTCTTTGTTACCTTCTTAAAACTTTTGAGTACAATTTCGTTTAGTCTTAGAAGTCATTTCAATGATAAGTATATAATATGTGAAATCACTTGCCAATTACAAATTACATGTCATTTTGTCAACCTTTTTTTTTTTTTTTATTTACTTGCTATCGGGTGCTGAAAAAACAGCCACAATAAAAAAAAAAGATATAAGTAATGTTGCCCTGTGAAAAGTCTGGAAGAGACTGATGTGTAAAAGATAAGTACACTGAAAAATTTAAGAAAATAAGTCATCGTTTTATCTCTTTAACTTCAGGGAGTTTAAGATAAAACAGTTTTTGCAAATGTTGTGAAATATCAGTGGAACAGATAGTAACTCAGATAGGAAAATCACATAAGAGGCACAAGAAACAGAATGACCTTTAGAAATGAAGCTAAAAGTGCATGCAAAGCAACTAAAAATTGAATGACTCAGGCAGATTAGAAGATTAAAGTTCACATCTGTTCTTCTAACTAATATGTGATGCTATGGTGCTGTTAGTCAGCTCTTCCCGATAGTCCTTTTTGGTCAGAATTTTCTCCACATATACTTACATATTTTCTGTCTAATGAAAGCATATACTGACTTAGAAACCAGTTATTTTTATAACACAAGACAATGAAATCAATGGAATCTTGATATTAGGAAGTGTACAGAATCATGATAACCTGTCAATTTATACAGTAATACCTTATTTTTCCAATGCATGTATTATTAAAGTTATACATAAATTCAACCATACTTAAGATGACACCTGAGAGTGTGCTATTTTTTTCGAAAAGGTATGATTAATCCTTTCATAGAGGGATAGCTGAATTTTCATTTTTTAGATATTCTTTTAATAGGGCAAATTTATTCTGGTGTTCTCACCAGTAATTTAAATAAAAAGAAAAATTGAGTAGAAATTGTAGACAGTTCCTATATTTGCTGCCTGCCTCCACCCCAATTTTTCCTGTTATTAACATCATGTGTTGCAGTTTAGTCATTCTAATAGGTATATAGTGGTATATCATTGTTTTTAAAATTTTCAGTTCCCTTATGATATATGATGTTGAGCTTCTAATTCTTTTAAATCTGTAGCAGTTTTAGACATTTCTTCCCTTGCCGTGCCATTTATTTGTTAAAGAAACCAGGCCATTTATTTTGTAGAATTTTCCACATTCTGACAGAATCATGATGTATAAAGTACATGCTTTTTTGATGGAGGTTTAGTATCATCTTCATATTTTAAAGAGAACACACCAAAAAGGTCCTATTTGGTGGAAAGACCTTAAGATTCTACTGTAGTTTACATATTAACACTTAAATTTAATATTTTAAGATATTTTGCTTACGTAGAATAGACGGGCATCCCTCACACATTTCGGCTAACAGGTTTCTTTTTACATAATTTGTCTGATTTTGTGTTAACTGACAGAACAAAAAAACCCCCTGACCAATGCAGAGTTAAGGTTCTTCAATTCTATTCAATGGTGTCTATTTCTAGGACTTTGAGTGCACATTTTGAAAATGTAATTTTCTAAAAATGCTTTAGGTTAAGTATGCACTTTGGAGAAGCCACATTCTAGCTCTCTTCAGGAACAACGAGAACTCGAGAAACGTGGTTTAAAAGAGATTCAATATATGCACCCTTATGTTCATTGCGGCATTATTTACAATAGCTAAGATATGGAAGCAACCTAGATGTCCATCAATAGAGGAATCGATGTGATATATGCATTTACACAACGGAATATTACACAGCAATAAAAAAGAATGAAAGCTTGCCATTTGTGACGACATGGATGAATCTAGAGGGTGTTGTGCTAAGTGAAATAAGTCAGGCAGAGAAAGACAAATATATGGTTTCACTTATGTGTGGAATCTAAAAATAAAACAAACGAAACAGTTATTGAAAGGAATGGTTACTGGAAAGGAGAGGGCAGGGGATGGGTGAGAAGGGGAAGGGGAATATAGTTAATATTGTATTAAGTTTACATGGTAACATGATTATGAGAATTAGTGGGGTGATCACATTATAAGTTATAAAAATGTCACATCACTGTATGGTACACCTGAAATAATATAACCAATGTAAGATTGCCAATTATATTTAAATAAAATAAATAAATAAATGAAAAAAATTGGGTTGCTATAATTGTGGCATTAGAAAACATAAAACATTGATTTATTTTAAATGTAAGAATATTAAAGTGCTGCCTCTTCACTGAATGAATTGTAGTTGCTTTGACCATTTTCTCATTTAAAAAAAGTGGATTACTTCATTTAATTATTTTAATAATGTTCTTAACAGAATGTTTGCTATGGGAATACATAGTTACTTTATAGTCAAAATGGTTACATAATAAATTCTTCTTGACATAATTTTAAAAAGTAAAATAAATTCAAGGGTGCTCTAGCTGAGCATTTTACTTTCTGGTTTATAATTGATGTCTTGGTAATAATGTTCTTGTTCGTTGAGGCAACGATTTCTCTTGACAAACAGAAATTTTATTTTTTAGTAAAGAATCTACTACTCTATGGCCTATTACTCTTTTAATTCTTGTGTTTTAAATGGTAATGTAGAAGGTATTGTTGGTGTCGTTGGTGATCTGCGGATCAAGTACATAAGAGATTTAATATTTAGTTATTAAGTAAACGTTCTGTTTAAAAAAATAGATATTTTATTTGTTTGAAAGGAACAAATTACTTTAAAAAAGTCAAGATTTCATTTAATGAAAACCATAAACTATAATGTACATTGTTATCCCTAAACTTTTTATGTCATATATATTTTGAGGGATTGACAAATTTTTATCAAGATGTCTTATATTTCTATGGAAACTGTTCTTCAGTGTAGGCAAAACTGCTGGTGCTGCTCAGACCCATTTCTGCACATAATGGGTCTCTTAAATTCTTTACCCCATTGCAAATGAGGGAAGCATTTCACTACTATCTCCTGACCGGAGTTGATGTACATTAGTTAATTTACTAACAATTTAACAATGTGGATCCTGTGTAAGTTCAAAAAGGATGTAAAGAGATGGGACCAACGCAGCTTACAGAAATATACTTGGGACTTCAGTGTTATCTAAAGAAACCCTGCGTTTTTATAATTGAATCCTTACGGGAATGAATGAAATTGCTGGAGATAGTTATAGCTCTCTCGGAATAAGATCATACTAGCAATTATTTCCTCAAATTTTAAGAATCTTTAAAACTTTCTGATAGTAGAAGGGAAAAGGTAGAGGATAGCTCATTATAAACCCAGTATGTGTAAAAAAACCCAGACAAACCTGGGTCACCTGAAAGTAGATTTTAGAAATGTACTATCATTTCATTTATTTTCTTTAGAAACCAATGGAATGGTAGCTGTTATGGTTTCCAGATATGGCTCTAATTGTAGATTTTTAATATAGTATTTTTTTTTTAAAGTTGTAGTGAGTTTAAAACAATTTAAAACATTTTTTATTATCCATAAAATGGAATTAATACCTGGCTTCAGTTTAATAGCTTTTACGGTTTATTGTGTGATTGTTTTGTGGCAGGCCCTTTATCTCATTTAATCCTCATGGCTCCCTCCAAGGTATTATCTTCATTTGACAGACAAGCACTTTGAAGCTTGGAGGTGGTAAGCAGTTTGCTCATAGATACAGACGGTAAATGGTAGAGGAAAGACCTGAACCTAGGTACTAGCTTCTCAAGTTCAAAAGTTTGTCTGAAGGGTTAAACAACATACAAGAAGGCAAAATGCGTGGAGCACAATAGTGTTCTGTGAATGTTGATTTGCTTCCTTTCTTTTCCACTTAGACCACTGGGAAGAGAGATGCCCCCTTCATGTGCATTTTCCTCTCCCCACAATTTTATACCTAAACATATAAGATCACTTTGTTACTGAGCAGTAGTCAACAGTGGGCTTATTTTAAAATATATTTTCAGTCAATGAAAGTAAAACATTTTCTGGCCTAAAACCTAAACAAATAAAAATTTAAAGCAAACAAATATATCAAAAGGTAGCACCCAAATCAGAGATTACCATCATCATGGAGCTTTGGGTTGTTGATGGCTTGTGAGTGCATATAAATTAGAGGTCAAGGTACAAAGGGCCCATGAAGGGTCCCTACCATGGATGACTTTGCATGTACAGGATCCCAGATTTAAAACCTGGGCCTGATACTGAGCACTTCTTTAGAGTCTGCCAGGTGATTTGCTGTCCTCCACAGCTGCCACTTCCAGAGATACCTGAAGTTGGGAGATCATTCAAGTCTACCTTGAGAATCCTTGGTGTTGGCCCAGAGTAAACTCTTCATCACAAATGTCTAAAGTATACCTGTTCTCCAGGAATACAAGTGAAAGATATTTTTAGGATGGGTGGCATTTTTACTAAGGTTTAGGTTGGCATTAAATTGAGGTCATCTTTAATTTTTATTGAGGGAAATTGAAATTCTTTTGTCCACAGTGATGAATTCAAGTCTATTCAGGATCAAGGTGGTAATTCTGAGATCCCTATGGTCTCATGTTCATGTTCTTCCTAGCATTCTATATGGCTGAACCAATCATGTAACTGTGGTATAAGCTGAGGTAATAGATGGTCCATTTCACTGATGTTTAAGCAAGTGACATGGAAACAATTATCTTTGCTAGACTCCTAATTATATAACAAGTATAAGAATTACATTTCTTTATAATTGGAAACATCTTTTCATAAGAATTTTATCAGTAACTCTTTAGCTATTGTCACATTCTAACAGAAATGTTTACTTTCCTCTCCCCGTTTTTTTGACCCAGTAAGCATCCACTCTGAGGCACAGAAAAGAATGAGGTTATGCAGTCATGCGCCGCCTAACGATCGTATGGTGAAAAAAAGACCTAATATACAATGGTGGTCCCATAAGATAATGGAGTTGAAAAATTCCTATTTCCCAGTGATGTCATAGCCTATCATCGGGGTGCAATGCATTCCTCATGAATTCGTGGTGATGCTGGTGTAAACAAACCTACTGTACTGCAATCATATAAAAGTACAACACATACAATTATGTACAGTACATAATAGTTGATAATAAACAACTATGTTACTTACTGGTTTATGTATTTACTACACTATACTTTTAATTTATATTTTAGAGTGTACTTTTTACTTATATAAAACAGTTTGCTGTAAAACAGTACACCATGTTAGGGGCCAGCAGCTTCATATATCTATTTATTATATCCCTTGATTACATCATTTTCTTTTGTGCTTGATTTACTATCATGTTGTTTTGTACAGTAACATCCTATATAGGCTTATAGTTAGGAGCAATAGGATATATCATATGGCCAAGGTATGTGCAAGGCTATACCATCTAGGTTTGTGTAAGTACATTCTGTGATGTTCATACAAGGACAAAATCACCCAACCATGCATTTCTCAGAATATTTCTTTTTTTATTATTAGTTTAGGTATACAGTACATCGGTTAGATATTTATGTAGTTTATGAAATGATCCCCTGATTATCACCCATCTGACTCTACATATACCTATTACATTACTACTGACTATATTCCTATGCTGTACTCCCTATCCCTGTGACCATCTTTCAACCACTAATTTGTTCCTCTTTAACCCTTTATCTTTTTCTCCCACCCCCGCAACCCCCCTACCCTCTGCCAATCACCAGATTGTCCTCTGTATTTGTGAGTCTGCTTTTGTTTGTTCTTTTTGTTCCTTCTATTCCTCATATAAGTGAAATCATATGGTATTTATCTTTCTGTTTGACATATTTCACTCAGCATAATAACCTCTAGGTCCATCCATGTCATTGCAAATGGTAGGATTTCATTTTTTTTTATAGTTGAGTAATATTCCATTGTATGTATGAACCATAACTTTTTTATCCAATCATCTATTGATGGGCATTTAGGTTGTTTCCATATTTTGGCTATTGTGAATAGCGCTGTTGTGAACATAGAGGTGCATAGATCTTTATGAATTACTGTTTTGGTCCTCTAGTGGCACACAACTCCATAGGGATCATATGGTCACTCCAGTAACATGTTGCATCAATTGCTGTGACCACTAGGTGGCATGCTGGTGCAGAATGGCAGCACCCTAGGTAACTACAGAGTTCTATGGCTTCTCATGCACAAGCATGATGATCAGAGCATTTACAGCAGGCTTTTCCTGGGTTCAGAATACAGCTAGATGAATCAAGCATCTGTCTGTCACATTATGGACTTAAAGTTCCAATGGCCATTCCTCCTCATTTCTTTTAGACCTTCAAACACAAAAGACTAAGGGTCCTATCTCAGATAGTAGAGCTGTTTCCTAACTATCTTAATGTTATTCCAGAGCTCCCTAGAGACATCTAGAACTCAGAGGGGTCACAGTTTAAAATTTTGAGTCCGTTCTGATAACTCAATAGCTCTGTAATAAAAATTTAAAAACACCCAAAGTGGTGATGGGAATTGTAAAGGAGGGTTTATCAACTACAGTCTCTGAAAATACTACAGCCCAACAAAATTATCTCCCTTTTCAGTGTTTATGAGAAGTTAAGAGGTTTCAGTCTAAACTGGCTTCCAGTGGTTCATCCTTAGTTAGGAGCCAGCTATTTTCTCTTTCACCATACTCTTTTTCCGTTTTACAGTGATATTGACTTCAATAGTGGCAATGAGTCTCTCAACTATGATAAAACAACTTTTGTTCCTATGTGTCCTGAGATTGGAAGAAGTCTGTTTTTGGCTCAGACTGATGTGCCTTAAATGATCTCTCAGGGAGTGATGTTGCCGTCTGGTTTGGTTACTGTCTCCGATGCTTGAACCTTCCCAGACCCTATATTACCCTCCCTGCGTCTACCCAGCTCTTGTGTCATGGTACTACCCCTGGCTCCAGTGAGTGCTAGCATATCTCCCTGAGGTGTGCTAGCTTGTGTCCTTGTTCAGAATTTAAACTCTGCCTTGTTAGTCCGGTCACCATGTTGCTAATTAGGCTCTACTATTAGCACCTGAACTTCTTGCCTATACTATTCTTCTGTTTTAAGGCTCTTGATGCTGTCACCATTGGTCAATTCAGCTATACATTTTTTCATGTCTGTTAGTTGCTTGAAGGAAACTAATTAATAGAAAATTCAAGAGACTCTACAAAAAAACTCTTAGAACTAATAAGAGTTCAGCAGAGTTGCTGAGTACAAGATCAACATACAAAAGTTAATGATATCTTTTATACCATTAATGATATCTTTTATACCATTAGTAACTCATTAGGTAATGCAATAAAAAATACCACTTATAATAACATCAAGGACTGTAAATCTGACAAAGAATGTACAGATCTTTGTGGAGAAAAAGTATGAAATGTTATTGTAGAACATAAAAACGTAAATATAGAACTACACCATGCCCATGTATGGGAACATTCAATTTCATAAAGGTATTGATGCTCCCTATACTAATCTATAAGTTAAATGAAATTCAGATAAAAATGCCATTATGCTTTTCCCCATGGAACTGGACAGATTCTAAAGTTCATATGGAAGAATAATAGTCAAAGAACATCCAAAAACAATTCTGAAAAGAAACTAGGAGAGGAAATTTACCTATTAGACATCAAAACCTGATACAAAACTTAAAGCATGCGATGTCTGGCCTAAGGTAGACAAATAAATCAATAGAAGAGAAACTAAAGCTCAGAAGTAGACTGAAGCATTTGTAGCAAATTGATATAAATGCGATATATTAGTTAGAATTTCTTTCTGTGAGTGACAGGAGACTCAGAATAGCAATGGCTCAAACAAGATAGATATTTATTTCTCTCTCACCTATTAGTCCAAAGGACATTAGGGACCCAGACTTCTATTTTCTTATACAATTGTGCATGGGCTAATTTTCTAAACTCAACTAATGGCTCAAGATGGCTTCTCCAGCTCCAGCCAACATGTCTGTATTCCAGCATAAGAAAAGAAGTTAAGAATGGGAAAAGGCATGTCTCCTCTCTTTCAGGACATTTTTTGAAGGTTGCATACACTACTTCCGCTAGCAACTTATTGGCCAGAACATGGCCACAACCAGCTGCAAGTAAGGCTGAAAAATGTAGTTAATTCCGGATGCCCATGTTTCCCACTAAAAATTCTGTTATTATAGAAGGAAATGGAGAAAGGATATTGAAGAAGTAGAAGATTCTACTCAGGTGGCAATACAAATTAGTAGAAGAAAGATTTATTTTTTAATGCATGTCTTGAGGCAGTGAATTCATATGGAAAAGTAAAATTAGATGCATTCCTCACACTATACATAAAGAAAAAATTTAAATAAATTAAAACCTAAATGTGAAAATTAAAACTTTAGGACCACTTGGAGAAAATATAGGAGAATATCTTTATGATTTTGCAGTAGGAAGAGATGATTTTTTTTTTAACAGAAGACACATAAAGCACAACTTATTAAGCAAAGGTGTTATAAATTTGTCCACAAAATAATTAAAACCCTCTGTGTCACAAAGGACAGAATAAACAAAAACAAGAAACTGAGGAAGATATTTGTAACTTATATGTTAAGATAATGTTTTGGAATCCAGAACATATAAAGCTCCCATAAATCTATTAGAAAAAAATTAATCTAGTACAAACTGGACAGAAGATCTCGTGAGGCAATTTATAGAAGATGAAAATAGAATGACAATTAATACATAAAAAATTATTCAACCTTATTAGTAAAAGTATTGAATGGAAGGATGCATTCTAAATTATAATGATGGTTGCTTCTGGACAGACAATATCAAATATCTAGTGAGAGAGAGGAATTGGGTTGGAGGAGAGAACGAAGGGGAGTTTAATAACTTGTTACATGGCTCCCAATCGTTAAGTTAAAAAAAAAATGAAGAAAGGAAAAAACCAAACCACAAAGCCCTCTCCATTAACAATTTTCTCAACTTCATTTGCACAATCTTAGACAGGGCTCCCTGAGGTCTGCCTATCCATTAGTCCTTGTCTGCACCAGCAGAGAGTAGGAGGTCAATTGGAATGTCACAGCACTTTCCCTCCTTAATGACTGCATTCATCCTGGCCCTTCACAAGGCCATGCTGAGGAGGGTGACCTATCATTCATGCAGAAGCCCTGTGGCTCTTGTTCTCTTTGATGCTATATCTCTACGAAGGGAAACACAGGGATTCTATGTTGTTTTTGATAAGGATCCATTCTCATTTCTTAATCTTGCAAAAGGGGAGCACGACCTTTCTCTCGGTAAGCTCTGTCATTCTCTGACTCCTAGGGATAAACAGGATACCTGAGTTAATTTGTTCTCTTTCTTGGCAGGCTGTTCTCCCAGCTAAACCCAGGAATTTTTGATAAAATTGGCCATCAGATAAAATTCTAATGGTCCCTGATCCATGAGTCCTGCCCAGGTAATTTAAAAAAATAAAAGAGAAAAAATTAAAAAGAAAAAAGGAAGTCTGTAATAATAAATTATTTCAGTGATTGAAAGAAGCCTCTGAAATGGAGTCCTCATTAATATCTGACTTTTATCATATCTAAAATGAAAATGTCATCTTTCTGTGAGAGACCACACACAAGACTCGTCTGGTAGTGGTCGTGTTGAGGTGACAGGCCCTCTGTGAGTTGAAGTGTGTATCTGGTGCTTGTGAAATCATGGAGCTGAGAACAGCAACTGTGTGGCTTTAGGGTGAGCTCATGGTGGGAGAGGAGCAGAAGCCAAAATGAGCTAAATGTGCATGTATGAATACAGGATCAGGATGAGTCTAGGGGAGACTGCATGGCAAAGCAGATCAAGCCAGCTTGGATGAGACATCAGAATTAAGTCTAAGGTTGGGAGGAGGCAGGTGACCAAGCAGAGTAAAACTGGGGACCACAAACCAAGGGATATAGGTATAACTATGATTAATTTCTATTTTGTTTATTTCTGTTCCAAGTCCTTTTTATTACTGCACATTGTTTTGGTTTATATTCTAAATACATTAGGTACAGATTTATGTAATTACATGTGTATTGCTTCTATTCTTTTTGTTTTATACAATTCCTTTTTGCAAAGATCTGCAATTTGATAGAAGTTCAAGAAGCAAACACATTTTAGTACATGGAGGTAAATATACTTTTATAATAGCCCCTGAAGCTTGATTGGATGATTCTTATTAAAATACAACAGTGGAAGGGTATGCCATATTCAAAAGACAAAATACTGAAGAATGGGTGGAGAAATTGCTCTTCGTGCCAAAAGGGCTTAGCCATGGTGGAAATGACTGACCTCAAGGATATGTTGTGATTTGTGGGGGCATACAGGATGTGAAAGATCAGCTTTCATGTTCTAGGTAGGCAGAGAGAGGGAAGTGGCAGTGGGGAGCTTTGAGGGAATCATAGGCTCACCCATACAGCTTGCCAAGCTTGCTTGAGGAGACAGTCCCAGGTGGGAAAGGCCTGAAACTCTGACATTGACTTAGGAGTTCTCTCTCACAAGGAGATAGATCTATTGGGAGGGGGCACTTAGGGAAGTCCAAGGCTGCTACAGCCTCGTTCTTGTGCACTCAGGGATCCAGATGCTCTCTACCTTTCTTTCCATTCTGCCCTCCTTGGTGGCTTTCATCCTCTGAGTTGCAAGGTCTGATGCCTGTGTTCTGGGCAAGATGAAGTGAAAGAGCCACAGACC
>NW_006494614.1:20529181-20536121 GCF_000325575.1 Pteropus alecto | reverse complement strand
ACAGTGTTATTTTCATGTCTCATTGTGCAGAATAATATTACAAAGTCATGTCTTGTTGGATTGAGCCTGGAAAGGCATATTTTAGCTCTCCAGCTCTTCTGACAAAGGAATATATAGCAGAGGGAGGCAGTAGATAGCTTTTCAGAAGACAGTCTACAGTGTTCATTTCTAAAGCAAGTAGGTGGTTCCACAGGTTCCTCGCAACCAAAAGTGAACAATGAAAATGTAAAGCAAGGAGAAGCTAAGAAGTTAAAATGTGGCTAACAGAGCAAAGAAAAAGTATTACATCAATGTGACAATTAACTTTTGGTGTGTGTATTATATTGACCAGGTTTTAAAACCTTGACGCAGGGTCTTAGCTCTGTCTTCTTTAAAAAGTAACATTTTAAATCCAGTATTTAAAAGTTAAACATAGTTTAAAGACTCAAATAATTCTATAAGACAGTAGAAAACAAAAAAGAAACCCAGCAGTCCCCTTCACCTTCAACTGCCTATTTCCACAGGAAGCCATTATAAACTGAGAATTTTCTTTCTTGGTATTTCTAGCTCAAGTTTCATTTTTTCCATCGTCTCTCCATTTCTTCATTGAGGCCTGAAGTAGATATCTTTCTTAGACTGTGATAATTTCAGACAAAATTTTGGGACATAATTTTCATCTTCTCTGTGATAATATTTTTCTGGTGAGTATGATTAGCCATTTTTTTCTGTTTTAGTTTTTTCCTTTTAAATTGAATTTTCTTGTATTTTTGTATAACTTGTTTTGGAACAAAAATATTTTCATTATGGAGCATTTCAAATATATACAGAAGTAGAGAGAAGAATACAATGAATCCCTATGTTCTCAACACCCAGTTTCAACAATCATCAACTCACAGCCACATTATTCTCCCTCTGACCCACCTGCTTGTCCCTTCCTATATTATTATTCTTTATAGTAAAAGATACACGACATAAAATTTACCATCTTAACCATTTTTAAGTGCACAGTTCTCTGGCATGAAATATATTCTCATTGTTGTGCAACAATTAACCATCATCCATTTCTAGAACTTCTTGATCTTCCCAGACTGAAACTCCCTTCTCATTAAACAATAACTCTATTCAGTAGAATGTATTTTCTACCACTATAAATTTGACTACTCTAGGTACCTCATATAAATGGAATCATACAACATTTGTCCTTTTGTGACTTGCTTATTTTACTTAGCATAATGTCTTCAAGGTTCAAAAATGTTATAGCATGTGTCAGAATTTCCTTCCTTTTTAAGGCTGAATAATATCTTATTGTGTGTATACGCCACACTTTGATTATCCATTCATCTGTCAAGGAACAATTGGGTTGCTTTCATCTTTTGACTATTGCGAATAATTATTCTATGAACACAGGTGTACAAATAACCATTTGAGTCCCTGCTTTCAATTCTTTTGGGTATATACCCAGAAGTAAAATTACTGGATCATATCATAATTCAATGTTTAATTTTTTGAGGAACTGCCATACTGTTTTCCACAGTGGCTGTACCATTAAACACTTCTACTAGCAATGCACAAGTGTTTCAATTCTTCCATACCCTCTCCAACACTTATTTTTTTTTGTGTGTTTTTTTCTTTTTTGAGGATCTTTGGTTGTTTTGTGTGTGAGTGCGTGTGCATGTGTGTGTGTGTGTGTGTGTGTGTGTGTGTGTCTGTGTGTGTAATAGCCATCCTAATGGTTCTAAATTGGTTCCTGTATTATTTTTGAAGCAAATCCTAGACATTTTAACATATTACCCACGAATATTTAGTATGTATTTCTAAAAGATAAAGACCTTTTCCAAAAATGTAACTCCAACTAAACAATTAATAAAAATTCTTTAATATCAAATATTAAGTCACTATTCACAATTTTAACTATTTCAGATGTGTAATAATTCTTTTTTTCAGTTTTGTTTGGATCTGGAGCCATATAATATTCACACATTGCTATTAGTTGTTATTTGTCTCTTTAAATCTATAGTTTCTTTCAATTCTCTTTATTTTTCCTTGAAATTTATTTGTTTGAAGAAATTGTATTGTTTAATAAAGTATCCTACAGTCTGGATTTCGCTAACACGTTTGCATGATATTTAGTATGTTCCCCTACGTTTCCTTGCAAGTTGGTAGTTGAATCTAGAGGCTTGATCAAATTCAGGTTCAATATCTTGACAAGACCACTTAGGCGATGCTGTATTCTTCTACTGGGAGACTTATAGTATCTGGAGATCTCCTTTTGTGATACTAGCAGTCATTTATGATCATTGTTTAGATCTGTATGATGATCCCATATGGCAGCTATTAGTCACATGTCATTATTTAAATATAAATTAAAATTAAATAAAATTAAAAATTCAGTTCTTAGTTGCACTAGCTACATGTCATATGCTCAGTAAGTTCATGTTTCTCATGGCTACTGTGTTTGTTAAATATGTCCAGATATAGATTATTTCCATCATCACAGAAAATTCTATGGGGTAATACTGATCTAGATCTATTATTTCATTAAGGGTTGTGATATGGGGCTATTCTACTTCTAACATTGATTTTACATTTACTAGCTGGAAAACTTCTATAAATGGCAATTTCCCTATATGTACTATTTGGTTACCAGCGATATAGTTCATCTTGGAAGTCAGGATGGAGCTTAGTTCTCTTCCTTTAAAGAGACTGATTCCATAACTTATACCTCAATAAACCATGCTTACATCAACATAATTATATAACCATTGTTTTTTAAGAGTCTAGATAAGTTTATTGTCCTTCAAATATTTCATACAAAAAGGAATACAGCAATCAGATCAGGGTTTATGAAAAAATTAAAAAATGCAGTTTTGAACATGTTGCTCTATTTACATTGAGGAGCAGGCTCCCCCTAACATCAGGCCCAGCAGCTGCACTTGTTCGATGCTCCTTTGCAGATACAGCCCTGGGATCACTGGGCACAGCCCACAAGGCAGCAGGAGCAGCAGCTCCTCTTGCAGGAGGTGCATCTGCAGTCTGCATTTGCAGAATCCAGTGCAGGAGCCACCAATGTAGTGGGGCAGGTGTAATTGGGATCCATTTCGAGCAGAGATGAGACAGGAGGTCTAAAGCAAGAGGCAAAGAGGCTTGTGCTCATGCAATGCGTGGTGTATAATTACTGTTTACTGCAGAACCAATGAATGAATTATGGTTATGCTCTCTTTTTTCCCCCAGCTTTTTCTTTTCCATAGAATTTCTCAATTCCCTTCTCTTTTGTTGCAGTATTTTACATTATTATAGTCTCAGTTTTTCATCCCCAGTTCTACATCACATTTATCTATTCTAGTAAGATTCTTTTTTAACCCCTCGAGCCTTAGTCCTTGAATTCTTCTTCCTGTTGGAACTTCTCACTTCATTGTTCTTGTCATTATATATATATTTTTCCTGAATCTTATATCTTGTTTTTTTCTTGGCTTATTTCACTGGTTTGTAAAATATGTCCTTCTAAAGTAACTTTCTAAAAAGAGTTTGTGGAAAGTAAAATATCTTAGCCATTCCATTCCTAAAAATGTTTTTATTCAATATTCACTCTTGTTTGATAGTTTCTTTGGACAGAGAATGCTTTTTTCTTTCTTTCTTTCTTTCTTTTTTTGGTGCTATATCTAATTCATCAAGCATTTTATTTAATTTTTAATTAATCAATTAATTAATTAATTTTAATGGTGACATTGGTTAACAAAATCCAATAAGTTTCAGCTGTACATTTTAACAGTAAGGCATATATGTATTTACACTGTGTGTTCACCTCCCATACTGGACAGAGAATTCTAATTTTAAACTCTGGACTATCATATAGAGAATTAAGGACAAGCCTCATTTTTATTATTCCTTGTTAATTTCAATATCGTTCTCTGTCTTCCAGGGGACAGGGATTTCCTCCTTTTTCCTCGGGTAAAAAATATTCTCAAGGAATATTCTGGTGTTCTGTGCAGGATTCTATCTAAATAGCTCTCAAACAGATGATGAGTGTAAGTAGACATTCTTTTCGTACATAATACTTCTGAAATGTTACAAAATCTGAACGTGTAAAAATCAAACAACAGATGCTAGAATGTGGTATATGCTTGACATCAGTAACTGATGTTTCTCTCAAAGCCAGCTTCACTGGTCTGAGAATTAGGCAGTACAAATTAGAGTGGTTCCTTTACTACCTCTAGTGATCCACTACTGAAAATTGTTTCCCATTCCCACAACATTGGGCTCTGCTGGGTTAGCAGTCTTAGCTGCCAAGAAAGGAACTCTTTCACTAGAGAATACTGCAATGGTTCAGTTAAACTGGCAGATGAGATTGCTAGCTGGTTACTTGAGCTCCTCCTGCCAAATCAGCAGCCGAAGAAGGGGTTGTTCCACTGGCTGGAGTCATTGAATGATCCTGATTGTGGATGTGTTGCCACTAAACAAAGGGAAGTAAGGAGTATTTCTGCAATGCATAAGATATATCTGGATGTCTCTTATTCCTCTCAGGTCCTGTGATTAAAATCAATAGAAAACAACAATATAATACCAGAAAGACTGCTAATGGCTCAGACTCTTCAGGAATGAAGATTCGGGTCACCCCACCATGTGTAAATTATGACCAGCCTAGGTACATACTGAGGGCAGAGGACTAGGTGGAAGAAGGTGGTTATAAATACCATCTACAGCCATGTGACCAGTAGCAGAAATAGGGAGAGTAATAGCTATTTGCATTTCCTGTTTGTTTTGATATGAATATATTCATGAATATATTAACCAATATTTTTCCTTCTCCCTCTTATTCTTCTACCTTCTAACCTGTGTTAATAGTAGTTAATCTTAGATCTCAGCATTAAAGTCACCAGATATCAAAAGAAAATGCGAATCAGCTAGAAGAGACATGAACAATGTCCAAAGATGGTTAAAGGGACTTTGTATTCTCTTGGAGAGAGCCTTAGGTTCCTTTTGGTTGTAAGAGGGATTGTTGCATCATGTTAAGTGAAAGCATAATTTTCCTATTGTCTTTTTTTGAAGTTAAGTATGGTTTAAAACATGGACTTTGGTAGCTTTGTACTGTGCCAACTTATCTAAGATGGAGCTAAATTTCTCAGAATCCCCCTTCTATGTGGTTCTGAATTGGAGTCTGAAAGAGACATTTTATGTGAATTTGGAAGTCAGCAGTGAAGCTGCTGTGTCTTTTACTCTCTGAGGGTCAGTGCAGGGTTTGAGGCAGGTGGGCTGCTTGCCTGCATTGTTAGTGATCCACTAGCTGACTTGGTGCATGTGCATTGGCAACGGGCCGTGGCTCTTCCAGTTCTGAGAGGTGTCCTTCTTGAGCTTTTCTGAATTCTGAGCCCAGCGCGTATGCAGCTCTGGGTGAAAGATACCGGTTTCTTCTGCAGGTTACCCATGACAACAGAGCTGGAGGTGGTAATAGAGACATGGGTTCAGTTCTTCCTCATGCTTCCTTGCTCTCTTTCACAATTAGCTTTTCTCCCCCAGCTGACTTTGAGTGACTTTATGCTCAACACTAGATGCAGAGGCAACAGCTGCTCCTCCAGCTCCCATAATTGCATAGAATCACTCTCATAGTGGTTCTGCTTTTCTCTGAACCACACTCTAAAGACAGGTCAGGAGGGACATGGAAACAGAGTGGGCTTCTTATGCTGAAAGCCATTCAATTTTCATGGGAAGAATATACACATTTTTTTTAGTATCAAAATTCATGAATTTTATTTCCAAGAGTTTCTAAGATGCTCTTTTAAAGATTATTTACTAATACAATACCATTTTTGTTGTTTCCTTCTTAAAGGAAATAATATATATGTATTTATTGTAGAAAACTTGGCAGGTACAAGTAATCACCAGGATACTCATAACATTTTGGTAAATATCCTCCAAGTCTTTCTTCAGTGACTATATCTATAATGTATGTGTACACATAAACATACTTTATTTTGATAAAAATGCAATCACATTTAAAATGTTGTACGGAACAGACTCCCCCCAACAGCATATCATGAATATTTATCTCTAAATAATTTAATCGTCTCCAATTCAAGAACAAATTTTAATCACCTCACAACGTTTTGTTGCATAAATATATTATATTTAACCCAATCTCTTACTGTTACTATCAGACTATTTTCAGTTTTTCTTAATTAATTAAAAAAACTCTGAAATGAATATTTTTTATTAGTCCTTTTGATACATTTTTTATTGAGCAGCTACTCTCTGCCAGGCATCTAACAGCTTCAACTTTGTGCAAATCCACATGGCTAAATTTCCGCATGGTTAAGCTTTTCAAGTGTATATTGTGAAAAAAAAAGGGGGGGCATAAACAGGGAGGCTGCATCAATTTAAAATCTGCACAGATTTAATTTTATAAAACAACTAGGTGGTTCTAAGACTTTCTAGAAGTCTTCTTGGAATGCAATATTATTAACAAATCTTTTAGAGTCCCTGTTACATTTGCTAGCCTCTAAAATCAACCTGAATTTATTGATCCATCTTATGAAGTGAAGCTTGAAAAGCATTTTCTCCATGTTCTCAACTTCCCTTTCTCATCAAAGTGCCCTAAAATTGCCTGTCTGTAGATACCCTGTGGCTCACTGTAAGCTTCAGTAAAACAGAATCTCAGTCCCCATCTCAGACCTGCTGAATCAGTGTTTGCATTTTAATGTGATTCTCATATACATTAGAGTGTGATATACACTGATTTAGACCTTGATACTTGGCTCACACTTGACCCTAGTCCTCCTCTCTGAACAACAGAGGTAAGGAGACCAGACTAGCATAACAGCTGTGTTAGGGACAGGATCCGTACCCTAGGATCTACTTAGATATTTTCACCATTCCCAAACCCTGCCTGCACAGGAAGTGGGCCACTAAAGATAGGCTGCCTGTAGGAGAAACAAGGACATAAGGAACCTCTGCAAGTTGTTCAGCA
>NW_006494614.1:20507691-20529137 GCF_000325575.1 Pteropus alecto | reverse complement strand
AGGGTGAAAAGGGGTGGAACAGGAAAGGGAGGAAAGTAAGTTCCTGGATTTCAAAAACCACAGTTTGTCTAGGTGCTACTTTCTCCCTTTTTAGCACATAGCTTTGTCACAAGACACTCCTTTGCTAACCTCTTTTCCTTTTGCATTTGCCGGGTATTAAAAAGTCACCATCTAAAACTTTTCTCCATGAATTAGAAAGTTTAAGTTCTCAGGGATTGAATGTGCTTGTTTTTCAACAGTTTCTGGCCGTTCTTTGCTTTTATGGTGTAGTCATGGTGAAACCTGAGTCATCTGAAGATGCTGGCGGTGCCAAAGAGCGGGAGAAGGAGCTGCCGACAGGACAGTGAGAAGCTAGAGATTTGTAAGGTTGGGTGCCAGGGCCACTGTCCTTGGTTAGGACAGGAAAGCTACACCGGTCTCAGTCGTGTTTATACAAATTGCTCCAAACTTTACAGTTCTAATGGACACTTTCTGTAGCAAGTATGTTTCGACATAGCCAGAAGTATAAAGCATCTCCTCATTTGTTTCTGAGTTCCAAGTAGCAACACCTAGCTCTTGTATGTGCCAGAATTCTTCTTCTTTCTTTTCAAGCTGAGAAATCACATTTTCCTGGCGAGGCAAACAATATACCTCGGTTTTTGTATTAAGGTAATAAAGTTTTCTCCGGTGCCCATTCGTATACATTAAACAACCACCCAGTAAATACACCCTTTTGGCTCGTGTGCGTGAGTGTGTGTGTGTGTTTGCCATTTCTCTAAAATTCTGACTCATAATCTGGCGGACAATGATTAATTTTTTTCCACTTCGCATAGCTGCTATGAATTTCTCCTCACAAGGATGGGCCTGTTTACTCACTCTGGGCATCGTTGGTAAAGCGCTCGGGTAAACAGCCCATAGAGGAACCCGGTAGGCTGAAAAAGTGGCGCCCTGTGTTCTCAGCAGGGAGCAGGGATGCTTGGGCCAGGTTGGGCTAACCGCATTTAGAGACCGCTTTTTGAACCCCCCTGGATTTGCGATGTCTGCCAGAGCAACCAGAAGCGCCATTGTGATGCGGGTGGGAGGGGTGGAGCCACCCAGTCCTGTCTCAATTTAGATCTCTCACTCCGCTTTTTAGGCGCGCCCATTTCAGACTGCTAAACCCCAGAGTCAGGGGGGAAAAAAAAATCAGGGAGGAGGTGGAAAGCCACACCCCGTGGTGCTCGCGAATTTCCCCAGGAGCCGACGTTCGCCCAGGCAGACACCGCGGAGATGCGGGGCCCACGGCTCCTAACCGCCGCCCACCTTGTCTGCATGTGGACCGCCGCGCTGGCCGCAACCCCCGGGTAGGAGCGCAGGAGCGCGGGCGCGCGGTGAGGGCGCGCGGGGCCGCGCTGTCCTCCTGGGCCCGGGCTGCGGGAGGCGGCAGCGGCTGTGCAGCAGCGGGTGGGAAACGGCCGCGCGGCCGCAGCCCCCAGCCAGGCACTGGCCTGGAGGGTTTGCCTGTGTGTCGCTTCAGCTTGGTTCTCCATGAGACAGTTATATTCTCCACCCATGAAGTTGTTTAAGCGACTCTCTGGCCGTAACTACTTTCTAAAGAGAGTCATTTTATTTTTAGTCCACGTTGCCTCTGTATTTTTCTCAACTATTTGCTCCCAAATAATGTGCCTTCTTCTCTCAAAAACATATACTATTTTTTTTTTTAAAACAAGGTGTCTCAATTTTGGTATGGAAAAATGTGGCTGAGCTGACTGAAGTGTGGGTTCAGGTGCAGATTTTGTAGGCAGGTAACTACCGAGCCACCGAAATAATGGTCAGTTCTCCATTCCTAAAGGTTTTTGCTGTTGAGCCCTAACCTGTAGCTCGGGCAGGGGAAAGTGCTGTTTTAGCGACTCTGCTACACCTGAAAGTTTCACCATTGATAGTTTAATTTCTGATGGTATATTGCAATCAATTGGTTAGATGATATTTTCTTGGGCAAATGCCCTGACATAAAGGTTTGAATAAGAAACAGGCAAAAATCCGTGTGTGTGTGTGTGTGTGTGTGTGTGTGTGTGTGTGTGTGTGTGTGTGTGTTTAAGCCAAGAAAAAAATCACACTGGGATGAGGTCATCTGTAAAGGAGAAGTTTAGAGGCTTGTACATTGCCAATAACTTTTGCTTGCCCCAGCATAAGCCATTTATACTGAGGATCATCCTGTTCGTGGTTTATAAAATAGAAGGACACAGGCCCTACTCTACTGGTACATGAATTACATTTAAAGTTGATTTATGGGAATTATTTCAATAGCATTTCAGTGCATTTGCTAAATGGAGCAGCGGGGCAATATTAACTGGAACAACTGCAATTGGCACGATATATGGAGTATGTCTCACTATCAACACAATGTGAAGATCACAAAAGAATGGAGGTGTGAAGATAAGAAACTTTGTTTTTCCCTTATTGGAAACTCTTTAGGCCCAGGTTTCTGGTGACAGCCCCAGAGATCATCAGGCCTGGAGGAAATGTGACTATTGGGGTGCAGCTGCTGGAACACAGCCCCTCACAGGTCACTGTGAAGGCTGAAGTAATCAAGTTGGCAGGAAACCTCACGGTCTCTGTCCTGGAAGCAGAAGGAGTCTTTGAAAAAGGTAAGATAGATAGCACAGTTTTACCCTTCTGTTGTAGTAACTGGCATATGTTAATAAAACTGTGGTTTTAGGTAGATAAGGTAACAGAGAAACCCCAAATTTGCAATGTCTTATGTAATAATTGAAAACACTTTTACATAAAAATTAGAAGCACTTTTAATTCTTACCCACATGAAGTCCAAAATGGTGTTCTTGGCTGTTCTTCCAAGTGGTGATTCAGAGACCCAGGATCCTTCTACTTTGTGGCTCCATCATCATCAACATGTAGTTTCCAAGTCAGAAGAAGAGCATGGAATTTCTCATGTGGTTCATATTGCTTCTCTTCCTCCTCTAATGACCACATTTAGCTGCAAAGGAGGCTGGGAATGTAGGCCAAGGTATACTAACAAGAAGAAATGGATGTAGTTAACAGTCTTACACAAAATCTTATTTATTGGGTATAGGAGATTTTCCTAAATAAGCCTATGGGAAGGAAAAGAAGAGCTGCACAATAATTAGAATTCAGTTTTATAGAATATTTCTTAAGATTTTAAGTAACAGAAAAAAATAATGTAAAAGTGGAGACATTTGTAAAAGAATCCCCAAATCTCGTTTAAAGTTTGGGTTCTAACCTCTCTCAGCATTAAATTGGATCAATGAATATCTTCTTTTTCAATACTAAGAGAAGAAATAGTTTTTTGGGGGTAAATATTTAAACTTTTTTCCATTAAAATGAACATTTATTGTAATTTTTTCTAGTTGAAAGAGTATTATATACTTAATGTTTACAACCTGATAAACACTAAAAGTAAAGGAAATAAACCCAAATCACCCATAATCCTACCACTCAACTATAAACACTGTTAACTAGAATCATGTTTAGATGTTTAATCAGGGGCCAGAAATTAAAGAATAAATTCCTATAATGTTAAGAGTTATCTTTTAAAAAAATCATTTAAGGGCACATAATGAAAGATGGATGGGATTCCACAGTGGTTCTTTATATAAATGTTTATACTCTACGCATAGAAAAATTAGCACCATCATGAAATGAGATAAAATCAAAGTTGGTTTACAACCATGGTTCTTTCTCCACTGGAAGTTGACTGACTGGGTGGGTAAGTTTGGCATAGGAGTCAGGAGGAGGTCTGCAGGGATCTTTCATAGATATAATATCAGGGAAAAAAGAGGCCTTGTTTCACTGGAGAGGAAATCTATGTTAGTGCTTAAGATCTGAGATTGAGGCTTAGCACTCATTTATGTGATTTTGGGCAGGTTACTTAAGAGCTCTGAGCTTCAATTTCCTCATCTGTAACCTGGGGATAATGAAACTTAAATCTCAGTTATCAAGTTAAAATCAGTATTTATACTCTTTTAGGTACTCAGTAAACAACAGCTGTTAATATTACAAGTAATAATACTGAAAAAAGATTCTGGAAGCATAATTTATTTCCTTTGTACCTGGAGGCAGACCTCTCCTTTCATTATTGAACCATTATTCTGAAAATGAATGAATTCTGGTCTTAAAATAATGGCTAAAGAAAATATTGAAATACGAAATCACAGCAGACAATACTTAAGGCAGTTCCACATTCATTATTGTTTATTAAGAATTATCGTTTTGGCTCTACATGTGTGGCCATTTTACTACAATGCAGAGGTCCAGAATAACATGGACGATTTTGATAAATATCTGGGCCTTGCTTGGACTTTTGCATACTCTTATTCTAGAATTTCCCCTGCATTGTCTTTTCTGCAATTTCCTTTATCAGTCTCCTTTTTTTTTTTTTTCCTGCAAATAATACCAATAATGATGATAGATGTTATTGTTGCTTGGTTTTTAATTTTATTATTAGATTTTTCTTTTGGAAGGAGAGTCTGTCACATGCCTCCGGGAAGGCTAAAGTGCTCACGACTGGGTGGGACAACACTATCCTGGGAACAGAATGAATCTTTGAAAAAGAAAATGAGAAAGTGTGCTTCTTTCAGGGGCCGTTTTTGGCTCTGTTGACATAATAGTTTCATTGAGTATACCATTGCTGGAAGCAAGCTCTCTCTTTCAAAGTAGAATGTTACTCTGCGTATTGGAGGCTGTGAATCATTGTTCTCAGAGCAGATGCTTCCTGGAATGCAAGGACTTAAGGATCAAGACATTCTCCTTCCTTGTCTTCACATCCTTTTTTTTATCTGACTTCTCCAGTTGTAACTATATGTAGATAAAAGAGGACTTCTAAATCATTGGGATCTGGACCTTCTGAGGATTCATTTTTATTCCTAGCCAAATGATTACATTTGAGATCTCATTATTTTGTCACTTTCTTCTGAGGGCCTTCAAGAAAAGGTTGATTTTAATAAAGATTTATCTTCTAGCAGAACTAGGTAAGGAGGGGGACTGGGTCTGAGTGGCCGTTTCTAGCAGTCCTGGTCTTCTTAGAAATTCCTGGGACAGAATGCATTTCTAGCTTAATTTGTGTCAGAAATAGTAATAGCTAAAGGATTTGAAATGTAGAATATAATTTAATAAAGGAAGAAAAGTTTAGCTTGTCCACAAGGAAGAGTTCATTTATTTGTTTGACAGACATGGGGAAAATTTTGTTTGCATCTTTATCCTCAAGGCTGGCAGCACTGCTTACATTATAGTTTATTCATTTTCTTAGGTATTCATTCTACATTTATTTGGGACTAATTACATTTTTTTTGAACAACTTTTTAGAAAAAGTGTTTCTCCTAAATTTTGTGGAGTTCTTTAAAGATGAATCAATGCCTCTTTAGTGGCGAGATTCAGACATTTAGGCGTACTTGTCATTATCACTACCACCGTCATCATCACCATCATCACCATCATTATCACCATTATCATCTCTATAGTGACTAGAACTAGGTTCATAATCTCATCCTCCATTGTATATTAGAGTAGAGCATCTCCTGGTGAGTGTCTGATCATCTGGAGGCACGGTTTATTTATGGTGCCAAGCATACTTACATCTTCCCATTGAGGTATTGGGGTGAGACGTAGTCTATGAAAGTGTCTATATCCTTTAACAACTTGCTTTTTCTTTTTGCCCTAAAATCTGGACGAGTTAATGGGATGTTTACCTTCTATTTTTTAAGATTTAAAAATTCTTCTTTGTCCTTTATTGTCTTTCTATCCTTCTCACATCTACTAAGGGTGGGAAATCAATATTTCAATTTGAGATATTAGCTGAAAAACTTAAAAAAATCATCCAGTTCAGTTTGGATGGCTTTCTGGTGGAAGAAAAGCTTATGAACACATGTTTCATGGCTTGCAGATTAAAATTAGTCCCATGGTTTTCATGAGAGGAGATTAATGAGTGTAGTATGTGGGCAGATCTTCCAGGGCAAGTTTTCACAGGCAGCTTTGCCAGTAGAGCTCAGTTCGAACTTGTAGTTACGTGAGAATTATTTTTAAAGGGTGTGGGTTCTTCATTCACATGTCTTTGCTATTGTGTGTGACATGTATAAATAGGTAGGTGGTACCTGAGGATAAAGGACCATAGTGTAATCATGATGTGCTGGGCTCTGAAGCCAGGCTACCTGAATGCTCCTCAGTGATTGTGTGGCTGTGGGCAGTCATGATCTCACCAGGCTTCAGTTTTATCATCTGAGTGGTGGCTTCTGCCTTATACAATTACACAGTTATTGTGAGGATTAAATGAGGTAACATGTTTAAAGCACTTAACACATATGAATTATTCAAGAAAATGGTAGCTATTGATATTAGAAGAGGATTGCAACAATCATGTCAGAGGCAATTACTAATCACCTATTGGGACAGTCTTGATCTAGGAACTTTATAAAAGGCAAATCAGTAGGAAAGGATGGGAAGGAATTTAATATATTAAATATTGGTTTTCCATAGTGCCAGGGCCTTTCTGCACAATATTTAACTTAAATAACTGTGAAGAAGGCACTACCATTTTAGAGATGAGGCGACCGAGGCTAAGAGAGAACAATTATTTTTCCTGAGTTAACACAATAAATGAGAAAGCCTGAATTTGAAGTTGGTTCTGTTGGTTCTTTTGGTTCTAAATTTAAAAGTTTTTTACTGCCTGGAAAAGCATGAAATATTTTTTGTTTGCTTTATTTTGGGATATCAATGCAATGTTGTATCAGTCATCTTTCTCTAAAATAATTTTCATGTTTACTGGTGGTAGTTTAGTCCTGCATCTAATGAAATCTAATCTGGACCTAAAGAATCACAAAATGCAATGCTAGCTCTCCTCCAAATTTACTTTAAGCTTCATAGAATTTCGGAGCAGGATGGGACCTCAGAGATAAGACTGAGATGTGGTGTTTGGTGACTTGCACAAGGTGAAATTGCTCCTTGGTGAGAAAGCTAGAAACAGATTGCAGGTCCCCAAATTTGTAGTCAAATGCTATTTTCATTATACACTAGGAAACTTTCCTAACATATGGAGAACTGTGTGTAAGAACAAGGATATATCTGCAAATGTTGATTTTTTGTTTTTGTTTTTTTTTTGATACGGAAGAAATAAGGCTAACTAAGGAGTTTAAAAATGCTTACCTGCATTTTTGTGCAAGTTTCTTTTTTTGGCTCAAGGTGTACTTGCTCTTTATGGACTAATGGTTCTACATCGGGGTGGAGGTGGGGCTAGGAGCCTCACAAATCTTTCTAAAACTGAATTTTAGCTGTGTTTCTCAAAGTGCAAGTCGTACTAACTAAAAATGAAGCTTCTGTGAAAAAGAAAAAAATGAAAAAGAAAAACGAAAAGAAAAAGATAAAAATGAAGATTCATGGCCACCCCTTGAGGACATGGAATAGGTCTAGGAATCTAAACTTTATTTTAGGCAATCACCACAAGTGATTCTTAGACACTTTACATTGAGAACAACTGCCCTTCAGTATCTCAAAGACTGTTCTTGACCTAGTACCGGAAAGCCTGAGAGTGAGAGGCATGCCTTTGCAAGTCTGTGATGATTCATGGCAGCTGAGAAAAAGCATAGACTCCCAGACTTCTGTATTTGCCTTTCAAGCAGCCCTTTCCCCTAAGCACTGGTATTAATGTTGAGCAGTGGAGAAACGTGTATTGGGGTTTGATTACGAATTAGTGATTGAGTGGAGTTGAAAGTGAACATTCTGATTCTTTAAACTCTAAACATTTGTAGCTCCTCTTCTAACATGGAATGAGTCACTGTCCCAGTGACTCAGTGAAGGGTTGCGGTGGAAGTAGAAATTAGGTTCTAAGAATTTGGGCGGGGTTAAAGTTTGATCCTTATGTTGTTAAGAGGGCTTTGCAATGCTGAAACTCGTTTCCTCAGTGACATTCCTCCCATTAATTTATTACTTTTTGATTATTTGCTATATGTGAAACATGAATGAATGGGGGGTGGGTGAGGTATAAGAGGAAGGAAGGCATTAGAAGTTCAGAGGTTTCAAAAGGATAACATAATATTAAAAGTGCAGAATGCGGGAGAGTTTTTATTTTTTGTTTGTATAAAAAATTCAATGCGGTTTGTAAATAGTGCTTCTTATGTGTGACCCTGTATCTGGTACTGTTACCTTTTATATCCAGAGCTATACAAATGCCTATTCATAAATGTTCCACCTCTGCTGACATATTTGGCATTTAGTGAGAACAGTTATTTCACATAGTAGAGAAGAGAGAGGTATGCTAGCGGAGAGAACCAATGGCTGGGAGTGGCAGTTATAAGGAGATAGAGGTTTGTGTGTGTGTTTTCTGAAAAGGTGTTACTCTCTGCTTAGATGTAAGTTTGGGAGAGGCATCCAGGTAGAGATACCCAGCAGATAGTTTTGAAGTTGTAGCTAGGGAGAGAGTTTAGGCATTTTTTTTGTAGAGGCAGACAGTGTTCGAAGTCTTGGTGGGAATGCATAAGAGGCACAAAGAAAGACAGTGCTTATGGAAAGAACAGACTGATGACAAAAGCTTGGGAGGAGGAAAATAAATCAATGAAATGGATAGAAAGCGAGCAGCCAGAGGAAGGAATAGATTGAATATGGTGAGATATCTCAGAAGCCAAGGGAAGAGAGTTATAGGAAGGTTTTAATAGTACCAAGTATCCCAGAAAGTTAGAGAAGAGGAGGACAAAGAAAAGGGCATTGGTGATCCTCAGGTGCATGATTTTAAGTGTTGGGGAGCAAAAGCCAAATTTTAAGTAATAAATGAGTGGTGAGAAAATATATTCAGAAAGTAGAGACCACTCTTTGCAGAAATTTGATGATTGAGAGGAGAGAGGTCGATGGTCTCTCAAAAGGCACAGCAGAGAGGTAAAAGCGGTTGATGCAAAAGTGAGGGGTGGACAATTCTTGGGTAAGAAGTTATGGGATCAAGATCAGGAGCCCAAATGAGTGGATTATCCTTTAAAAAAATGCTTGTATTTTTTTCTTTCATGTAAGAAAAAAATTGAAGATAATTGGTAAGCAAAGAAATGTTTTAAGGCATGAACTTGAGATGAAGAATAAAATTGAAATATGGTTTTAGGAAAACTTTGCCATAGTTAATCTACTTGCCTATAAATTGTACAGATTGGTTATCTCTTTATAGAAAGTGGGGATAAATATTAAAAGTGTCCTATTAGAGAGAGAAGCACAGATTGGAGATATGCCCTGGTGATGCCCTAACCTGGGTCCCTGCTGGATTGTGGATTATTGGAATGCAAATATTGATACTTGTATTGGTATGGGGGAGGGAGCACAGGAGAAGAGAGAAGAGAAAAGGGCTGTTTATGGTGGCAGAGTGGGTGAGGAAAAATAATTTTCCCTCCTACCTTTTTAATTCTTCTGGCTGGACTAATAATCTAATTGACATGAGACAGATTAACATGAGAAAATAATCAAATTTATTACATATGTACGTATAGGGATTCCAAAAGAATATGAGACCTGGGGACAGATTGAGCAGTTAGGCTTATGTACCATCTTGAGCTAAGGAGAAGTGGGGTGGGTGTTGGTGGTTCGGGACTTCAAAGGGGAGAAAGACAATTCACATTGAGATAGAAAAGCAAATGTTTAGTAAAAAAATGTTTGCTGGGCCATCTTTAACAATGGGACAGAGAGGACTTTGATCAAATGGGCCTTGCTGGTTTCCTCCCTACCACACCTAGTTCACATTAAAATATAGATATCTATGTTCATAGCTCCCTTCCTGGAGCAGGTCCTCTATCTAAACTTTTTTTTTTCTATCTAAATTTTTTTTAGGCAGTTGGGAGAAGATTAAAGTTTTTGAGTCCTTTGTTTCTTAAAAACAAGAGCTTAAAATAATGAGTATCCCAAAAGGCGTATTTTGGGTGGCAAATTATCCTTTCACTCAGTAGTATGCCTCACTTGAAGCTTGAGGGGATAGGGTAGAAGTATTTTATTATTGCTATGGTTGTTAGTCTGATGAGAAGTGTGAGTGAGAAGTAACTCATTATCTCTTGATCTGGGCTAAGATGACTATCACACCAAAGGTGCAGTGACAAAACTTGAGAAGGAAGTAATTATCATGGGTCCTAGTCTCTCTCTGTCTCTTCTACTCTTCACTTCCTTAGGAAAATTCCATGAATTGACTTTTTCTTGCAAGGGTGAGGGTGAAATTGGTCAAAGAAGGTTAAATGGAGGGAGTTGCATAGGGAGGTAGTGGGCAGGTCTGTGGATCTTTAGTTCTCAAGAAATGATTCATGAACTAAAATCTGAAAAGCAGAGTGGTAAAGAACTTGGAAATAAATAAGAGAGAAGATATGGAAGAGCGAGTGTGTCTAAATACCAACATACGAGTGCACTAAACTACAGAGGAGGAACAGGGAGGGATTAGGAGATTTCGTATGGACTAATATTTTGGAGGAATAGCCAGGATGTCCTGTACAGTTTGGGATACACAGTGGATCAGATTAGGGGCCCTGGAATTGAACCCTTAGTGCTACCTCTTAACACCTATGTGGCCTTGCAGCAGGTCATTTCATCTCATCTAGTCTCAGTTTTCTCATTTGTATAATGGCAATAATAATAGTACTTACTTCAGAATATTGTTGTGAAGATTAAATGAGACACTGCTTTAGAGCTACACTGTCCAGTATGGTGGCCACTAGCCATATATGGTTTTTGAGCACTTGAAATGTGGTTCGTACAAATTGAGATGGGCTGTGAGCATCACATTGGATTTTGAGTACTCAGTACCAAAAAATGCAGCAAAACTCAATAATTTTTATATTGATACATGTTCAGTGGCAATATTTTGGATATAATGGGTTAAATAAAATGTTATTAAAATTAATTTGACCCATTTCTTTCTTCTTTTTTTAAGTGTGCTGCCTTAGAACATTTATCATAGTGCCTAGCACACAGTAAACACTCAGGAATGTCAGCTATGTTATACCTAGTATTTCTCAGTATTAGATGTGAGTATTGATGCCTCCCTCCTGAGCAGAAGCCTGTGGCATGAGGCCAGGTCTCTGTTGATGGCTGTTTCATTCTCACTCGAGTGAGCCTTCAACCATATTCTGTATCACTTGAGGAAGGAGGAAATCTCCCTAAAAAGATAACCGTATTATAAGAGTATTAAAAAGGAAGATGGCAAACATCATGGGTTTGCTGGCCTTATGGTCTTTGTGGCAGTTGGTCAACTTTGCCTTTGTGGCATGAAAGCAGCCATAGACAGTGCTCAACAAATGCGTGTGCTCGTGGACCATCAGAACATTGTTTTTGGACTCTGAATTTGGACTTCATATAATTTCCATATGTCACAAAATATTGTTCTTTTTATGTTTTCCAGCTATTTAAAAATGCAAAATCATTTTTAGTTCATAAACTGTACAAAAACAGGCATGGCCAGCTTGGCCCATGTATTTTGCTACTCCTCCCATAATAAATGCCCTGTGCATTTAGCAGCCCAGAACCTTTGCTTGACTCTTGGTTTTGCATTTATATTGAACCTGACATCTAGTTTCTACTGTACCAGTTTTATTTATTATTTATTTTACTTTTAGTGGGCTTTTGTTTGACCTAATTTTCACTCAGCAATCTAAATGGAACAAAATGTTATTTATGAAACTAGTATTTACTGAGATATTTGTAAGCAAAGGGAAGCAGGAGAGAAAAAAAATTAAAGAGATATATAAGGAACCAAAGGAGGTTGTTCTGTTTTGTTTTGTTTTGTTTGAAATACTTGTGTAACTGAAGAGTTACTTAGCTTTAAAGTGACATTAAAATGTGGAACAGAAACATTATAAAGTTTTGTCTTCCATTGATTTTGGTGAAAAACCTGTTTTTCACTTTGTCCATCTGCAATCAGAAGATATTGCTGAATAATGAGAAAATATTTAATAGTTTGGTAAAGAAGTCACAATTTTCAGCAAAAAATATGGTATACCTAAGTTTATTACTGTATAGTATGTTACTGAATAGCAGAAAGCTGCCAAAAATAATTCTGCAGTAAATACTAAGTTAGGCATATATATCGTGGAAAATCCTTTTTTTTTTTTTTCTCATAGAGAATATTTCTGGACCTAGTGGATTTCCAATTATACACCACTCCTTCCCTTCAACGATTCTCTACAGAGCTATTTGGTGAACACAGATGTCAGAAGAGGCAGCATATGGTGTTATAGAGTATGTTTAAAAAGTTAAGGAAAGGTTAGTTTTTGTGTATGCTTATTACACAATTTAAAAATAGCTTTGACTCTATTTGTAAATCAAAAAGCCAGCTCTCATGCCTGTGCCAAGCACGAAGCCTTAAAACAAGGTTCCTTTTGAGTGGCTTAGCGGCATGGGAAGGAGAAAGCATCTGAGAGGGTTTTAAGATTGACTTTCTCTGATTGTATACAAAAATGACTTGAGTTTTACAAAGTTCTCTACAACAGGGATAAGAAGGACTTTACATACAGAGTGTACGTTTACTCAGTGATCTAAAAGAGTATCGTGCAGTGTTTCATGAGGTGGTGGCTATATTCCATGTCTGAATGGAGCCTTGCCAGAAGAGAGGAAAAAAGTTCACAACTTGTAAATACTATCTCATCCTCAATATAGCAACAGCAGAGAAAGAGATTACCATTCCTCATTTACACTCACCTCCTACCCCCACCCCAATTTTATGTTTTGGTGGTATAAATCATCGTTAGAATGTTAGGACTTTCAAACGAGACTTAATAAGTGCCTAGGAAATTCCAGGCTTCATTTGTAAATTTAAAGGGATGACAACAAATCAAAAAAATGTAAGTACTTAAAGTTGACCTTTTAATAAGGACACATGAGATCAGTGAGTGGGGCTTTAACTTGGATCTCTCTACACATCCTTGAGTCACTTCCTAAATCCAGCAAGAATTAGGGGTCGGTGGGGCGTCTATACCCTCCACTCTAGCTTTTGGGTGTAACTTCTATTTCTGGCTGTGTCTTTCCTGGGTTTGTGAACGGGCATGGTCACATGTCAAAGCAGTGGCAGCCAGGCATGTAGTCAACCCTCTCTTCCAATTTCTCTCTAATGAGAAAATCCCTTAAAGGAATGACTCTATTAAGAGCTACATTAAAAAAAAAAAATTCTATGAAATGAGATCTCCTGTACTTCAAATCTGGGCAGCTGATTTTGAATTGCTAAAATGCTCACCCTCCAATTAATCAACCCACTAGATTTATTTGGATTGTAGACTCACAGCTGTTTTTTACTTTCTCCTTGCTTGGTGTCATTTAGATATATATAAATTATAGCCCCTTCGGTCCCCCCTACTTAGTATTTGTAAATTTGCCAGTGATGGGAGGTAGACTGTGTGTTGGGCCACATTAGAAAGGAAGCACATTGTTTCCTACAGTCATTAGGCCGACAAAACAGTCAGCCTAGATGATTTATCCTAAAGCAATGAAAAATAAGTAACTATCAATAATTGAGGCTGCTGGTTTGTTGGGGGTCAACTCATTGCAATTTAATTTTTCGGTTTTTTCCAATGTGGGACATAGTGGTGGGTGCCCTGCCATAATGCTTAGATACAGCCCTACAGGGATGAAGGACTCATTCCCTCAAGCTCTGGGCGTGTTGCGGAAGACTGCCCTTAGAGCCAGCTCCCTTTGGGGATTGCATCAGCTAAAGAGAGTCATCTTGCCCGAGGGGCACCCCTCATTGGGTGGAGGTCCAACCAACTCAGGACAACTTTCAAGGGGCATCGCTGCTTCTGAGTGCCCCTTGTGGATGCCTCCTGAGTCTGCATTGCAGTTCTTCCTCCTCCCTCCCCTCCACCTTCTCCCCTCTCCTCTCTTTTTCTTCCTCTCTCCTCCCCCTGTCCCAGTCCCTAGTCCTATCTCCTTCCCTTCCCATCTCCAGGTGCTGATCCCAAGAGCACTCTCTACAAAACCTCTTGCAATTCAATCGCCATCTTAGATTTGGAACCCAACCTTAGACAGATGTGGTTATTATTTTACTTTCCTTTGAAGAGGGACTTTTCAGATCTTGAAATTAACTTCAAACATATTAGAACTGTTGTAGTATGAAGAACTGATATAAAACTTGGGAAATTTTCTGGTTTTTATATCCTTTTCAGAAGTTGTTGTATAACATGAATTATTTTAAAACCATCTCTGCTAATGCAGTGCTTATACTATAAGGGTTGGGAGAAACATTATGGAAGAAGAATCCATATGTTCTGGTGATGACTGACATAGAGTTGGGGAGAGAAAGGAGTCTGAGATTTTGAGCTTCTGTGGCTGAGGGAGAAGTGATAGCAACATATACCAAAGGCTCTCCAGGCTGTGGAATTTTCACAATAATCGAAGGTAGGCGAATAAAAATGAAAGTACAACTGCTGTTCTCGTACTGAAAGGCAGTACATAGATAGTAGTGGTTGAGAGGTCAGACCCAAGGGCCAGGCTGCCTGTGTTAGAATCTTGGCTCCATTACTTCTTTTCTGTGTGGCCCTGGACAAGTCATTTACTATCTCTGTGACTCGGATAATACTTAAGAAGATCATGGTGAGGATTATACCAGTTAATACATGTAATTGTTGTAGAACACTCTAAATAGTATTTATTATTATTATTACATTCACAAAATTAAAAAGATTATACACAATATAATTATAAGCAAAAACTTGTCCTTCATCCTCTAGACCAGCACTGTCCAATAGAAGTATTATGTATTAATAACATTTTCTAATAACATTAAAAAGGTAAAAAGAAACAAGAAATTAATGATATATTTTATTTAAACCAGCAATTCATAAATAATATCAATTCGACATCTAATCACTATAAAATTACTAGTGAGATAGTTTACATTCTTTCTTTTGTTTTAGTCTTTGAAATATGGAGTGTATTTTACATTTGCGGCATATTTCAGTTGTTCAATAGCCACTTCTGGCTAGATGTTACTGTATTGGACTGTGCAGCTTTAGAGGTTTACTAGTTAATCTTTTTAAAAAGTGTTTCAGTTATCTGTTGCTGTGATTGAACCAACCCTAAAACTTAGTGGCTTAAAACGACAATGGTTTATAATTTCTCACGAGTCTCATTCACCCACCTTGTACATACAAGTTTGATGATTATTGGCTGAATCATTTATTACCACGCTATTGTGAAAATTTCTAATTCCATGATTCCTTCTACTTTTATTAGTTAGAATTCTGTGGTAAAGAAGAACTTTTTTTCCTCTTTCACTTTGTCATCTAATCATATAGCAGTACAGACTTATAGATTTGATTTTTTAGTAGGTTTTAATTCATTGTTTACTTGAATGCTCAAGTTGTCTGACCATTTTATCTATCTATCTATCTATCTATCTATCTATCTATCTATCTATCTATCTATCTATCTATCTATCATCTATCTATGGTTATAATCATGTATATATGACTTTATTTCTTTTGCAGGTTTCTTGTATTACCCCTGCCCCCCACATGCATAGCTTTCCTCATTATCAACGTCATTCACCAGAATGGTACCTTTTTTTTTTAACCAAGGATGAACCTGCACTGACACATCGTAATCACCCAAAGTCAATAATTTACCTTAGGATTCACTCCTGGTGTTGTACATTTTGTGGATCGGAGTAAATGTATAATGATGTATTCATCATTATAATATCATATTGACTATTTTCACTGCCATAAAAATCCTCTGTGCTCGCCTGTTCATCTCACCCTGCCAACCACTGATCTTTATATTGTCTTTATAGTTTTGCCTTTTCCACAATGTCATGTAGTTGGAATCATACAGTATGTAGGCTTTTCAGATTGGCTTCTTTCACTTAGTAATATGCATTTAAGTTTCCTCCATATCTTTTAATGACTTAGTAGCTCATTTCTTTTTAATGTTGAATAACATTCTATTGTCTGGAGGTACCACAGTTTATTCATCCATTCACCTACTGAAGGACATCTTGGTTGTTTCCAAGTTTTGGCAGTTATCAGTAAAGCTGCTATAAACATCCATGTGCAGATTTTTGCATGCACATAAGTTTTCAATTCCATTGAGTAAATACCAAGTAGTGCAGTTGCTGGATTGTATGATAGGAGCATGTTTAGTTTTGTAAGAAACTGACAAACTGTCTTCCATAGTGGCTGTAGCAGTTTGCATTCCCATCAGCGATGAATGAGAGTTCCTGTTGCTCCATATCCCAGTTAGCATTTTGCATCATCAGTGTTTCGGACCTTGGTCGTTCGAATACTTATGAAGTGGTACCTTATTGTTGTTGTAATTTTCATTTCACTGTGATGTGGAATATATCTTATAATGTTTATTTGCCATCTGTATATCTTCTGTGGTGAGGTGTCTGTTAAGGTCTTTGGCCTATTTTTTCAGTTTTTTTTATTGTTGAGTTTTAAGAATTTTTTGTATATTTTGAATAATAATCCTTTATCAGATAGTCTTTTGTAAATATTTTCTCCAAGTCAGTGTCTCTTCTTCTTATTCTTTTGATATTGTCTTTTGTACAGCAGTTTTTTAAAAAAAAATTATTTATTTTTTTTGTTAATTGAAGAAATGATTTAAATTCCCCGCCCCACACTTCCCTGTCTACCTCCCCCTCTCCCTACCCTCTGGTCAGAGCAGTTTTTAATTGTAACAAAGTCTAGCTTATCAATTATTTCTTTTGTGGGTCGTGTCTTTGGTGTTGTATTTAAAAAGGCTTCACCAAGGTCATCTAGGTTTTCTCTCTATGTTGTCTTGTAGGAATTTTATAGTATTGCATTTTACACTTAAGTCTATGATCCATTTTGAATTAATTTTTGTGAGGAATGTAAGGTCTGTGTCTAGGTTCTTTTTTTCTTTTTTCTTTTTGCATGTGGATGTTCAGTTATTGTAGCACCGTTTGTTGAAGAGACTGTCTTTGCTCCATTGCCTTTGTTCTTTTATCGAAGATCAATCAATTGACTGTATTTGTGGAAGTCTATTTCTGGGCTCTCTATTCTCCTCCATTGATCTATTTGTCTGTTTGCTCCCCAATACCACACTCTCTTGATTACTGTGGCTTTGTAGCAAGTCTTTACATCAGGTAGCATCATTCTTCCAACTTTATTTTTTTCCTTCAATATCGAGTTGGTTATTCTGGGTCTTTTGTCTCTTCATATAAACTTTAGAATCAGTTTGTTGAAATCTATAACTTTCTGGGATTTTGACTGGGATTTCATTGAATCTATAAGTCAAACTGGGAAGAACTGACAGCCTGACAATATTGAGTCTTCCTATCTGGGAACATGGAATATGTTCTTTATTTAGTTCTTCTTTGATTTATCAGAGTTTTATAGTTTTTCTCATACAGATTTGTACATATTTTGTTAGACTCGTACTTAAGTATTTCATTTTTATTGGTGATGATGTAAATGGAATTGTTTTTAAATTCGAATTCCACTTGTTTATTGTTGGCATATAGTGACCATAATATTTTTAATTGAGGAAACACTTTCTCCACGTGTGCTGAGGTATTAGTAAGATAGCAAAGTTTGCTATGGGGAGAATATTCTGATTTCCAACTGTATCCCATATTGAAATGTTTAAATGTTGTAGCCTAAATATTTCATAGGATCTGTCTTTTTGCTTGCACATTACCATGCCTCTTTTGATAAATATTTTTATAAGACAAAATGTGTCAAGTAAATTGTCTCTGTGGTTCTTTTGAATTTTCACTAAGTTTAGTTGCTGGAATATCATAGGGCTTCTTGATTTCATTTCACTTCAGTATATAGAATATGTTTATTCCATTAAAAATAAGAAGTAATAAGTAGAAGTTTCTTCACACAAGATGAAATATTTCCAAAGCACAATTACAAAATTTCAAAGTTAAATCTTGTGCAAATGAAACCCATCTCCTATTAATATTTTGCTAAACGAATAAAGATCCAGTACAAATGCTGAATCAGGGTGCTAGGATAGCAATGTAACTTGGTACAATCCTGGAGTCGGCTCACCATATCTAAGAGGCCTCTCATGATCTAGTCCTCATTTCTGCTGCCCTCTCCCTCAATGTGGTCTGGTCTCACTCAGCTCTTTGTTTTGGTAGGCTCATGTTGATTTCCATTTCTTTGCATTTGCTGTTGCTCTGCCTGCATACTCGTCCTCTCCTTCTTCATCGGGCTAATTTCTCCTTATCCTGCAACTCTAGACTCTGGCATCATTTTCTCTAGGCGCTTTCCCTGATCCCTCTGATGTGCTCCCTGTCCTACCTCTATTGCAGTTTTTGTTTATTTGTTCCTCCTTCTTAAGCTTTTCAAAAACACTTTTGGTCTAATGTCCTATTATTGAAGAATCCTGCTCTTTGCTTTCTATAGTTGACAGTTATTGGGTAGACTGATCTGTGCTAGGTAGGATAAATGATTTTGATGAATTGTGTATCTGCTCTTGAAAACATATTTGTATTTCATTGAGGCACTTTTGGGCAGTCATCTTTAAAGTGGATGTGCACACATCTGGGAGTGCATAAGCCCATTTGTAAGAGTATAAGTAGAAAACATACTGACTTTTATTTCTATAATTTTATTGGGCAAAATTAGTAAATTAAAGTTTTCGAATACTTAATATTTTGTTTGCAAAAGTGCATGTGTATATAACTTTGTAAATCTAAGTTGACTTGGAATGTGTATTAAATATTTTATTGATTGAATGCTCCATCACAAAAATTTGAAGACTACTGCTATAGAGGCACACTAACATCCCCAGGGGATCACTTTTCAAACTTCCTGGCTATGTGTCAGGCACTGTTCTACACACTTTACAGGCATCGATCGACATACTTGTTCCTTACAACCACCTTATGAGATGGGTATGATTATTAGCATCCTTATTTTATGAATGAAAAAATTTAACCTGGAGAATCAGGTAACTTGATCAATGGCAGAGTTTGTATGTGGCTGATTCAGGATAGAACTGATGAGGCCACTCGCTTAACCCTTGCTTCTTATTAGGGTATGTGTTATTTATTCCCATGGGATAGCCATATGTGTCCTCCAAGAAGAGAAGTACCATGTGGTACCCTTAATAAATATTTCTTAAATGAGTGAAGAGGGCCCATAGCTGTCTCCGAATTCATGTCACTTAAATGGGAACTTTGGATAAGGAGTCTTTTATTTTTAACATGAAACATTTTTTCCTTTGAAATAAATGGATCTGATGAGAAATTGGCACGAGTTAAATGAGCAGTTCTATGTTTAGAAACCTTACATGAAAAAAAAATCTGCATCACTCTACTACTAATGAGTCAGTAATGAGTCCCAGCTCTCTACTGACTGACTAATGCCTTCCTTTTCTTCCTTTATCATGAGGGTATGAGAACATAAGAAATAAACTTCAGATTCCTTCTGTACACTTTCTGAAGTGTCGCCCAAATGAATATAACCTTAAAACAGCAACAAGAGCAGCAGCAATAATGATAATAAAGATGATAATGCAAAAGAAAAGCAGAACTTACTAATTTTTTGGGGGGGCGGTTTCACCAACCGATTGATAGCCTTTTAAGTCTGGCCCAGTTTTCCTTAATTCTTTGTTGCGAGGATATGAAATAATCTCTCAGGTGTTCTGGGCATTAATAAAAAGTTTTGATTTGACCAAATAAATTTATGATTCCGTAAGTTTATGATTTCCTCTACATCTAAGAGTATTAGGAGAATCTTGCAAGTTCTGGATTGTATCATCAGATTCAAATTATGACTGTATTTTTTTCCTTGTTTTCCTTTTAGGCTCCTTCAAGACACTTACTCTTCCATCAGTAAGTATCCATTTAAAAAAGTTTGGCTTCAGAAATATATATTACATCAGTGAACTAAATAAATTAATATTTTATTGGCTTTTATATCTATTTAATTCCTTGTGAGTTTGGCTCAACACGTAAGAGTCCAAAATTTCTGTGGGTAAATAATCAGTTCTTGTATAATTGGATCTTGTGTAAGATGTGGAAGTCTCTTATGAAAGAACCTCTTTATTACCAATTCTGGGAACTTTTTACAATAATTTTGGCCCCAAGGAGGCAGAAGACATTTGATCACAGAGATTCAGCTAGTGTACAATTTATCAGTAAGGCATATATATATGTATATATATGCCATGTGTATATATATATATATGTATATACACATATACATACATATATGTATATATACATACACACATGTATACACACATATACATATATATGTATATATACATATACATACATATATACATACATATATATGTGTATGTGTGTGTGTGTGTGTGTGTGTGTATCTCCTTCTGATATTCTCTCCAGTGTGAGAAGCAGGTTACAACTCATTCCAGGTTTGGTACAGCAGAAAACTTTCATAAAGATTGCTCAAAATCCACCATATTTTTTTAATCTCCTTCTCATTATGTTTCTCTACTGTTAACAATGGGGGGGGCAGGTCAAGGTCTGTACTGACATCTCAGAATCTGTAGTGCCACCCAAGCCATGTGCTGATGCCCCATGGTTCATAGAGACACCCCAGGTTTACTCAATATGCCAAATTTTGCCATCTTTGACTTTCCAGTACTAGGATTAGCAGCTAGGCCTTGAGGATCTCAAATTATCTGAATTTTACATATGAGGAGGCAAGATTTCTGATGGGAGAGTTGAAAAAGCAAATTAGGGTAACCGAAAGGAACAGAAAGATAGTCAATACCATCCCCTGTGGAGGCCGTGTCAGCTTCCTGAAGGAGGGTGGAGTAGGGGACAGAGTAAATGTTTTTGGGCATATTTTGGGTTAATTCTAATTCTCTAACTCTTTGGCCTCCTTGCGGTTAATAAATCTCTTTAATTTTAGGCATCTGCATCATTAATTTGACATAAGTCTTCAATCTACTCTCTATTCTGGAGCTTCTGTGCCACTAAAAATGATCAAACTATATCCAAGTCGTAAAGAGCAAGCCCATCAAATACCATATTTTAAATATGAAATATTTATAAACCTTTGCCATATATAAGCATATGATATGCTGGTTCCTGGAATATAGATTTTTCTGCTTATGGTATTAAGGAATCTGTATAAAAGAATCTGAGAACTGAATTATCATTTGAAAAAATAGAATATAAGAATGCAAGTTTCAGGCTAGACTCTCAGCTCCACTAGGGTGCACATCTTCGGCTCACCATGTTGTATCCCAAGCAGTTAGAACAACCTGGAGCTAGAAGTTACTCAATAAGTATTTATTTATTAAAGAAAAGCAAATATTGACACTGGAGGTCATTTGAAGGTGATGTTACGATTGCTTTTCCTAATATTTTATTATGAAAATTTTAAATATACAGAAAACTTGAAAGAATTTCATAGTGAATACTCTTAAAAACACCACTTAGAATCTATTATTCACATTTTACCATACTCGCTCTATCACATATTTATCCATCTCTCTATCTTTCTATCCACTCATTCATCTTATTTTTAAAATGTATTTCTAAATAAATTGTAGACATTAGAATT
>NW_006494614.1:20505145-20507663 GCF_000325575.1 Pteropus alecto | reverse complement strand
CTGCTGACCATTTTATTGGTGGTTTGTTACATTTCCTTCATATTCTTATCCATACTGTGAACTTTATGGTGGCTGCTCTTACCAAAAATCTTGTGGACAAAACATTTGCAAAAATGTCAGAATGTAGTTTTAGAACCTCAGGTTTATTAATCTGAAAATGAACTAAAAGTCAGGTGTGCTAGTTATCTATTGTCGTGTAACCTATTATTCCCAAACTTTGGCATAATATAACAATAAACTTGTATCACTTCTCACAGTTTCTGTGGATTGGGAATTTGGGAACCACATAGTCAGGCAATTCTGATTTAGGGTCTCATGAGGATGCACTCAGGATGTCAACCAGAGCTGCAGTCATCTACTGGCTTCACTAGGGCTAAGATCCTCTGTAAGGTGGTTCATTCACACAGCGGGCAAGTTGGTAGTAGGCGTTGGCAGGAGGCCTCCGTTCCTCCCCATGTCGGCTATTCCACGGGCTTCTTGTGTGTTCTGAGCACATGGCAGCTGGCTCCTGTCAGAGTGAGGAATCTACAAAAAAGAGAACTAGGCCGAAACCATCCTTTCTATGACACAGACTCATTCTATTCTTGAGAAACAAATCACTGAGTGTGGGAAATTAGGTTCTATCTTTTCAAGGGATAGGGTCAGAGAATTTTTGGACATATTTAAAAACTACCGCATGTAAGTGAAATAAACCAGACAGAAAAAGTTGAAAACCACATGATATCATTTATATGTGGGATATAAACCTAAAAGCAACAAATGAACAGGACAAACAAACAGAGACTCATGGACATGGACTACAGACCAGTGGTTACCAAAGGGAAGAGAGAGAGGACGGAAGAGAGAGATATGGGGTAAAAGGGATCAAATATGTGGTAACAGAAATCTAACTATGTGAGGCGAACACACAATGCAATATATATATGCCTTACTGTTAAATTGTACACCTGAAACTTACTAGATTTCATTAACCAATGTCACACACACAAAAAATTAAAATAAAGCTGAAATTGTGAAAACAAAAAACAAAACAAAACAACCAAAAAACCCGCTGCATGAAGTGTCTTAGGAGTAGTATATAGTTCATCTTGGGTTTGAATCTCAGCTAATGACCTGGAACAACTTCCTTAACTCCTCCAAGCCCCAGTTTCCTTGTTTGTAAAATGGTGTTAGTAAGTGCACTCACCTGAAGGATTGTCATGAGGTAAGATGACACAGTGCACGTAAACTGCTGAATATGGCTTCTGGTCTGTTAATGCTGGAAGGTGGGATTTCTATTAATAATAGAATAGTAAATAGTAAAAAGAGCAGCTTCATCATCCTTAGCAGGATTATGACACCTAATGCACAGGGTGCTGGAAGACAGTGCATTGTAGAACAGAGCTTGAGAGAGTATAGCAAAAAAAAGTTCCTGTGCAAATCCTGTGCCTTTCGCTGATTGGGTCAGATAGGGTGAGGCGTGGAGAAGAATGTTAAAGGATATTAGCTTTTCTGATCCACAATGACTGTTAGTGAGGAAGAATTTGCACTTGGAATATGAAATGGCAAAGTGACTGCCATTGAGAGAGAGAGAGCTTGGTGGGATGTGTATTCTGCATTCCAGAAACCCTGTGATTTAATCGGAGAGCAAACTATAGGATTTTAAAATAAGGAAAACAAATTGTTTAACTTTGCTGCCTAGCAGGGGCAAATTTTCCAACACTGCAATTACTTTTGATAATACTCTATATTTACATTTTCTATTGTACTTACAATTAAAAACATTTTTGAGGTAATATAATGAGACCTTGATGTGTGCGATTTCTTTTTTTTCTAGCTACCTCTGAACAGTGCAAATGAGATTTATGAGCTACATATAACTGGACATGCCCAGGATGAGATTTTATTCTCTAATAGTACACGCTTATCATTTGAGACCAAGAGAATGACGGTCTTCATTCAAACAGACAAGACCCTGTACAAGCCAAAGCAAGAAGTGAAGTTTCGTGTTATTACACTCTTTGCAAATTTTAAGCCTTACAAAACCTCTTTAAACATTCTAATTAAGGTAAGTGTCAGACAGAAATGAAACTAGGAGTTTAAGCCATCTCACTGAAGCTCTCTTGTAAGTTCTGCTCGTATTATCTTAGAATTCACCATGAATATGCCTCCCTCCCAACATGTGAGTTCTTTCTCTAGGAAGGGAGGCAGTAGAGCATTGATTTAAGGGCTCATGCTCCAAAGTCAGCCTTTTTGGGTTCCAGTCCTGGCTTCTTCATGGATTTATTCATTTGTTAAACATTTATTGAACCTCTGTGTTCCAGACAGTGAGATAAGACAGTGAACAAAATATATTAGGTCTCTGTTCATATTGAGCTTATATTTTAGTGGGTAGTGGAGAGACAGACAATAAACACACATACATGCGCACACATATAAAGGGATAGGGGTGTGTGTGTGTGTGTGTGTGTGTGTGTGTGTGTGAAAAAGAGAGAGAGAGAGAGAGAGAGAGAGAGAGAGAGAGAGAGAAAAGAGAGAG
>NW_006494614.1:20502736-20505069 GCF_000325575.1 Pteropus alecto | reverse complement strand
CATATAAAGGGATAGGGGTGTGTGTGTGTGTGTGTGTGTGTGTGTGTGTGTGAAAAAGAGAGAGAGAGAGAGAGAGAGAGAGAGAGACAGAGAGAGAGAAAAGAGAGAATGGGAGGTAAATTCAGGTTTTTTAGTTTAGTATCTTCCTATTTTTAGTTTGTCGTTATAAATTAAAAAAAAAAAATCAAGCAAACAAACATGTACATATAACTTCCAGTCAATTTGTGTTTGTAGCAAATACCATATTGGTTAGCATGGTGCTCAATATATATATTTATTGAATTGAGCTAGGATTAATTAGAGTTTGTGGCTCTGTGAATTTCTGCCTCTATTGTATATTGGAATGTCTGTAAAGCAGGCTGACATAGTGAATAGCATTTCTAAATTCATATAACTCTGAGCAGGGCTTTATGGACTCCATTCATACCATCATTTATCATTTGTCCACATATACTGAGAACTTACAATATGCCAGAAACTGTGGGTAAAATGGAGGATTTTAGAAGTACATGTCTGTATATCTCTGGCTTTTTACATCCAATTTGCATTCTTCTATCTTAGGTGGATACAAGTCAGCACGGAATAAATTTCCCATGTGAGGCATTAACCCAGAACTAACCCTGCTAATACTGGTCAGCTCTGTGCATTTTTATAATTTTACCTCTCTATTCTGCTCTAGTATATGCATTTTTAACCTTTGATGTGTAGAATCTTTGGATTCTTCTTTCCAATTTTGTACTTACCCTGCCGCATTTGGCTTTCCCAGAAGCACTCAGATAGACCTTCCTCTTGCTTAACTCTTGCTGGGGAATCCTGCTGACTTGGCCAACATTTGGCGGTCCTTGCCAGGGGAGGGGAGTTTAGACTAAAATTCCACCTGGACTGCAAAGTGTTGGGTAACAGTGAATGGGGTGTGGCCATACTCTGCTCTCTGCATCCGGGCAGTGAGGCTGGGGTATGAACTCAAGTCTGGCTGCCTCCTTCCTTGGAACTTTCAGAGGTCAGGTCATAGCATTGATGTGAATGCTCACATCACTGTACTCCTCCATCTGAAACAGTCATTTGGGCCGGTCTTCACCAGACTGTAATGTTTTCTACATCTTTCAGTGTGGAATAGTTGGGTTTCTTGGCAAAACTTCCCAGAAAAAAGCGGGACTTAGTTTTAACAAGAGCCCGACTTGGACAAAGTTGTATTCCCCAACACAGCACCACCTACAGGCTAATGTGGAGAAGTGCATCTGATGGCTAAGAAGCTAACTTTTTGGGACCTCTCTTGCCCAGCCAAGAATGACTGTAGGAAGCAACCAACCATACTGACCACCACCATACATTCAGGGATGTTCAGTTTTTTTTTTTTTAAATCATTGGGTATTATTAATTTTGCCTGCTCCATTGCCTGACCTTTTCAGGAAGGAAAGGGGCTTTAGAGGCCTTTCAAGCCGTGGGAAAAACATGCCCAACTCTGTCCTAAATGGGGCCTCCTTAAGCCAGTCTGGCCTAACACAATAGAAATAAGTGCCTCCAACACCGTGGTGGCAGCTGGCATGGCTGGCTTCTACCTTGACCTCCGTTCTTGAAGAAGTTATTGCTCCTGGCACAGATGAATGACTTTATGTGGAAATAGGTGTTGGAGTGGGGCCTGACATTTTGGCCTGAGCAGCAGTGGTTAAACCAGAACCTCATCCCTGGCCAGGTGAGGGCATCATTTTGTTTAAGTGATTAGACTTCTCTAATTCCACATGCTGGACAGACACTGTGGGCATAATCCAGGACTCCAGGGAGTGACAGAAATACTCCTTGCAGACACATTCTCTAGCCAGGGAATTTACTGCTTAAGACAGTCTGGCACAGGCAGCTGGCACTGTGCTGTGCTGAGGCAGCTGACTGAGATCCAGAGCATCTAGAGGTGACTCAAAGGGCATGAGGGGCTGCTTTTCCAGCATCTCCATCATGCAGCTGTTTTGGCTGTGACAGGGGCACTGTTTATATTGTACATGGCTCTCCTGTGTGTGCCCCAGCAGGGGATGACTGTTTGCAAATGCCGAGTTTTCTTGTGATGCCACCATGAATGGTCCGTTAAATCCTGATGGGCTCTGTAAAGACTTCTGGAGTTTCTACATTCTCTCCATCTTCCTGTTGGTGATAGGCTTAGGTCCAAGACTGTCTTGGGAAATTAGAGGGATTATCTCATTCACTCCCAGTTCTCCAGGTTCTCTAGGTGCAAAGTCATCAAAGACTTCAGTTTGGACTTCCTTTGTTTGTAGGGTCATGGCATCACTTGGGAGACATGTGCACCCTCACCAAAATAATACATCAGCGAAGTGCAAACATTC
>NW_006494614.1:20495146-20502724 GCF_000325575.1 Pteropus alecto | reverse complement strand
TAACACTGGGAATTATTATTTTTCATCTTTGTCAATTTGACAGAAGAAAAATGATATTTCATTGCTTTCATTTGCATTCTTTTAATTATGAGACAGCATATATTTTATTAGCTATTTGTATTTCTTTCTTTGTTTTTGAGCTTTTAAACCCTGCAGGCTTCCCATGCATCATGCTGTGGCAGGCACAGTAAAGCCAACTGCTGATTACAATGCCTGTCCTGGAAGTTTGCCAAGAATGGTGACCTGCTTATTCCTGACTTGCTTTTGGTCTTTGGTTTTACAATTAGTTTCTGACTACTCCATTCTCAGCGTTGTACTTACCCCTGACTTTCACATTCTCCCCGACTCAGGGAGAGAAATTTTTTCTGGCTTCTCATAACTGGACCAACCCAGTACCTCTAGTCAAAGGATAGAGAATAAAGGAAAATATTTGCTTCTTGCTCTCAGGAGTTCACAGTCTAGTTGGGAACAGACAAACAAAACACCAAACCCCTCTAGATAACCAGTGAGTACTTTATGCAGTAGTATGTATTCAAAAGGGATAAACTCCAGATGTACTAGGGGCTCTCTGGGAAATGGTCATTTCTGCCTGTTGGAGGCATGTATAGAAAGCAAGACATGAGTTTATTTCACCAGTTGGACCAGGAAGGGAGGCATTCCATGCAGCAATTGTAGAGGCCTAGATGCATGGTTTTTGGGGGGCAAATTGCAAACAAATCTGTATGCTTGGGGGAAGATGAGCCTAGAAATGTAGATGTGGTCAGATTATTAACCCTTTTAAACTATGCAAAGGAGTGGGTAGACTTCATTGTGTAAGGAAACCAAAGCTATCATTACCTAGTGTTCTAGTATAATGATCATAACCAATGTTTATTCATTCACTGCTTGTTATATAACAGAAATTATGCCAACCATTTCAGCCACTTTGCCTCGATCTCAGATTTGTGTTTCATATGGATAACACTGTTAGCAGTGGGGAAGATATATTGGAGGGGCAAGACTGGAGGAGGGAGATTATTTGCAATAGTTAGAAAACAGGACATGGTGGCTGGATGTGAGGTTGAAAAGGAGAGAAAATAGAGATATTAAAGAGACAGAGTTGACAGGACTGGGAATGTGAGAGGAATCTGGCGTGACTGCTGGTTGCCTTGGATGAATATTGCACAGAGACATCGTTGTCAGAGAGTATAGGAAGACTGAAGTGTTTTTCATACATCCCTTTGGTTAAACATCTCTATGATACACTTTTGTTAAATTAAAAGACGCCTGGGAATCCTGAATTCCATCACGCATTGGTGCTATGATATTGGACCATGCCAATCGCTTATAATTGAGGGTTTACCTAAGCTCTTTAGGCATCAGTTGTCTCAACTATACTATACTGTTGGATAATCATACCCTGAAAGAGAGTTGTAACGATTGAATGATGTATGAATTGTAATGATAAGACAGAGTGCCTGACACATAGTGGGCCTTTAACACATGGAGCCTGTTATCTCTACTGTGGACTTTTCTTTTAACAATAACATCCTCATCATCAACAACAACAACCACCACACAGGTTTGGTGATGTATACATTGTACTGTTTCATGTAGAAGGAAATGTGGTGCAGGAATTAAAAGATAGAGCCAAATCAGGATATTCTCAGGGGCATATGAACAAAGAAGATATTTCGATTTGTCTTCTTCGGTGGTACAGAGCTGACATTTTCCAGAAACTATCTCTGTAGCATATTTTGGATGTGCCTAGGAGTGCGTACAAGAGCATTCATATTTAAATAGAATGCATATGTACATAGGCAGCTTTTATATAGTTGACATGTATGATTTTCATTGTAGGACCCCAAGTCAAATTTGATTCAACAGTGGTTGACAGAACAAAATAATCTTGGAGTTGTTTCCAAAACTTTTCAGTTATCTTCTCATCCAATACTTGGCGACTGGTCTATTCAAGTTCAAGTGAATGTGAGTATAAATACATTTTTAGGGGGAATGCTAAAATGATTTAAATAGGTCAGGAGGGGAAATATCTCCAAAGTCATTTATTCAATGAACAGAAAAACATTGATCTGAACATCTAGATAATTTAAGTGGTTTATTTTATAATTTACTATGTTTTTCAGTGGGTTAGCCTACATGATAACATATTAGAGTTTTAATCATTGTTGTCTTTTTCTATAATATAATGTTTCAAGGTTAAAATGTTTCACATTTTAATATAAAACTGATTAAATAATGTTTATTTTACTTATTTATTGCATGTATCGAGTATTTTAAAACTAAATAATGGATACATAACTATTATTTGGCAAACTTAATGTCTCAGAATAATGATTCCTGATGAGATTGGGTTAACCTACTTTTATCCTTGCTTTGAAAAACACAAACAGTGACTTTAAATAGCCACATAAATCTTCTGTTCCCTAGTTCTTCTTTCTCTTCAATTTTTCCACTTCCTTCCTTTATTTGCTCCCAACTCATGTGGCTCTGAGATTTCACAGGGCAGGGGCATTAAAACACCCTTATGTTTCTGCCTCATGTTTTCTTCTGTGCATCACTGTGTGATATTTGAAGATTAATTGAATATTTGTTCATTTTTTCTTTGGAATTTATTAAAGTAAATTCATGAATAAGAGCTCAAAAATAGTTCTGTTAGAACAGAGCTTCTTCCTATTGACATTTTAGACAAAAATTCTTCTTCATGGGAGTTGTCCTGTGCATTATAGTATGTTGAGCAGCATCTCTGGCCTCCACCCGCTAGATTCCAGTAGAGCTCTCCCCTCACTCCAACTTGTGACACTCAAAAGTGTCTCCAGACTTTGCCAGATGTCCCTTGGAGGAAAGTACTCTCTTTTTCCTCTATTGAGAACCATGTATTAGAAAGAATAATCATTCATTAGCATAAGATCTGAAGTAAGATAAAAGGACCTAGTTAATAAATAAAAAATTAAACAAATTTTCTTTTAGTTAGCATTTTTTGGCCACATCTTAAAACCAGAAATAGTCCACCTTAGCTAGCACATGGTTTTTGAGCATCTGCCTAAAGATGAAGAGCATGCTGGGCTCATGGAGAGGTTGTGCCACAGAGAGGGTGACAGATAGGAAATGAGAAAGTGTGGAGACATGTACAAGAAGTTGTGGGAGCCTAGAGCAGGGATGATGAACACTGGGGGAAGCAGACAACTGAGCTTGAAGAGAAGGAGAAAAGAGTAGACGTTTGTGAGACTTAGTAGAGAGAAGGATTTGTTCAGAGGCAAGGAAAATGGAAGACAGCCTTACGTGTCTGGGGATTTGGGAGATGTTTGGGGGTGCTGGAGCATGTGGACAATGATGGGGGTTGAAGATTACAAAGCATATTGTGAGTTTTAAGGAGTTGGGGTTTTATTCTCAGTTCCCACTTTTTGATTTCACTATAAATTCTCCAGAAATCAGTTGTTTTTCTCTCTGCCTGTCCCTCCATCCGTTCGTCTGTCTGTCCATCCATCCATCCACCCACCCATCCATCCATCCTCTATAGAATACGTGTTGAGGGCTTGTAGTGCTGTGATGAATACAAAGAAGCTAGACATGTGATCTCTGTCTTCAAAAACCATTGTTTTGATGAGATGAATAATGATAAAGTTAAATGACACAATGGTGGCAGAAAAATGGAAAGCAGTACAATAGCAGAGAGATCGTTTAAGGTGCTGAGTCAGTGAGGTCCATCAGGTGCCTCTGAGGATGGAGTCTCACTGGAACCACCTTAGGGAAAAGAGGGTTTATTGTAAGGATGAGCACCGATGCTTTGGGGCCAGCTGCTTTGTCTCTCTTGTGGTCCACTTCTTTTTCCTCTCACTCTTCTGTCAACCTTTAAGGTGTTCTCTAGTCCAAATCTGGTCTAGTCACATTAGCTCAACTAAATAACTATGTCCTTGGAGCCCTACAGGCAGGCCTCATCCTAGGTGGATGGGCTTCCCTTGAGTCAGGGGTCCATTGTTGGTCCATTCACACGTGTGTGTGACTGTGTGTAATTTTTTTCTTTTACAGTGGTTGTTTAAAGTATTTTTTTACATGTTTAACAATCAGTGCTTTAAAAAGTAATGGTGTCCTATAAAGCAGAAATTTAGGTTCTAAAGCCATTAATGTGAAGTTGAAGTCATATTGCAGTGTTCCACCACCTGTAAGTAAAATCTAGTCTGGGAAATCCAAGAAGGCTTGCAGATATCCTGGCATGGTGGTGGGAAGTCAGTGCCACTGTGAGAAAGACAGAGAGACCCACAGTGGCTGGGCTGGCCAGCATTTCCATTTCAAATGGAATATACTATTTTTTTAAAATGAGGAGCCATAGGTCTTTTTTTTTTTTTAAGTTTGAGATCTGAATGTGATTTCCGATTGCATCAGATGTTAATGTTTTAAAGCTATAACAAAGTTTAAATTTTCTACTTTTTGCTCTTCATTTATTTAAACTATTCTTTTATCTATTAAATTGTTGTATGTGGATAGGGAAGTTTTGTTTCTTCTCTTAGCATTTGTTTCAATAACCAGCAATAAAATTATATATTAAAGAAATGAAAAAAAATTGACCAGGCAGAGCAGTCTCAGGTGGATGCCAGCCTCCGAGAGATTAATTTGTTCAGTGAGTGGTGAACAGAGTAAGCACCATAGGAGAGAGGAGGATAAAATAGTGGAGAAAGACTTGTGGAAGATGTGAGATTGTAGATGCAAGGATTTATAGGATTTCTCATGTAGTGGTTTGTGGGCTTCACTTGTCATACTGCTTAGGTAGGAAAGAAAAAAAAAGGAAATTTATATACTTGAAAAATTAAAAAAACGTTGATAAGATCTGGCCTATGCCCACCTCTTCAGCCTTCAGCCTCAGTTAGTTGCCACCCTTACCCTTGAACTCCATGCTTTAGACATATATCCTTTAAGTGTCTTAAACTCACCAGCCTGTCGTCTTATCCCAGAGCCTTCCTGTGCTGTTCCCTGGAATACTATTTTTCTATTCTTATTCAAGTGACTTGATTTTGCCTTTCAGGCATCGTCAAAAATGGCTTACCCCCTATAGACACTCATATAGCACTCTGTAACTTCTCTTGGTTCGTTCATGTCACTTTTAATTGACGGTACCTCATAGATTATAGTTTTGGGGAGCTTGCTCACCCCTGTATCTCTGGGACATAGGATAGTGCTTTGCACATAGAAATCAATATTTATTAAATGAATGTATGAAAGCTATAGTCATTTTTCTTGAACTAAATATAATTTTTCCTCTTCCACGTTCCATAAAGCATTTTTATTCTTTTGAAGACAAGCATGTTTATTGAGTACTTATTATTGATGATGTTTTTTCTCCCAGTTTCGTTGCGGTATAAAAATTGACAAAGTGCAGCGTACTGATTTGATACATAAATAATGTGAAAGGATTCCTCCTAAGAAAAAAAAAGAGTCCTTCAAGGGCCACCAGGGGTCAGTATAATCAAAGAAATGTTATGAGAAGCCAAGGCTTTCAGCCTTAGTCTCTGGTTTTCATCTTTCCTCGTCTCTGGCACAGCATTCAAGGACTGTATATTGCTTATCATTAAAATCCTTTTCTTTCAGCAATGAATAATGATTATGATGAAAATATATTTGTTATTTAAATAATCCATTATTATAAACTATATTTTGTTTTCCTAAGGCAGTGACTGTTCTCAGTATAAATATCAAGGAGGGGAAAATACTTTTTTTCAGAAGAATATTTTGAAATCCCATTTTCTAGAGAAAATATGGACGGATCCTAGTATTACTACTGAAAGACATTGTGTAAAACAATGTAGGACTTTCCAGAGCTTTGATTTGTAGTGACTGCGGATAATCTGAGTGGCATTTTTAAATTATTCTTTCCACTGGGTCAGGAAAAGGATCCTGTAGGTAAAACACACTTGATGGGCTCTTTGGCATTTCTCCAACTGTGACATGTAACTTTACAGAATAAGTGTGCGTGAGTCATTTATTAAACCCTTAATCTTTCTGGATTACTTAAATTGCTTTTGACCTTTAAATAGGCTTTTTCATCTTCGGGTTTTTTAATGATGAGTATTTATTTTAATCTAGTAAAATTTCTAGGTTTTTATTTTTTTTAAATCTTTTATTGTGCAGTATGTGATAGCGAAGCATAATAAATTTCTGTATATTCATACACATGTATTTTTTGAGGTTTATTTTTTGTATTTTTAAATTAACTTATTTTTCAATTACAGATGACACATACTATTATATTAGTTTTAGGTGTACAACATAATGATTAGACATTTATTTGCTTTAGGGTTTTTATTTTTTTTAAATCTTTTATTGTGCAGTATGTGATAGCGAAGCATAATAAATTTCTGTATATTCATACACATGTATTTTTTGAGGTTTATTTTTTGTATTTTTAAATTAACTTATTTTTCAATTACAGATGACACATACTATTATATTAGTTTTAGGTGTACAACATAATGATTAGACATTTATATGCTTTACAAAGTAGTCACTCTGATAAGTCACTCTGATAAGTCTAGTACCCATCTGACGCCATACATAGTTATTACATATTATTGACTATATTCCCTATGCTGCACTTTACGTCCCCATGACTATTTTAGTAAACTCGCAATTTGTACTTCTTAGTTTCTTTCACTGTTTTCATCCATCTTCCTAAACTTCCACTTCTGGGTATTTATCTGAAGAAATCCGAAACACTAGTTTGAAAAGATACATTCATCCTTACGTTCATTTCAGAATTATTTACAACAGCCAAGATATGGAAGCAAGCTAAGTGTCCATCGATAGATGAATGGATAAATAAGATGTGGCACATATATACAATGGAATAATATTCAGCCTTAAGAGTGAAATCTTGCCATTTCCAGCAACATGGATGGAACTAAAGAGTATTATGCTAAATGAAATAAGTCAAAGACAAATACCACATGATTTTCCTTATATGTGAAATCTAAATGACTTATGTATTTTTTACAATTACAGAGCAACTCTTGACAATTATTATTTTTAAGTCCTCTTAAAGATTAATAAAATTTAGTGAGAACACTGCACTGACTTTTTTGGGGTGTTACTTATGCATATATTTAATTTACATACCTGCATTGAATATGAATAGTTCTTTGCTGCTTTTGGGCATGTATTTTTCTCTAAGAACAATCACCATGGCTTCTACCTCTCCCAGCTACTTCCATGATTTCTTTCTTAACTTCCTAGAGCATCAGCCCTCTCCTTAGAGGCTCATTTTAGCTGTAACACCTCTCCATAGACGCATGTTTTACAAAGCAGTTATAGTCAGGTGTATTATAGGACAAGTGGAGAGACATACTCTGATTTGATAATCATCTTACACTTTAAAACAAGATAACTTGTTTTAAAAGTTAACACTGCTTATATTTTCATATTTTGCAGTATTTCTCTAGGTGCCTTATCTTTAGGTATCTATCTTTTGACTGGTATCCTTGGCTCTCCCAAATAGTTGCAAATTTTTCCCCTCAATTTTTTTATTGTGGTAAAAATACACATAACATAAAATGAACTATCTTAATTATTTTAAGTATATAGTTCAGTGGT
>NW_006494614.1:20430965-20494728 GCF_000325575.1 Pteropus alecto | reverse complement strand
CCCATAGTTAGATTTCTTTCTGTCACCACATAGTTGACCACCTTTACCCTGTCTACCTCCCCGCTCCTGCCACCCCCTACCCTCTGTAAACCACTAGTCTATAGTCCATGTCCATGAGTCTCTGTTTGTTTGTCCTGTTCCTTTGTTGCTTTTAAATTTATATCCCACATATAAGTGATATCATGTGATGTTCAACTTTTTCTGTCTGGCTTATTTCACTTAGATTATCTCGAGGTCCATCCATGTTGTCGCAAATGGCAGTATTTCATCTCTTCTCATGGCTGAGTAATATTCCATTGTATATATGGATCACAGCTTCTTTATCCAATGCATCTGTGATTTAAAAAGTATATTCCAGGTTATTAGAAGGCAGATAGAGGTTCTATAAAAGGAAGGCTAATGATGGTGGGAACCAGGAGGGATCTAGCCACACCATCCCTCTCCTTGTGGGCAGCTCACAGCCCAGAGTTCCAGGCCTGTGGGTGACTCAAGCATTGACTTTTACGTTCCTCTGAGAACCCTGAGGGAGAGCCCCAGTCACCGAGAGTCCTGCTCACTTGATAATTGCAGTCCTGTGCCCTCTTTCCTCAGTGGCAGTAGCAAGCCTGTCTTCCCTTCCAGAATGATTCATGCAACTGAGTTTACCACTTGAGGCTGCTGCTGGTAGAACTTACCAGTGGTCTCAAACACCAGTTTGCTTAGAATCAACTGACTGGGGAGCTTGTTCAAGATGCATAGTCCAGGCCCTGTCCCCAGATCACAAGTCAGTATTGCTGTTATGAGACCTAGGAATCTGCCTTTTAAATAAGCACTCTAGGAGGGTCTATTTGTTTTTTGGATCCCATTTTGAGGAGTGCTGATATGTGCCCATAGCCAGGCATCTTTAGTTTCCATCTGTTCTGCTGAGAAGTGTCAGGTAGTGGAAAAGGTACTGAACTGGGGGCCCGATCTTGAATTTTTTTTTTTTTCCTAACTCCTTAGTGGTGAGACTATGAGCTACTTTACCTCTCCAGGTAAGTAGCTCCACGAAGTCCCCTGACACCCTAGACTTATGGAATCAGATTTTTTGGGACAATCTGTAATTTCACAACTTATTTGGTGATTTGGATACATAGCCAACTTGGGAAACACTGAACTAGGTAACCTTGTGGTCTCTTCTGGCTGTAACCAGCTGCAGTTTCTCAGTCCTTCTCTGAAGCCAGTCCTGGGGATAGGGGACAAGAAAGAATGTAGAAAATTCAATAGCTCCATGGCTTAAAATCCTTCTTTTGGAGCCCTGTATAATACATGGTGGATGTCACATTATTATATAATTCAGAAGCTGTCTCATTTGAATTGTTCCTGTGTTTGTAACAGTTACATCTACTTGAGTTAGTTGTTGTGGTAAGGTTAGGTAAGGGTTGCCAGCATTCAAAGCTTTTTATAGCCTTTCAGAATGCTCCTTATCTTTACAACTTGCTGCCCAGCTGTTGCCTGGGTGGGTTTGCTTCTGCTGTCAGGTTTGTATGGAGCTGTTTGTCCTTTGCAGAAGAGCACATCTTTGTTCAGACAGTTTTCATCCTTGAAGCACTCTACAAGTAGCATCTGGTCAACTCCCCTGGCTTTTGATGACAGCTTAACAGAAAGCATGGAGCAAATTGTGACAGGTCAGAAATCAGTGGCATGCTCTCTGGAATGTGGATGTGGCCTGCAGAATACTTTTGTTAGTCTCAGCTTAAAAGACTGCTTTTTTTGGGAAAGACCACAAGTTCTTTCATGTGCAGTGAGAAAGGCAAGGAGAAGTCTGAGTGTCAGCTGGTAGAGGTCAGCATTTGTTCTCTGTTCTTCCATGGCCCTCATATACACCTTTGTGACAGCATTTATTGACCAGTGTAGTTACCCTCCCCCCCCTTTTTTAACTGTGGAAAAATGTACATTACCTGTATATATATCATAATAAGATATACATACAAATTACCATTTTAACCTTTTTTCAGTGTATAGTTCAGTGGCATCAAGTACATTCACACTGTTGTGCAAGCACCACCACTATGAATTTCCAGATTTGTTTTATTTTTCCAAACTTTGATCAGTGTAGTGTTTAAAAAATGTGACTACCTTATTTATTAGTAAGGGGGAGAAGGAGACACTTTCCTCTATCCTTTTGGGTTCTTCCTCTCGGTCTAATAATCGACATGAGACAGATTAACAGGAGAAAATAGAATTTAATACATACATATGCACAGGAATCCCACATATACGAGAAAGTCAGAGAAAGAAAGTTAAAATGACCTTCTGAGGTGACTCTGAGGAGAGGAAGGTCACTGCAGGATGGTAAGAAGAGCAGATATTCAGTGATTAGAAGTTTGCCTTGCCCTATAGATAGGTCATAAAAAGTTACTTCTGGTGATAACTCTTATTATGAGCAAGGCTCCTAATTTAAATTTTTTAAGAAAGAGGTAAAAGTTTCTCCTGAGCCTGCAGAGTCTTGATTGCCTTCAGCTCAAAATGATCCACGTGCCAAAGTGGCACACAATGGGGAGGCCTGCTCTGAGCCCTTTCATCAGACTGTGAGTTCCTTGAAGACAGGAGTTCTATTTTATTAATTTTCATATTTATTTTATCTTATGCAGTATCTGACCTCTTTTAGGAACCCGTTCATGCTTGTGGGATGAAAAAAATGAGTGAACAGAGTGAAGGAATTGTTTCTCCCAGACTACTTCTATTGATTATTATCCATTGTATTGTTCTTTGACTTATAGTTCCACCCTTTTATAGGATACTACAATTTAGTAGAAATATGTGCGCATATTTTTATTTTGAGAATACGTATAGTTGCTGTATTCGATGTACCTGTGAACCAGAGGAAAACTGATCTTTTGGATTAATGTTTTGGACTTTCTGAAAACAAAAAAAGATTTCAGTCAAGAACTGAATATCCTAGTCTCTTATGAAATTCAAAATGCACTCACGATTTTTTGTGCCATATTATTCCTGTGACTTTATTGAGTCATTTGATCTGCTATTGTCAGTCCTATTGATGGTGTGCATTTAAATTTCTGGACCCCAAGCTGATTTTTGTAAAGATATCTTTGTCTTGTTTTTTCTTTCCAGAAGCTACTAAAAGAATGCTCATTCTTTAAAGTGTTTCTTACCTACCCCTCTCTTCAGGTGCATTTTTTTGGCCTCAGTCAGAGCTTTGGGATCAGACCTTAGAGTGTCATGATCATCAGTGAAATGGAGGATCTGAGCAAACCATTAGCAGATAGCATAGAGTTTTAGTGCTGGGGAGGATCTTAGCGGTTACCCAGATCCATCTCTTTATTTTATGGAGGAAGAATCTGAGAGAAGTGACGTGTCTTTGTAGGCTCACAGAGTGTTATAGTAATGTCAGGGTTAGAAGCTTGATTTTCTGATATTTTCAGTTCTACAATATTAAGTTTTTTAATATGTGCAGCAACTGCTATTTTAAGTTGTCCACCTCTGTTACATGATTTGAGGGTTCCACACAGATCATCCCCTCACACACTGGATTGTTTTCAAAGTGTCTCAGATTCTGACCACAATAGCCATGGCTTTAGATGGAGAATTGGAGTCCAGGAGACTCATGTTACAGCATTTGTTTAGCTGGTAGGGAAAACATGCTAATATCCACTAATGTATTATTAAGGATTAGCTTGCTGTTACCTAGCAGACTATATAATCTTGGTGATATGAGCCATAAGAAGGTTAGTTTTTAAAATAACTTTTTACTTTGAAAGAGATTCACGGATAGTATAGAGAGGTCCTGAGTAAGCTTTTTGCAGTGTACCCAGTGGTTCTATCTTACATTATTATAGTGCAAACATCGAAAGCAGGAATTTGACACTAGTGAGATGTGTGTGTATAGTTCTATATGATGCTTAATTTTCCATGGCATAGAGGGAGTTTTGGAAGATTATAACTCATTGGACTCTGACTGTTGATGGCAGCACTGGGTGCCAGAGTATGGCGCTGAAATGAGTACTGAGTCCCTGGGTAGAGTGAGAAAAGGAGAAATGAGCAATACATTGAACTATTTGCCTCAAGGTTAAATTTCCCATTCAATACAAGCTGTAGCTACACTTCTGCTTCTTCCTCTCGCTTGAGATAGGTGGCCAAGAAAAGTGATCCTGTTGCATGTCTTAAAAAAACCTTAATTTTTTCCACTTTCAGTAAGAACAGAAGGGATTAAATAAGTGGTTTGTTTGTTTGTTTGTTTTTAAAGAGAATGTGCTTCTAGTTAATACTTTTCTACTAATGAAATCAGTTTGTCCTTTGTGCGACAAAATATATATGTACTTCGAATGGTGAAACTTTTTAGAAGTATGAATGTGTGTGTGACATATGATGCCTGGACCACTAATCTCCTAACTGGAGCCTTGTATGGTCTATGTCTTGGTTATTGGTTAGATCCATTTTTCCCAAATCCTATCACTGTGAGCGAATATCAGGTATAGGACAACTTCATTTTGTCAGCTGTTTAGTTCTAGTCTTTATGAGTACCAGAATATTTGTAATTCTTTCTAATGAGAGAAGAGATTCAGGAAAATGCTATCTCACGGGGAGATTCTGATTCTTTGCTCCTCACTCTTGGCAGATAATCTCCTTTTCTATTTCATAAAGAAAAGAGAAGTTATCAGATAGAAATTTCTTTATCTCCCTCTGCCAGATTTGGAGTTTTCCTTGTGTCGGCATCCATCTCATGCTTATCATCTTTTACAGAAAAGATATAACTCTTCACATCTAAAATGGAAACCATTACCCCTTCCATGGCTTCTCTCTTCTTTTATTTGCTCAGAAACCTTACAGTATTGTTGATCATCTCTTCTTTCTCCTGAATCTTTAACCTGGATCTCTCTTTCTCTCGATCTTTACACAAAATCTAATATGCCATGTCTCTTACATTAGAGGGAGAGACGAGAGAGAGAGGGAGAGAGAGAGAGAGAGAGAGAGAGAGAGAGAGACACAGAGACAGAGAGACAGAGACAGAGACAGAGACACACCGAACTTTAACCCTATTCTTCCCTCCAGTAACTTCATTTTCATCATCTCTCCCATTGTAGCTCATCTTAAAACTTTCCAAAGGCTTTCTATTGTCCTCAGGATAAAATTCATATGTTTTACGAGTGCCTGCCTGATCTAATGCCACTTTTCCAACCTCATCTTCAGATTTCATAATTTCTTCTAAGTTTAATTCACTTTAATTCATTTTATTATTGTTCGTATTTGTATATTAATGTGTGCGATTGTTTGATAAGTATCTTTCTTTCTACTAAATCAAAAGCTCCATGACAGGAAACTGCATCCCTATCACCTAGCACAATGCCTGGCATTTATGTGCAATAATTTTCTATTGAAGGAATAGATGAATGAATGCATTTGTTGTATTTGGGCTGCAGCCCTTTTAATTCTGATTCAGTAGCTTTGAGCCGGGAACTGGGCATCTTTATTTATTGAGCCTACCGCAGTTGACCCTGATGTTCAATCCAGGTTGAGAACCTCTAGAGGAATATTTTGCATCTGCATTTTAAACCACAGATGTTTAGGTTCCAAACAGGAAAGAGTAAAACAGTATAAATTTTAATAAACATTTTCAATCATTCTGCACATCTGTCCTTTCTCTTTGTAATTCAATATACATCTACTGACACTTTTACTAGATGATATTTCCATTGCGAGTTTTTGTAATTTTGAAGTTCTTTGCTAATCTATGGTAAAAGAGAGAAAAAGATAGGGTATTAAATTATTACTGTTCTGTAAGTATTAGGAACATTAGTAGGGATCTGAATAAAGCTAAAAATATGGAATTTTCCTTTTGTATGTTAGGTGGAAAGCAACCCCAGGCAGTAAACATCTAAAAATGATAAGACATGGGCCCCACTATTAAGGAGCTCACAGTCAGGGACAACATTGTGTAATAAATGCAAAGATCATAGATTGGGAGTTACAAGACCCAGTGCCTTGTGCTTTAGTTGAGGGACTGTGAACAAGTCATTTTAGTCCTGGATCTCAGTTTCTCCCGCTGTAAAATAAGGGGCTTGGATCAGAGAACTTGTAGAGCCTCATCATACCTTTTAAATTCCATGCTTTGACTAGATGGATGTAGAGGGCACTGTGGGACTTGGATAGGAACTTGTCGGGTGGAGGTAGAACCAGGCTGGGAGCTCAGTGACAGAGCTGTAGAGTTGGAAGCAGGCAGTTGCCTGGAGTAGTAGCAGCCTTGTAGAAAGTAGGAGTTGAAGAGAAAACTGGAAGAGTTTATGGGTCAGTATGTGGAAGATATTGGATAGCAGGCTAAAGTTTTAGATTTCATTTTGTACAGTGGCGGGGGGGACTCTAAAAACTTTTATTTGACTTTGAATTTCAGTGTTATAAATTTCATATAAAACTTGTTAAGACAAAGAAAGCAAAAATGTCCATGAATGAGTCTCTCAAATTATAAAAGATATCAAAATTATACGCTTATTTTTTCCCTCTGTCTACAAAAGTAATGCATGTTCAGTGTGAAAACACTCAGACATTATTCAGTAGAATGTCACACTTATGTTAAACCCCCAAACAAAAAAAAACATAAATATTTATTGTCCTGTTGATTTTTGCAGAAAATTTTTAGACAATAGTATAACATGATTAAAGTAATATTTTAGGAAGATCATAGCATGCGGGGTGATTGAGGGGAGAGGAAGTGAAGTCGGGGAGACTACCAGGAAGTTAGTATCATTGTTTAAGAAATGCATGATACCTTCTATGTTAGGTTATAATAGTCCAGTCTGAGTGTAATAGGGGGCTCCTTTAGGGGAGCAGCATGAACTAAAGAGGATCTAAAGTGTCAAGAAACACTTTTTTTTTAAATGCCTACAGCACCTGATATTTCTACATGGTCTCCCATCCAAGTACTAACAGGCCCAACCCTGCTTAGCTTCCGAGATCGGGCATGTTCAGGGTGACATGGCTATAGACTCAAGAAACACTTTAAAGGCAGAATCATTAGATTTAGTGACAGGATCATGTTTGGGACACTAGAGAAAGAGTAGTAAAACATATTATATTAGTTAAACATAGTGGCCATTAGAGTAATGTGGCTCAAATACTATGGTGACCTACATAAGCAAACCAAAATTTAAGCATATAAATGCCTCAGGGTTGTGAAATCAAAACCCTAAGAACAACCAATCACAAACAGCCAACTAAGCTTTAAGTGATAGCCAATCAATAATTGCCTTACTTTGCTTCTGTTTTTTCTCTATAAAAGCATCTCCCTGAGCTCTTTGGGGGCGTGCTCCTAACCACTTCCGGTTTGGTGCTGCCTGATTTCATTCAAGTTATGCCCAAATAAACTGGCAAAATTTTTAAATATCCTTCAGTTTATCTTTTAACAAAGGTGACTGGGATTTCAAGTGTGGTCTTTGGGAGAATCATTCATTACAGATTCTAAGTATGCCAGAGCTGGAAGTTTGGTTTGGGGGAAAGAGATGAGCAAGTGGGGTTTAGATTAATTAGTTGGAAAACACTACATTCAGGATCTAAGAAAAGGAGTCATCCAAAGCAATAGAGAAAGAACGGTCAGACTTGGAAAAGAGAGAAACAAGAGAGTGCAGACATAGAGTGGAAGGGAAGGAATTCAGAGAGATTGGCCAAGCATCAGGTGCTTTGGAGGCCTCCTGGAGAGCAAGGCCTGAGAGAGGCGATGGGCGATTAGCAGAGGCAAGTGGCCATCACTTACTGAGCGCCCATTTGTGCCAGTGGAATGGTAGAGGTGGAATCCAGATGACAGGGGCAATAAAGAATATAGATAGATCATTTAAAACTTTTGTTCCTAAGAAGGAGAGAATTAATATAGTATCTAGTGGGGACAGCATCAAAAATACCATATGATTTCATTCATATTATGGATTAAGTAAACTTTTGTGGATCACCCTAGAACTCTAAACCATAACTGTGTCATTGGGAAAATGTCTTATGAGGCAGAAACGTGGATACCCTCTATATCTCCAGCCTTTCTTAACGTGAACAGACGGCCAGTTTGGTGTGCTCAGTTAGTTATCTGTGTGTAACTGTGAGATGGAACATGTATTACTCGACAAATGTAGTAAAAAGCCACATTATTCTTTTGCCATTTAGATCTGTTCTTAGGGACGAATTCTCCCCTATTCCTTGGATGAAATATAAGGCAAATACCACCATTTTTTTCTGTTTTTTTTTTCCTCTAGTAATAAAGATCCTGTCATTTTTGGTTACACGTGCACATACAAAACAATCTACATTCAGTAATTAATATGTCTAGTCCAATAAAATTAAGTGTCCCCATATCTCATCCTGGCTTTTCTCTGGTCTGGCTGCCTGTTCTCCACTCACTAGGCTGCATTGGACTCCCTAGAATTGAATGGGTGGAGGGAATAGAGGAGAGGGGTAAAAAATTTTTACTTGTATAAGAATCAGTCATACGAATTTGCCAACATTTGTCCTACGAAAATGGTAATTTAATATGGGTCAGTGGAATACTCTTGTCATCTGGCATCAAAGCTTTCAAGGACTATAGGCATTTAAAACCAACATCTTTCCTTTTTAGAACTCATTTGTGGGTTTTTTGGAGCACTCCTAACATTGATGAGAAGTCTCTTATCCAAAGTGTCTTTGATGCTTTTGAATCTGTCTCCTCTAGCTGGCAGATCATAGCTCTGTCTTCAGCTCCTGGGCATCCACAGTTCACCTCCAGCTTCCACCTCCTGAGGTGGCCTTACCCCCTCAAGAGGCTGGTTTTGATCACGAGAGAAGGTAGTCCCATGCTGGCTCTCTCTATTTTGCATATCTAGTTGAGGGAAAATGCTCATGTATTCTTTGCTCCTTGAAACTCAGCAGGCGCAGACCACCCAACTCAGCATCCTTTCTTGGCTCAGCTGTTCATGCAGCTGATCAGTAGCAGTATTTGCCCTTTAGGTTGTTCAGGCATTTCCAATGCCTGCCAAATGACAACTTCAGGACACTCCTGGGAACACACATCTGACTCTCTTGATTGTCCTATTGAACGAAGTCCTTTTCCTAGGCTTGAAGTGAGAAGCAAGCAACGTCCATCTGATCCCCAGGGTGGGGTGTGTAGGACTCCTAGCTCATCAGAAGCTGTGTACTAAAATTCCTTTCTAGTTTATTTTCATCTTGATTTTTGGTTGAGAGTCGAAAACCCAATTTTTGGAAATCTTTGCAAGTCCTGCAGCTAGTCTTGCACCTCACTTTGGAATATGGATGTAGTTGGCATCTGTTGTCTTGGGACACAAGCCAAAACTGAGTCTGAAGTAGTTCCATTTTAACATCCTGTTATGTGTAGATATAAAAATTCAGTCCCTTTCTTAATCTTTAAATAAAAATTAAATCCGGACATTGGAGATCAATGCTAAGGCAGACTTTTGGGAAATAAAAATGATCCTAAATGTGCAAACAAAATATAATCCATCCTGCACTTTAGCTCTGTTTCTGGCATTAAAAAAATTTTACTGTAGAAGCAAGAGTTGATAGAAGCTGATCTGAATTTTAAAAGAATATCTATTTTAATGGTCAGGTAGTATGCCATGTTTCTTTAAGTTTGTTAAAAATAGAAACCCTCTCAAGAGTTGGATGGCTTCACTCTTGGAGAAGGGCGATTCTGTAACTGGAATATATGGAGATATGGTGTTGTAATTCACATGTCCACAATTTGCACTCTAGTCAGCATATTTTTTAGGAGGGTAGTAAAAATAATATTTTCTCTTTCTCCCTTCATTTGATTGGTTTCCATACATACACCTTCGTACTCAACTTTGATTTAAGAATAAGAGAGTAAAGAAATTACAGAGATTACTGAAAATATCTCATGGTTCTTTTTTCATTTCTGCTTTAGAAGTTCTTCAGAAAATCTGACTGAAACAGGCTCACATCTGATACAAATAGAAAATGAATATATGTGCTGAAGAGCAGGTTTTTTAAGGGAGTGCTTTCCCCATGGAATGGTGACCATATTGGGGAAAGAAGAGCTAAGACGACATTGATGAGTTATTTATTCTCTTTCCTGGAAAGGTGTTTGCTTAGAAGACATGCTGCCCAAGTATTTTTGCCTTCAGGCCAGCCTCTCTCTCCAGTTGCTGGCAGAGTGAATAAACACAAACTATATTCGATGAGCTAGAATAAACATAAAAACTCATTTTGAAGCAGATCGTTTCTTTGAAATTGAAGGAAAATTGTTCAGTAAATGAAATTTGTACTTGCTATAAAAGGCCTCAGTTTGATTTTGTGGCATGTTTTCAGTTAAGTCTGGTCAAATTTAATTTAGTTCAGCTAGAATTAACACAGAATAATTTTGAAATAAATTTTATTTAGATCTGAGTCAGCAAATCCTCGCTTATAGGCCAAATCCAGCCCAACACCTGTTTTTGTAAATAAAGTTTTATTGGAACACAGTCTCATTTGTTTATGTGTTATCTCTGTCTGCTTTTGCACTCCAACATCAGAGTCGAGTAGTTTCGACAGGGATCATGTGGCTTGTGTAGGGAGGAAGAAACTTTCCTTTGTCCTTCTAGGTTCTTCCAGTTGGTCTAATAATCAAATTGACATGAAACAGAGTAACAAGAGAAAATAACCAAATTTGATTGCATGCATATGAGAACCCAACATGCATGGGAGAATCAGAACAGAGACAGAAAGTTAAAATGAAATGTCTGAGGCATTATGAGATAAGGATGAGGAAAGGTGCCTTGGGGCTTCAGAGGGTCATTGCAGGACAATAAGAAGAGCAAATGCTCAGTATTTAGTAGTTTGCCCCGCTCTCTATATGGGTCATAAAAAGTTATTTCTGGTAATAACTCGTATTATGTGCAAGGCCCTAATTTAAATTCTTTAAGGGAGAGGTAAAAATTTCTTGTGAGCCTGCAGGGTCTTGGTTGTCTTCAGCTCAAAATAATTCACATGCCAAAGTGGCACATTTTGGGGAGGCCTGTTCTAAACCCTTGCACTTGTAAAGCCTAAACTATTTACTATCTGGCCTTTTATAGAAAAAGATTGCAGATCCCTGTTCTAGACTTATGGAAGTACTAAGTGTTTTTGTCTTTATATGTAGCACAAATTGCTGTTAATTCTATGAATTATTGTTAATTTCAAATATTTCAATATCTTCTAGCATTCTTGATTATATACTTGGTAAAAATATTTTATAAAAATAACTAAACTCATTGTGAAAATTGGTACGGTCCGATTGCCTATTGGATGATATCTTGAAAATTACAAAATCCATTTTTGTTTTTCAAACTCCTTGGATAGTAAAGTAATTTATTTCTTGAATTGCATTTCACTACTTATGAACCTCATCTGGTCCAAAGCGCACTGTCAGCACTCAGTTGCAAAATGATTTTTTGATTTATCGGAAGAATTTAAAATGACCGAAAAGAAGCACATTCCTTCTGCTTTTTCTTGTTTTCCATAATGGCTGGCTTCTTCCACTCCTTGGCACTCACATTACCTTCAAATGCAGGGCAGAGAGAGTTTTTCTATGCATCATTTGACAGATGGCTGTGCCTCTTTGACAGAATAGTCTTATTCTGCTCGTGAGAAGGTTATTTTAAGTTCTTGTAAGATATATTGTATGATAACTGAGGCTAATGTGATGAACCCTGTAAGAACCAGCCTGGGGACAGGAATTACTTTGTTCATTCTTTATACATACATTCATTCAACAAACATGGAAGGGATGCTGATTTAGGTGCCGTGCCTTCGGTGGTTTCATATTCTCTTACGGGAGATAGACACAAAACAAAACAGAAAATCAAAATATATTGTGTTAAGTAAGATGATTGAATTTTACTCAGGATTTTATGGGCGAGAAAGGCCATCTAACATAACGTGGGGAGAGGCGATCAAGAAAGGGTGCCTAGTCGAGGCTAAATCCAGGTAAAGTATTCCAGGATGTTTTGTAGGACATTTAGGCAGAGATGTCTAGAAGGTGGATTTGAATTGGAATCTCCATACTGAGGTGCAGGCTAGAGATAACTATTTAGGAATTTTTAGTATAGGGTTGGCAGTTTAAACCATGAGTTGATGAGCTCATTAAGGGTCTGGAGAGCGGGAAGAGCACTGGGTTCAGGATGAGAAGGGCCAACATTTCAGGATCAGAAAGAGAGGACCACTGAAGAAACAAGGAAGAAATCAGAAAGACACTTAAGGAGTACCAAGAAGACATAAGACTTGAAATATTTATAGGCTGAATGAAAGGGAAGGAGACAGTAAACAGAGAGATGAAAAATCCAGGAGTTATCGGGGATGACTGGCAATGTAAGAGGCAGGGAGGGAGAATTCATTTCAAATATAATCTAATGTAACTACTTATGTGTTAAATAAATAATTGCCTAAAACTTGGTTTCAAGGCTGTTTAAAGTAGGTCCAAACAAATTAGTTGATTTTCTACATTTGTCAAAGCTAATAATTTTCATATAATCTAACACATTTTATTGAACACTTTTTTTTGGTATCAGGCACTCTGTTAAGTTGGTACTGCAAAGGGTAAACTATGAGGGATTAAAATGGCCCATCATGGACCTAGACATCAAAGAACTTGCATCAAGATAAGCTATGTATCTAACTATTATGATACAGACTAAAAAGTGACAAAGAAGGAAGAACTAACGTGCGTGGAGGCAGAGAGATTACTTTTAGATTGGAGATTTGAGGAAGCAGTAATATTTGAGCTAAGTCTTAGCAGATGGGTAGAGATGAAAGTATGTGTAAGTCAAGCATAGGGGAGAATCAGATCAAAGCACAGTGCATGAAACTCCAGGACACTGTCAGTCTTGTATCGCTCTTGACTATGTCTGTCTCCATCTCTAGACTGACCCTCTGATGCTGAAGACTGACTGTAATTTATCTTTACAGAACTTCATACAGTGTTTTACATTTGGTGCTTAATATTTGCCATATCAATTTAACTTGACAGGCATCATTGTCAAGTTACTTATTCAAAGCCTTAACGGAGTGGGCCGTAGTCGTAAAGCAAAAAAGTAATTTAAAGACTAGACATGTTTACCACTAAAATGGGTAGATTACCTTCTTGATTTGAGTTTTGAGCATAACATGTAATATATAATATTCTTATTTATGACATAAAAATTTAAGATAGAGGTACAAATGTGGAGATTCTTAAAGACTTTGATTGACACAGTTTCTTTGGGATCTACTTTAAATGACAGCATCGAAGCCAAATTTTAGAGAACTATTTTGTTAGTGTATAAGTAGTTTCATTTATTTTATACTTTAAAATTAACTATATCCTTTAGGATTAAAAAAATAACTTGATGTACAGATGCTTTAGGTTAACCAAGGGTCATTTTTTAAAAAGCTAATATTATGTAGCTGCATTAGTGTATTTTCTTTGAGAAATTTAGGGAATCAGAATTAGAATACAGATTTTATTAGTGGAATTACTTAGCTCTTTTGAAGCGGTTCTACTTAATGTGTTACCTTTGATTTAGAATGGACAGATAGAAATATGAGGAGTTAGGGAAAAAGATATAATTAGTCATTTTTTTTTGATTTGCAAAAGGAAATAATTAACAATATCTGTTAAAATAGGGTAGAATGTATTGATTTAGTGGTTACACTAGAAAATAATTCCAGGAATTGGGAAAGTAGAGGATGTTGGTCCATTTACAAATATTTGAATTATATGTAACTTCATTTTCTCCTTTGGTTTATTTTTGATGGTGATCTTCAAAATAAATTTGAAGTCCTTTCCTGTTAGTTTGAAATGTGTTAGCCTTGTCTCATAAATTCCTGAATTATCTAATTTAATCTAGTTCTCATTTCACAAATGATGGAAGTCAGATGAAGCCGTTTGTTTATATGACCTATAGTGATTTACAGAATCAGGTCATCTTTTGTGTTAGAGAATTGGCAAGGAAAACTCATGAAATTTCAGACATCATGTTGTGGAAGACTAAATATCAACTACAAATGAAAATAAACATTTGTTCATTAAATCATTATAAATGCATTAATTTTTTTTTCTAAATTTTTTTTTGTGAGGTAAGTAAGCAAGCAAAATAATTCATAAAGTTTTCTTGTCTTTTTTTCTTCCTCCAAATAGGACCAGACATATCATCACTTATTTCAGGTTTCAGAATATGGTAAGAGTTCTTCAATTTATTTTGAAGGAAAACATGTTTATTACTCTCCACAGCGATAAGAGAAATTTCTAAGAGATGTCTTATTTAAAATAAAAATCACAGTGGAGGTAAAATCTTGACATTTCTTATAGGTCTAATCATTTTTTCTTTGTAAAAGTGCAAGTACAATAAAGGTCACTGTAAAGAATAAAGGAGGAAAAAGATCTCCTTTAGACCCATTATGCTAGTCTTTTTCTTATGCACAATTATTTCGTTTTTTTCTACTTTATTGTGATCATAACATACATATTTAAAATTTTGTATTTTTTAAAAACATAACATCAGTTATTTCCCATAGTTTTCATGTGATAGGTACCAGTAAAGACCGTCTCCCTTGGGTACATCCTCTTTCTGCAGGTGCCACATTTATAATATCACAGTTAGGAACACATAGATAAAAATAGTGTGACCCAACTATTTTGTTTGTAGAGGGAAAGGAAGAAAAGATGAGTGTGAAAGCATAGGATCTACTACTAGTTATAAACTGAAGAGTTATTTTGAAGTCATACACAAACTTTTTCATGTGATTTGTGTCACCTTTTGAGATCGTGTCTCATTCAGGCTTTAGAAATTCTGGAAAGTAGTTTGCTTACATCTTTGTGTCTCATGCCCCACATATATCATACCACATTGTCACATCTAAGTCCCATGATAAACTAGAACAGAGATCGGCAAAGTTTCCCCTATAAAATAAGGCCAGATAGTAATATTTTAGACTCTCTGGGCCATATGTCTGTATCATAACTACTCAACTTTGCCTTGTAGCTTGAAGCAACCATAGGCAATATGTAGTTGAATGTGGCTGTGATGCAATAACATTTTACTTATGGACATGGAAATCTGAATTTCATATAATTTTTATGTGTCGTAAAATATTCTTTTGATTTTTTCCAACCAATTAAGAATGCAAAAGCCACTCTTAGCTCATGCTGGTCATTGTTTACTGATCCCTGAACTGGAACTCCGTTGTCCTTTTTGGGGGGTCACTCAGCATGTGTGACTGTTGAGCACTTGAAATGTGGCTAGCTCAAATGGAGATGCGCTCTAAGTGTGTAAAACACCAGATTTTGAAGAAAAGTGCAAAAATAAGAAAAAAAAATCGCTCATTAATAATAGTTTTTATATTAATTACATGTTGCAGTGATAATATTTTGGATACGTGGGGTTAAGTAAAATGTTACAAAAATTAATTTCGCCTGCTTCTTTTTACTTTTTAAATGCGACTACTAGGAATCTAAAATTATACCATGTGGCTCACATTTTATTTATTATGGACAGCCTTGATCTAGAAGAATAAATCAGAAGTGGCCAAGATTTTTAAGGCTTTCTTCATAGCGGTAGTGCTGGTTGCCGGTATACTGTTGAATAGGATATAGTGGAGCCACTGAATTGATTGCCAACCTATGATGTTTGAGGATAGGACATTTGAATTTCTTTACTCTAAGGAAATTCTATATCTGAGTGGCCCCTAACTGCTATGTTGGTGGAGGGCCTTGGAGGAAGGTTACAGTTGAAATGTGGCCTTTTTTGACTGTCCAACCTTAGACTGGTCTAGAGTTCAGGAGTGTCTTGGCACACCAAAGGTCTTTAGTCCGGTTTGAAGCTAGAGGTCTGCTCTGTGTTGTTGACCCATTGGCCTTCTCGATACTTCCCTTGTGTTAATTGAATGGTTAGATGCCTTTTTATGAAGTGGATCTTTTCTTTGGTCAATGAAGTTAGGAAAAAAAAGTATTTCTGTAGACTGAAAGGAAACAAAAATTTTATACTCTGGTGGAGTGCTTTACATCATATAGCATTAATATTGATAAAATGTTTTATACCTTAATTATATAAAGGTAACCAAAGTAGAGTTTTCTAATTTTGGAATTACCTACCTTTTGGTACCTGCCACACAAGAAAAAACATCATTATTTTGTGTTCATATTTTAGTTATTAACTAGAAATCCTACTACACAACTTTTTACTTATAGCAATTCATTACATTAGACTATCACCAGATTTGCCATTGATTGTCTCAAATGACAAGGATTTTTTATGACTGCATATATGTCACCATGCAGAAAAAGGAGAGTCATGAGGCCCCAGGGGGGATGGGCTTTTAGTAACCAACTTGGAGAGAGGCCCTAGGGTAGGGGTGGCAATAGAAGCAGCTGTTTACAAAGTGTTATGGAAGTAATCTAACAATTAATATGTCCATACTAATTGTTGACAGCTAAAAAAAAGCCTGGTTTTCTAGTACTCAGGAGCCTTTTGCTTCTAGGGTTCTGGATACAGTTTAGGTTCTACCAAACTGACGTAGGTATCCACAGTGACTAGCCCCCACTGTCGCTGTCCAGTCACTAACCTCATAGGGCTTTCTAATTTTGGGCGAAAAGAAAGTGCTTTTTATCTGTATTATGATGTATTTGGATCATAATGAATCTAAGTTCAAATAGTACTAATGATCAACCCCTTTAGAACAATTCTGTTTGTTATTTTGTTAAACTGAAAATGGTAGTAAATTCTTTAAAATATTTCCCTTTGGTTTTCCTTTCCAGTATTGCCAAAATTTGAAGTTGCTCTGCAGACACCATTGTATTGTTCTTTAAAGTCTAAGAATTTGAACGGTACTATCACAGCAAAGTAAGTATAATTTTTCTTTTATGCCTATAAACTGTTATAAAACTGTATGACAAAGAACTTATTATATACCCCAGAATATTAGCACAATGCTCTGCTTATTAAAATGCCCCCATGGGCAGCAAACAGAGATCTATAATAAATAATTAAGCATGGAACATGTGTGCACAGGTTTTTGAACCCATCTCTCTGCTTTCAAACTGATCCAGTTCTAAAGTTTCTCACAGATTAGTGTCTTTCCAAGACTAATCAAGGGGATTTACATTACAGATTATGCCAGATTCATTTTTTTTTTATTTTTTTATCTTTTGTTCTTCCTTGTTCAACTGGCATGGATTGAGGCGATTTATCTCTTCTTAAATCCTAATTTTTTCTCTGTTGGTAATGGAAGCTGAATCTTGGGGCAGGGATTTGGTTGTCTTATTGCAATTAGCAGATGAGTAAATAATTAACATTCATTATCCGTTTTAGCATATGTTCACAGAGACTTCAAACCCACCCTGCGTAACAGATGTATTGTGGCTCTTATGATATTGATCCACTGGCTTGAACAGCATAGCATCTGGTTTTGCTGAGGCATCCTCAGAGTTCCAGACTAGCGCGTTTCAGAAGTATACGCTGAGATTAGCAGTTCTCAGAGTGCAGGGTGGGGTTGCCCTCAAGTAATTCCAGGACTGATCTCTTGTAGCTTTTATTTCTGACGTGTCAATCAATATTTGTGCTTTTGCTTCTGAAATTTATTTAGTTTCAGAATTTATTTGTAATAGCTGACAAAAACTGGACCTCATCTCACTGCTGTCTCACTCGTCAACATGTTCCTACCCTGGTGAAGGTTGGTGGCAGTGGCAAGCGATGGGCTGCGAATCTTCTGGCAGAAACAGTCCAGAGACTAAAACATTCTGAGGACTCCTGCTTTAATTTCTATTTGGCAAAAAATCATGTGAATCCACGTGACACAAAGGCAAAAACATGTCTGCGATTTGTATACCCAGTTAGCTTTCTGTCTGTGTTCAAATAAGGGGCAGCTGTGGGTTCTGTAGATGGATTTGTGGTTTAGAAGACACACAAATGCCTGCATTTTACATAATTATCTTGTCCTTGATCTTAGCTGAAGGTTAAGCATTCTGTCTGAGTTTTATTTGAATTCTTTGACTAATGCTTATAAAACTTAGTGAGTGCAAATTCAATCTTCGAATGGATTAAGCACTAGTGTTTGCATGGATTAAGCTGAGTGTGGATATCTTCTTTGCTTCTGTTTCTAGTATTCAGGGCTGTGCTAGGGATTTAATAGAATCAGTTAAAAGAGTGGTTCTTAAAATCTGGTACCTCTTTAGAAAAAATTATATACAATTTTAGGGAGTGTGGATCCCCCGAAGCCACACCATTGACACTCTCCTTCCCCAAGCCCATATTACTTGTTAGACTATTTTCATAACACTTTGTGAGAACCCTTGTAGTTTCATTCCGATTCTCATTTGTCGAGCCTCTTTGAAATACTAAAGGCTGAGAGTGACATGACAATTGTGATGGTTCTCTGGCATTTCATTAGCGTTCACTAAATTGTATCTTCATCATTTTCCTTTGTATGTGTGTCAGTCAAGGTTCCATCAGAGAAGCAGAACCAGTAGGAGGTTTACAGGAAGAGATTAGTTGCAAGGAATTGGTTTACATGGTTGTGGGGGCTGATTAGGCTCATTCAAATTTCCTAGAGCAGGCGATCAGGGAGGGCAAGCTGGGACTCTCAAGCATTGGCTCAAGTTGTTGTCCACAAGCAGAATTTCTTTATCTTTAGGGAATTCTCAGCTCAGCTTTTAAGACCTTTCAACTAAGTGAATCAGGCCCACCCAGATTATTTAGGATCATTTCCTTTGCTTAAAGTCAACTTATTAGGAACTTTAATCACAACTGTAAAATATCTTTACTTAACACCTAGATTGGTGTTTGATTGAGTGACTGGGAATGTTAGCCTAGAGAAGCTGACACACAAAAAAGCCATCTCAGTCTGTTTGCTTTGTCTGTTGTGGGTAATGGACAGTCTTTTTGCCATTTAAAGTTCTCAGATCTGGCTAGTTCTGATAATAGTCCATTCTGAGTCTCTTTTCAAGCTTTAGTTGCCAAGGCATGATGTCTGTGATTGTGGTAAAGGGAGGTAGGGTCTTTTGTAAGTCTGTGAAAATTGGCATAGTTCTAGTCTATAAATTTTGTATCCCAGAATAGATGGAAATGTTGATGAGGATGATGATCTTGTGTGTGTCATAATGAAAGCAACATCTCATCTCCCTTCAGAGGCTAATCCCTCCATTTGGGCCTTGGATACTTACTGCCTTTTGTCAGGGGGACCCCAATCTCACTTCCTCTCTCGCTTGTGTCTTGATTTCTTCCATTTTGTTCATCAGTGTCATCTTTACTATGTGTTTAAACATTTCTGTCATTAAAATAAATAAATCCTCTTTTGACCTTCATGTCTCCTTCCAGCCACTGCCCTGTCTCTCACTCTTCACAGCCCAGAGTTGCATTTTCCGCTTCTTTACATTCCATTCATTCTCCAGCCTCCTACAACCTTCCTTTTACCCTTACCATGCCATTGAAACTGCTTTCATGTTTTCTTTTTTCCCTTTGCAGCATTCGACATTGTTGTCCTCTTCCATTTCCTTTCTGTTTGTTTTGTTTTGTTTTGTTTTTTCCCTTTGGCTACTCCTTTGGCTACTTCTTCTCCCCTCCCCTCCTCTCCCCATCTTTTAAAAGTTCTTGTTCCTCGGAGCTCCATCTTTGACTCTCTTCTTTCCTTACCCATTTGAATTTTCTTCTCCACGGGCAGGGCTTCTGCTACTGTTTGTAAGTTGATGACAACTAAATTCATATTTCTAGTCCATACTTCTGTCTTGAGAGTCAGATTCTCATGTGTTGCTTCTCAATAGATATCTCCTGCTATATACACCACAGATACTTTAAACCAAACATATCATCTTCCCCCAAACCTGATTCTGTTTTGTGTCCCTGTCTTGGTGACTGCACCACCATCTCTAATGGCCCAAGTCAGCTGTGCTCTTCTTACTCTCTCAATCTCCATGTCTAATCAACATCCAGTGCTATTGGTTCTGTCTCCTAAATGTCTCCCAAATCCATCTCCATTGCCACTTCCTTGATTCAGGCCAACATCGTCTTTCTCTCCTCAGTTACTGTTGTTGTTCCTTAAAAGTTTTTCTGACTTCTGGTTTTATCCATTCCAGTCTTTTCTCTATACTGTATCCAGGGTTCTTGTTGTTTCTGTTATTCTTCCTCTCCCTCTTCTACTCCTCCTCCTCCTTTCTTTTTTCTTTTCTTTTCTTTTTTCTCTTTTCTCTTTTCCCTTCCCTTCCCTTCCCTTCCCTTCCCTTCCCTTCCTCCTCCTCCTCCTCCTCCTCCTTCTTCTTCTTCCTTCTTCTTCCTCTTCCTCTTCCTCTTCCTCTTCCTCTTCCCTTCCCTCCCCTCCCCTTCTCTTCTTCTCTCCTCCCCTCCTCTCCCTCCCTCTCCTCTTCCCCCTTCTCTCTCTCTCTGGCTAAAGACAAATCAATTTTGTGACTCTTTTGCATGAAAATTTTTATACTATTGCATTGAGGATGAAGTTCAAGTTTTTAAGTGTGTCTTCTTTTTTAGTTTCATGTCTTTTGAAATATACCACCCAGCCCCTTCTCTAACCTCCCAAACTCTATTTCTAAACTTTCCATGTATTTCCAAGAATGCAAGTGCTTTTTTTTTTTTCCTGACCAATAGGCTTTTACATAGGCTATTTGAAGGCTTGGCTACTTGCCTCTAACCCTCTATTCTTATACCTCTCATATCTCTAGTCACACAGTGCAGCCATTTGCTAGTCCACCTCTTTGAGGGTAGATCTATTTCTTGTTTACTATTGTCCCTTGGTTCCTAGTATAGTGCCAACTACGGAGAAAGCATCCAATAAATATTCACTGAAAGAACAAATGGATAAACAATGTGATCTCTAAGGTTTTGGTTCCAAGCTATATGTAGCTCAGCAAAGCCTTCATATTCAATCAAAAGCCTTCTGTTTGGAATGAACCAAATTGAGTTGTATGGGCAATAGTTTTGGTCTTGTCATCAAATTAGAGAATAGAGAGTAAGGCTGAAGTCCAGTTGTTCTTTGTATATATTTTGAAAGATGAGTTCTGTTGCCTTACCACCTGGATGGTTATTAAATTATAGAGATGACTTAAAGTATTTATTTTATAAGAGCTATTATAGTCATCTCTGTGATTGGATAATAAACAATTTAGGCTCTCTTTTGCTAGTTGCCATTTGTCCCATCAGGGCACAGCTAATGTGCAGAGCGTTGCTGGGAATTACCCAAAGAAGAAGATTAACAATCTCTTTTTAGTTTTTAAATCTTTAACTGAGATGATTAAAAATCTGTATTTATTACCTTTGATGTGAACATCTGCTCATTATTCTCACCTTGTTAAAATAAATAATAGATTATTTCACACTAACCAGAGCGAGTTCTAGAGATTTATAAATAACATAGCATACATCTAGTTAACTTTCTTAACTCCTGCAGATAGTAGAAATTTCAAAATATTATTTAATTTAAGCTTTATTAAAATATATTTATTACTTGAAGAATTAGACATTTGTATCTGGGAAATGACATGGAAAAAAAAAGTAGGGAGAAACATGAATTATACTAATAGCTATTGTGGGTTCAATTTTTTAAGTGTCATTTCATAGACCTTTTGTGCTGTGGCTGTTTAAAAAAAAAATCCTTGTTTTGTTAATGATTCTATCCCAGAATATCTTTGATTTGCTTTTTTAAATGTCAAACTACTGTTTTCTGAAAAACTAGTTTATCCCAAATGCTTCCAGATTCTATTTAGCACAATTACTGTCAGTATCTTTGTTTCACAATTATTATAATGAACTTAGGGCTTGGGAAGCTAAATCTGCTTCACATTTAAATCAAAATTAAAAATATTTGTGTCTGAGAATACTTTAAACTATGTCTGGATTTTCAAGCTCCCTGTACTATCATGTGACATAACTCATTTGAAATACAGTGTTCTGGTATTCTAGTTATGCATTTATTTAAACTTTAACAAGATACAGCATTGTTAGGTTTGGAGGACTCTCTTTTGAATAAATGAATTTGATACTGAAGTTGCTAACCAGAGTTTCCAGTAACTATTGTTTTTGTTTGGAAAGGTAATGCATTTGAAGATGGATTTGTTTTATGCTTCTTAATTTGGAATACACTATATTTTACCATTGACTTTTTTATAACTTTAATTTTTTATTATTAAAAATTATTGGGGTGATATTGATCAACAAAATCCAATGCTTCAAGTGTACAATTTAACAGTATGTTGTGCGATAACATAAATGGATCTTGAGATAATCATGCTAAGAGAAATAAGTCAGATGGAAAAAGTTGAAAACCACATGATATTGAAGAAAGGCCCAGTCGATACCCCCTGTAGTAAAGGCCTCACAGCATCCCTGGCTTCACTTTTCCTTGCCCTATAGCTTAACAATAGATTGTCCCCAGAGGCTTGACCCAGAGCTTGGAACGTCCACTGCCGTAGAAAGTTGCCCTGAAACTTATGATTAATGTCCTTATGTTTACTGATCACAATCCTTCTGGTCTAGCATTCCTTTCAGACTACTTCCACCTTTGTTCCTGGGTTGCTAATGCCACTGGAGGACCATGTTGCCAGAGGAACGGCTTCGAGAAGCACAACAAATCCCCCCCTACTCTGCCCCTGGAACCTTCAAGTAGCTCCTGGAATAATGCTCAGATTTTCCCTTAAATACAATAAGCCAGACTAGGAAAGGAAGGCAGTTTTGAAGGTGTTAACTTGCTGCCTTCTCAGATCACTGGTGCTCTGACAATAAATGTTTATTCTAAATAAGCCCAACTCCTGTCTCAGTCTATTGACTGAGTGGCACATGAAGCACGAGGCCCGAACTCAGTTGCCCTCTGGCTACAATATCACTCATGTGTGAGTTATAAATCTAAAAGCAACAAACAAATGTGACAGACAAACAGAGACTCAGGACATGGACAGTGGACTACCATTGACTTTTGAATTGAGTTAATCCAGACGTGGGGCTGTTTCTTTGTTTAACTAATGGATTCAGGAAGCAAGAGCTACTGTTAAATTTATAAAGTGCAAAGCAAAATTGACTTCCACATTTGGCTGAGCACTTCACAATAGAGAAGGAAGGAAACCAGGAAACACACTTAAAAAAGGCTCTCTGACAGTAAAATGATTTACCAAAGATTGCCTCTCCTTCACATGAAGAGACTTTCTCATCATGAGAGGGGACAAAATTAATAGATAAAATGCAAAGCAGCAGAGATGAGATTTGACTCAAGAAGCTAATTTTGGTACTGTGGATTAAAAAAAAAAAAAACCCATTGTACTCTTATTTTAAATTTTCCTGCAAAAAAAAACCAAACAAACAACTTTTGAGGGCCACGAGCCTATTTGATGCCCTAGCATATTTGGTCTAATAAGCACTCCTAATTAATATCAAAACATGTAGCAATGGGCCATGGTGATTGCAATTTCAACTATCATTTTAAAATGGTCAAAATCTGCAAAGTCTGGGCATGCAGTTAATGGGCCAGGCCAGGCTTCTGGAATAAAAGATTTTCATAATCTTTTAAAAATCTTTGGACAAGCAACTGTCAATTCCACCTATCAGATTATCTCTGGGGTGTCTAAGCTGGTTAGGGGCTGGGTAAATTGTGTACCAAGAACTGTTCTGAGGTTTGGGGGTTAAAAGTCTTCCCATTTTGGAGACATAATTTTAAGGATAATCTTCCGTTAAGGACATTTCTAACTGTGTTTAGTTTTAAAAATTTATAGTAAGTGTATGTTTTTAATGTACTTCTTTTAGTTGGATCGCCAGTGTATGCTATTGAAAGTAATATTTTTATTGTGTTAGTTCGATAATATCAAGTTGAAAATGTAAAAAAAAAAAAAAACTCATTTATTATTTTTCAGGTATACATATGGGAAGCCAGTGAAAGGAGATGTAACACTTACATTTTTACCTTTATCTTTTTGGGGCGTGAAGAAAAATATTACAAAAAAATTTAAGGTAACTTTTACAGATATCTTATAACTTGTAATGGGGAAAACCACAAAATTGCACTTTTCCCAGAGTAATATTTGTACTAAGTTAACAAAAAATTGAGTGCAAGAAAATCAACAGCATTTTTGTCGTTGGACAAGTGAGAATCTAACCATTTATCATGACTAAAAGAGAACCAGATAACTTCGTATTGTTTGATGTGAGTTTGAGTTTATTTCTAAAATTTGAATTGCTAAAGTGAAGAATAAAATTGAAATTTTTTAACAAAACAGATAAATGGATCTGCAAACTTCTCTTTTAATGATGAAGAGATGAAAAAGGTAATGGATTTTTCAGATCGTCTTTCTGAACACATGTCTCTGTCTTCCCCTGGGCCGGTAGAAATTTTAGCCACAGTGACAGAATCACTTACAGGTTTGTAGACTTTGAAGTGAAGGTAAAGCTATTTATGTGGTGCTGCTCTATCATCTTTCTTATTATTACTAGCACGTTTATTTGGGAACGTCATTGCTTTTCTAGAGATGCTAAGTAATGTTGAAATTGTCATGACTATTTTAATTAATCTAGCTTGCAGAATGTTTTCATAATGTAGGGGAAACTTATTTTCTATGAAAATCTGTACTTCAACCACATGTGATAGATATTTGTAAATTTTTCCATTTCTATTCTTTCTTTTCAGCCTGAAAACTACATGGAAAAGCTTACCTTTTCAGCTGACTAACCATCTACCTTTTTTTAAATCGCTTAGCATCTTCTGAAATCATACCTGCTCCAAACAGTTTTCTCTTTTAATAATAAAATAAAGGTTAATTACTTGGATCTTTCTGTTGCTATTTCAACAGCTTTCACCAATCTCTGAAAAGAGCAAAAGACTATACTATCAGTGGCCTTAATCTGTGGGTGCATGTGTCATTGATAGGGGTGGCAGTGATGGTGCTTAGAAGGGATCCATTGAGGACATAATAGTTACAGAAGCCAATGTGGGAATGAGGCTTCTGTGCCCTGATATCTTAACCTTTTGGGGAATTATTAGCTCGGATGGAGAAATTTATTGTATAGGAGCTATTGGTGAACTATAACTTTTGTTTTCTAAACAATGCAATTTCCAAAACAGGTATCTCAAGAAATGCAAGCGCCAATGTATTTTTCAAGCAACATGATTACATCATTGACCTTTTTGATTATGCTACTGCCTTGAAACCATCTCTTAACTTCACAGCCTCTGTAAGTTATCATGTTTTTTAATGATCTAAAAACATTAAATTCAATTTAATAAAACAATAGGAAATAATATTTTTAGCGCTTTTAAAAAAATTTAAGCCAAAAATAGATAGATGCTTTTCTCATTTAGATGTATGAGGTATATTGAGTTGTTTCCAAATGACCTTTATCTAATTTTTCTAAAAAAGTAGTTTACAACAAAAATATTTTCCTCAAAACTTATTTAATAAGCAGTTTAAGTTAGAGCTGGATTACTACATTGGAGCTTTTATAAAGTAATTGAAGGACTTAGATGCTAGTAAAAAAAATTTCTCAATTTTTTTGATGTTTATAATGACTAATTTTAGTTCTAGCAAAGATATAGCATTAAAAAATTTTTCTAAAAAAGTAGTTTACAACAAAAATATTTTCCTCAAAACTTATTTAATAAGCAGTTTAAGTTAGAGCTGGATTACTACATTGGAGCTTTTATAAAGTAATTGAAGGACTTAGATGCTAGTAAAAAAAATTTCTCAATTTTTTTGATGTTTAAAATGACTAATTTTAGTTCTAGCAAAGATGTAGCATTAAAAAGTTATTGACAAAGCTGTTCATGGTTTTTTTTTTTGAGAGAATATTAAACTAACACTTATTAACTGAATGAATTTTTACAATGTGCAAGGCATGGTGATAGATTGGGCTTAGGAGCTGAGAAAGACCAGTCCCTACCCTGGATTCACAGTTTTTGTGATGGTAACAAGAAAATATAAACATAGCTATAATTCAAGGCAGGATAAGATCAGTGTCATGAAGAAATTTCTATAGGGTTTTAAAATAGGGATTGGCAACCTTTTTCTGCAAAGGGGTACATAGTAAATATTTTTAGTATTGTGTGCCACATGGTTTCTGTCACAACTGCCAGACTCTGTGTTGTAGCATGAAAGCAGCCACAGCTACTTTGTAACCAAGTGAGGGTGGCTGTGTTCCAATAAAACTTTATTTACAAAAAGACTGGATTTGGCCTTCTTGCCTGCCATAGTTTGTTGACCCCTGATTTAAAAAAAGAAGATGTCACTTGTTGAATGAATCAAGAGAAATTTTAGATAGTTTCTGATTTCAATGATCTTATAACTTGGACAGTTAAAGAAAGGTAAATAAATACAACCAAAAACCAAAAACCTGAAAACACAAGCTTTATGTTTGGTTGCAAATGGTAACTTCCAAATGAGTAGAGGGAAACAATGAGAGTTCTGGAAGGAAGAACTGGCTTTGAGATAGGAATGAGGGTCATTAGAGGGATGCTTTATGGAAGGGGAATATTTAAGCTACTTGTGAAAAGACCAGTGGGCTTTTAAATGTTTGGGTATGGGTTTGGGAGGTGGGGAGCAAGATGAGCTGAGACGCAGGTGAGAGTGCTGGTTGTCAAGTTCAGAGTACATTCAGGCAACAGTGACTTAACCACTGCAATTGCAGCATGAGCTTGTTTCTGGGAGATAGTTATCAGAGAGAAAAGAGGAAGTGATGCTTTGGGGAATTGTAGAAGATCCTAAATGGCTCACATATGGTTTTGAACTTTATGCTCCAGGCAATGAAGAGCCGAGGAGCCTTGTAAACGTGAGAGAGGTATGGTGAAAGCAGTATTCCAGGGAGACTGATCAGGGCCATGTGCAAAAGATGGCAGCAGCCCAGGTGTGAGGTGGCGAGAAGCTTCATGGCCATGGATGATGGAGTGGAGAGGATGTAGGAGAGTAGCAAAGGACTTGGTGTACATTAGCTTTGGGAGGTGGGAAGAGGAAGGGAAAATTCAAAGATGTTAAGTCTGGAAGAATTGTTTTATTTTATTAGCAAAAATAAGAAAAGCAAGATGGTTGCTCACTTTTAGGTGTACTGAATTTGAGATAACAGGAATACAAGTAGAAATTTCCTACAGGGGACTGGAGGTATTGAATATGGTTAGAGGTATGAATAGCTGAGGGCTGAGAACTTTGAGGAAGAGAGAACAGATAATTGATAATTTGGCCTTGACAAATCCTCACATTTAGGGAGAGGGAAAAGGAAGCAAGAAGGACACTAAGAGGATGCAGAATGAGGCATATGAAGTAAAAGGAGGTTGTTGTGGAGCCTCGGAAGGTAAGAAAAACTGTAATATCAAGAAGGGGGTGGTCAGAGGTGTTGGATGCCTCTGAGAGAGACACCACTGAATCCGGAAGTTATAGTGCTACTAACAATTTTTGAGAGTTCAGTTTTATGAGAATAGTACAGATGGAAACTGGATCCAATTGAACTTCAATCTTTTGCTTCTTTTATTACCTGTTTTTAAAATGTGTTTTGACAATTAGGTGAAGGTAACCCGTTCTGATGGCAATCAACTGACTCTTGAAGAAAGAAGGAATAATGTAGTCATAACGGTGATACAGAGAAACTCTACAGAGTATGAAAGCAGATGGAAGAGTGGAAATCAAGAAATAGAATCTGTCCAGATCATAAATTGTACTGTCCCACAAAATGGAATCTGTAAGATTGAATTCCCAATCTTGGATGATTCCAGTATGCTACAATTAAAGGTACCATCTGTTTCTCATCATTACGTTACTGCAACAACATCATTAAAATTGTGATCTTGTGGTAGTACTCAACTTGTGGGAAGTCTGAGTTCACAGGAAGTGGATGCATGTTTTTATTTAAAAAAATGGAGAAAATGTTAAAGTTAATTTAATGACAAGTGGCTGAGGTTAGACTGAATATTTCTTTATAAATTCATTTTGGAGAGCACAGTAAAATATAGCAATCTGAAGATATGATGGAGAAGCTCCCCAAACTCCTAGTTTAGGTTTATTTTCAATCATTCGTAATTGTGTTTTGGCAGGAGCGGAAATGAAAGAGGAACATTTTTTTTTTACACTTATACTCCTTTGCTGAACTCTTTCTCAGGGTGGCTCATCTAAGACCTCCCAACCATTCCTGTTACCTTTCTTTTGGTGACATGGCCTTGCCACAGGCGTGGCCTCTTTGAGTTTTACTCTGACTATTGGTGGATCAAGTGGGCTGATATGATTTCTTGCTTGTAAATGAGCTCTGTGTTGTGGAGAGAAGGAAACGAATCCTTTTTTATTTCGTTCTCTCTTGTCACAGTGTTTCCTGATGTAATATATCTTTGTTTCTGAAATAAGTTAGGACTATGCTTTTCTTCCTCTTAGATCATGATGATGAAGACCCTCTTCTATGTTTTAAAGCTGTCACTTTCTTTATAATATAAGCTATAAAATGATGAAGATCCAATGTCTGGAGAATGTATTTTTCCTGCATGAAAAGAAGTAAAAAGTGCATTTGCTTTTTAGTAATTGCTCAGCAGGTAGCATCTTTTCTCAAAGTGTTGCTAAAAATGAAAATTTATAGCTTTTTTCTTTTGTTATAGGCCTCTTTTCTTAATAGTGTGAATAGCATGGCAGTTCATGATGTATTTAAGTCTCCTAGTAAAACATACATCCAGCTAAAAACAAAAGATGGAAATATAAAGGTAATGCTTACAATCATTTGATAATTATACTCTTTTTCCATTAATAAATGTATATTAATTAAGATGTTTTTTTCTAGGTGGGATCACCTTTTGAGTTGGTGGTTAGTGGCAACAAGCAATTGAAGGAGTTAAGCTACATGGTAATCTGTTTTAGAATCTTAATTTATGATCTATTACAGAATCATCTTAAATCGTGTCTACCTTATGTCTAGACTAAACTTACTAACTTTTAAAATTCAGCCTCATGCCTTTTGAGCTTGTCCTTTTTATACCACAAATAACCTGTTTTCTTTTTTTGCTTATATTTGCATTTCCAATTTAAGATGGATAATTAAGTCTTGCATTATGTTAAAATTTAAATTTTAAAGTTTAAATTTGTATTGGATAAGCCATGTACTTTTATTGTAGAAAATTGTAAAATATAAGAAAAACAGAAAATAAAATAAAAATTGCTACCCACAGCCTCGTAGTTTTGGTAATTCAACTCTCCAGTGGTGCTCTGTATTCCTTCCACTCAAAAACAGATTTTTTAAATTTAAAAATGTTTATTCATTTATTTTAAAAAAAATTTAAATTATACTTGGCAAACAATATTACATTAGTTTCAGGTGTATAACATATTTGTTAGACATTTATGTACTTTATGAAGTGATCACCATGCTAAGTCTAGTGCCCATCTGGCACCATACATAGTTATTACAATATTATTGACTATATGTCCTATGCTGTACTTTATATCCCCGTGACTAATTTTATAACCGGCAGTTTGTACTTCATTATCCCCGTGACTAATTTTATAACTGGCAGTTTGTACTTCTTTACCTCTTTTACCTTTTTCACCCATCCTCTCTACTCCCCTCCCACTTGGCAACTATCAGTTTGTTCTCTGTATCTATGAGTTTGTTTCTATTTTGTTTTGTTAGTTCATTTATTTTGCTTTTTAGATTCCACATCTAAATGAAATTGTATAGTATCTGTCATTTCCTGTCTGACTTATTTCACTTAGCATAATACCCTCTAGGTCTATCAAAGCTGTCATAAGTGACAAGATTTCATTCTTTTTATGGCTGCGTAATATTCCATTGTATATATGTGCCACCTCTTCTTTATTCATTTGTCTATTGATGGATACATAGATTGTTTCCATATCTTGACTATTGTAAATAATGCTGCAAAAAATAGATTCTCAACTATAAAGCTACTGTTGCCTCAATCAGTGTTACTTTATCTTGTCCTTTTCTGTTTCCCAGCTGTACTCTCTGTGTTGGTCAAGAAGGTTTTCTGGCATTCAAAATGACTTTGAAGTTGATTTAAGTTGAATTCATGTGTATAGTTAAAATTATGATAAATGTAGCTGCAGTTGAAATTCTCACTAGTGTTAGCATAAAATAAAACTCGTCTGCTATTCTTTTCAGGTAGTATCCAGGGGACAGTTGGTTGCCGTAGGCAAGCAAAGTTCAACAACCTTCTCTTTAACACCAGAAAATTCTTGGGCTCCAAAAGCCTGTATAATTGTGTATTATATTGAAGATGATGGAGAAATTATAAATGATGTTCTAAAAATTCCTGTTCAGCTTGTTTTTAAAAATAAGGTAAGATTAAAGTAATGATGTTTAAAAGAAAACTCTAAATTAGTGAATTCTGAGAAATGTAAGATTTCTTTTGAAAAGTATCATGAAACCAAATTGGCTGAAAATTTATATTCATTTCTAGAGCTATCGTTAAACCTCTTTATATTTAGTTACTATGTACACATGTGTCACTACGTGTGTATTTTTGAATATGGGATTATTGGGCACTGTGAGTTATATTGTAAGCTATGATTCTTGGCTTTAAGATTTCAACTCAAATCCATGAAGCTATGTCAGAATTTCTCAAATGGTGGAGTCAGTAGTGCTCTGGCATGGAATTCTAGTGGTAACATAGAATTTGTGTGGTGTTGATATTTGTGTATAAGAGTGAAAGGAAGGGTGCTGGAGGAAGTGAGGCCATCTGCGGTGCTAGTGGAAGCAGAGCCGGACTTTGATTTATCCATTTCATCAGCCTGGAAACTAACCCAGGACAAATTTACAATAAGCTTGGCTACCTTGGATGTGGAGATCTGTGTGGAGTCTGCTCTCCAAACATGCCAGTGATTTTTATAGCCTAAGGTGTATAGCTTGCATAGGAAACCCCCTTGGAATCCACTCTGAAAAGCAACCTGATTGTGAAAGTGCCAAGTGGAATGGAATCATCTCATGCATATTAAAATGAGCCACTGTTGTCACTAAAAGCTGCTGCCTTCCCCAAGTTTGCCAGACACTGCTGTTTTCCCTTCAGCACTGGCTAGGAGCTGAGGTGTGAGGGAAGAGAAAAGATAAAGTGAAGGATAATACAGATTCTTGCTACGGTAAGAAGTTCTATCACTTGCAAACAGTGTGGGATTAAAGGTTTATTTTTTAACTTTTTTTTTTAAATTCCTTTCCTTAGAGAAGGCTTATGTATGGTTTTAGAACGATCCCTGAGCCACAAGGCAAATGTAGAATTTTTGCTAGATTTTGAGTCATTGATCTTTCATTGGTGAGACATGTAAATATTGCTTTAACAAGTGAAATAAATTGATCTTATTTTCTCCCTTTCTTAGATAAACCTGTTTTGGAGTAAAGCTAGTGCTGCACCATCCGAGAAAGTCTCACTCAGGATCTCTGTGACACAGCCTGACTCAATAGTTGGGATTGCAGCTGTTGACAAAAGTGTGAATCTGATGAATGCCTCAAATGATATTACAATGGAAAATGTGAGTTTAGCTATTTTTTCATTACAAAAACACGTTAAAAGAGAAAAATGAAACTGTGCATTACTTCATGGATCTAAAGGAAATTTCATTAGTTCTTCAAGTATAAGTCAATAATCAGTAAAGATTCCAAATATAAAAGGATCTGCGTTCTAGTCATTAATGTTGGAAAGAGGCTTATGGGGTCAAGTGTCTTTGCTGTTTTACTTGAGAAATGCCACTTGGGATTTTCACTCATTTTTATACTGTATTTTAATGTAAGACTCTTGTAGAAGTACTAGGAAATTGACTTGCCCAATTCTGGATGACATTGGAGAAAAGAGCTTTCTATAGTTTTGAAGTACTTTCTTTTTTGGCTATACATAATGTTAATAATTATAGATACCATTGAATCAGGAATTTACAGTATATTGAGGGAGTGAAATTATGTTAATCTACAGAAAATTTACAAACCAAGAAGTATATGAACATCTAGAGTTACACTCATCCTCTATTCATTAGCAATTTTATTTTTAAGTTCTTGGTATATCCATTGTCAGTTGAAATCTAGATTGTATAACCTATGTCCATTAATTAAGAAAAGTGATTCACAACATGTTAGGAAGAAAGATATATATGTTTAGGCTAATTTGGTCATCTTGTTGTATATTTAATCTTCTTGAGAGAAATTATGCTTTTTTTTTTAGCCTATACAGCTAATTTTTCTCAATCTCCCTCTCTTTTTTTTTCAAAACTCTTTTAAAACCAATTGGTCTTTCTTTTTCTCTTGACTTTTCTTAAATTTATGTTATTAAGTCTATAAAGTCTATAGTGTCTTGCATTTGATTTAACGGAATATAGTATTATCTGTCATTTTATAGCTTTCTAAATATCTTCATACGTTAGTTCATTTTTTCCTTCCCTATGTCTACACACACACACGCGCGCACGCACACACCTAGTGCTCATGCTCTGTGTCTCTCTATGTCTACCTCTGTTTCTCTATCTCTCTAGATAGTTACATTAAACTTTGTCAGACATTAAGGTTGCTACCCCAGCTTTCTTTTGGTTCAGACTCGCCTGGCATATTTTTCTATCTTTTTATTTTCAACCTTTTGTCAGTTTTTGTTTTAAGTATATTTTGCAGATAGCATATTATTGTATTTTGCTTTTGTTTTTTAATCTAATCTGATAGTCAATACTTTTTAATAAGCTCACTTAATCCATTTATAAGTACAGTAATTCTTGTTCTAATTAGGATTTATTTCTGCTTTTTTATTTTATATTTTTAAATTTAGACTACTCGTTTTATTTCTTTTTATTCTTCTTTCCATGGGCTAGATCAAATTTTGTTTTGCTGGTTTTGGAGGTTAAACATTTATTTTTGTTCCTATGGGAGACACCCTTAACTCATGAACCATACTCATATTTATTTATTCTTATTGATTTCTGAAGGTCATCAATATTTTCATCTTCATCTAAAAAGACAAGCATTTTAATGTGCTCTCATATTCTTGCACATCCTTTTTGTTTCTCCCCTTTTTCCTACCACCTTTTCCAATCCTGTCAGATCATGTTGCTATTGTACAGAATTTTAGTTTAGTGTTATTATTGATTGCCCTTTCAATCTATGTTTTCCTTTCATTTTTTAGTTTTGGAAATTCACACCCATTATTTCTTCATATATTTCCACTTCCCCACTTAAATTTTTCTTTTTCTGGGACTCTGGTTATTTAGACATTGGCACTTCTCCTTCCTTTCTCCATATTTCTTAGCTTTTTATGTTTTCTATCTCTTTGTCTTCTCTGTATTTCTTTGGGAGAGTTTCTCAATTGACTCTTCTCAATGATCATTCATCAGTTATATCTATTCTACTTTGATCTGTTATATTGGATTTTTTAATGTCGGCGACTATACTTTTATTGTCTATTATTTTCCTTTGGTTCTTTTGTTCTCGTGTTATATTGATAATATTTTTTTCTTATCTCTGTATGTATATTTACTATGTTTATTTTAAAGTCTTGAGCTGACTTTTCCAGTATTCTGCTTTACATGCTATATGTCTAGTTGGATGTCTTTTATGGTAGTTATATTCTTTGGATGTTTGGTTGATTTGGCAGCTACTCTGATAATGTCTGTTGGGGAAGACTGAACACTCCATTTCAAACTGTGTAAGTCTTGTGAATTTAAAGCGAGGGAGGGAGCTGCAGGGACTAGATTTCTACTCTTGATCCTTCCTTTGTGCTGCCAGCTTCTATTCCGTGTTTCACTTTTAAGTTCTTAGGGAAAAGCAGCACCAGGAAGAGGCAGTCTCTTGAGGTTATAATCTAATACCCCTGAGGGTTTGGAGGAGAAGAGGAGGAAGACGACTGAATGTTGAGGGCCAGTCCACATATTTTCCTTACTTTCTCACACCAGAAGGGCAGAGGTACTGACCTGGGATTATTGTCCTGACACATGTACAGCCAGTTTGGGCTGCTGCTGCCATTGCTCATTTTGGCTGTGAAATTGCAAGGAATGATCTTCCTGAGGCTATCCACTGGAGAGAAGCAAGAGCAGAACTTAAAAACCTTTCCTTCAGCCTGTTATCTGACTGCTTCCTCTAGCAGCTTTCTGCCATTTGCTTCTTCCTGACACAATGATTCAAGATGTCCCTCACCATTCCCAGAGTCGTCTTGTCCCACATCTCCTTGCTTTTGTTGTTTCTCCAGAGTTGGCTCTGGAGGACGGAGTCAGTAGCCTGCGATAATAGACCATTTTGGCTTCTTTCATTTTTTAAAAAATTTATATGGGCTGCTGAAAGAGTCTAGATTGCCTTGGAATAATTTAAGTGTACTACATCTTGTAGGAATATTTTTCAGACACCAGCCTTTCCCTCATTAGCCTGTGCTGCAGCTTTGGTGGTGCCTTTTTATTGAGTCAGTGAGAGAAGGAGGATATCTAATGAGATGGATACTTCTTCCTAGGTGATTCCATCGATTCATGCCTGAGTGTCAGCACAAGGTGGTGATCTTGCATGTATTTATGTTCTGTGGCAGAGTTTGATTCATGGAACTGAAATCTTTTCATAATGTCTGGCTCTGGCTCCATTGTCTGTAGTTGGGCTAATAACTACATTTGCCAGCTTGGAGATATTATGAAAATTTTCCATTTTCTCATTCTGTTCTGTTTTTTTTTTTTTTTTGGTGCCTGTTCTAGTACCATGTTTGCTTATCATGGATGTGACAATGATTATTGTTAGCATAGCAGAAACAGTAGATGTGGGTGTTTAATTTTAAACTTGTTTTTTTTATAAAGTTGTACTAAGAATCTTTCATGATTTTTATCCTGCCTTTGTGTTAACTTGGTTAGTGATAATGTAAATAAGGGAGTTGTATCAAAATAGTTACCAAAAAGAGTAAAATATCTTAACTTTTTTATTGTAGTAAAATATATATAACATAAAAGTACAATTTTTACTTGAGATTTTTCTTGTTTCTTGAGATAGGCTTATATTACTATAAATTTCCTTCTTAGAGCTTCTTTGGCTAGGTCCCATAGATTTTGGGTCATTGTGATTTCATTTTCGTTTGTCTCAAGTTATCTTTTGATTTCTTCCTTGATCTTTTTGTTAACCCAGTTAGTAGCGTGTTATTTAGCTTCCATGTACTTGTGTGTTTTTCAATTTTCTTCTTGTAATTGACTTCTGGTTTCTTACCATTGTGATCAGAGAAGATGCTTGGTATTATTTCAGTCTTCTTAAATATAGCAAGACTTGTTTTGTGGCCTAACATGTGGTCAATTCTGGAAAATGTGCACTTGAAAAGAATATATATTCTTTTGCTTTGGGGTGAAATATCCTAAAAATATCAGTTAAGTCCATCTGGTCTAATGTGTCATTGAAGGCCATGGTTTCCTTATTGATTTTGTCTGGATGATCTATCCACTGATGTTAATGGAGTGTTAAAATTTTGTACTATGACTGTATTACTGTTGATCTCTTCTTTTATGTGCATCGATATCTGTTTTTATATATTTAGGTGCTCCTACGTGGGGTGCATAAATGTTTACAAGTGTGAAGTCCTCTTGTTGGATTGATCCTTTTATCATTATGAAGGTCCTTCTTTGTCTTTTATTATAGCCTATGTATTTTGTCTGACATAAATATTGCTACCCCAGCTTTTTTTCATTTCCATTTGCATGAAATATATTTTCCCATCACTTTATTTTCAATCTCTGTATGTCTTTTGATCTGAAGTGGGTTTCTTGTAGGCAGTATATGTATGGGTCTTATTTTTTTAATTCATTTGGCCACCCTGTGTCTTTTAATTGGAGCATTTAGTTCATATCTATTTAAAGTAATTATTGATAGGTATGTAGTTATTGCTATTTTGTTAATTGTTTTCTGATGGCTTTTGTAGTTCTTTTCTGTTCCTTTCTTATTCTCTTGCTTTCTTCTTTTGTATATTGATGATTTCCTCTAGTGTTGTGTTTGAATTTCTTTTTATTTTTTGTATATCTCTTATAGATTTTCAAAAAGTACAGTTTTTAAAAGTACAATTCAGTGGTGTTAATTATGCAATCATCACCACTATCTATTTCCAGAACTTTTTCATCATGTCAAACAGAGACTCTGTAATTATTAAGCAATAATTCCCCATCTGTCCCTTGCCCCAAACCTTAGTAACCTTTAATTACTTCTGTCTTTATGAATTTGCCTATTCTAGCTATTTCATATAAGTGGAATCATATACTATTTGTCCTTTTGTGTCTGTCTTATTTCACTTAGCATAATGTTATCAAAGTTCGTGCATGTTGTAACTTATATCAGAACTTTATTTCTTTTTGTAGCTGAATAATGTTCCATTGTATGTACATACCGCATTTTGTTCATCCATTTTTCTGTTGATGAACACTTAGGTTGTCTCTACCTTTTAGCTATTGTGACTAAAGCTGCTATGACCATCCATACAAGTGCCTCTTTGAGTCCTTGTTTTCAGTTATTTTGGGTATGTACATAGGAATGGAATTGCTGGATCATATTCTAATTCTGTGTTTAATTTTTTAAGAAACTGCCAATTTTACTCACTTAGCTTTTTTTACTCACTCTTGCTAGCAATGAGTACTGCTTTTAAAAAATAGCATTGCAAATGTGATACCATTATTGAAAAAACTATTTCATTGATGTTATAATTTTCATTGCTTTAATTATTAATGAAGTTGAATATTTTTCTGCTTATGAATAATTTGCATTCCCTCTTTTGTGAATTGTCTCCGTGTTATTCAAAAAAATTTATTTAACTGACATTTTGCAGAACTTATTTTAACAATCGAATTTAGCTTGTTTATTTCTGCCAAAAGTATGTGTCATTTTTTTAAATGCTTATCGCTATGCATTGGTCTTGTCAACTATGACATTTAAGTTCCTCTCGGGCAAAACTCAAGCCCCCACTTCTTAAGAACTCTGGATTACTGAACAAAGTAAAAATAAGTTTAAATAAGAAATGTAATTTGAATTGCGAACAAGGCATTCACGTATTCATTATTTCTCATTGTGTCAAATTTGATGAGTATGTGGGATGTGTCTCATCTAAACATATAAGAAATGTTGCAGAAGGCAGAACAGGTTGATATGAATCTATCCATTCCATATATTTTATCTTCTCCTTAGGTGGTCCAGGAGTTGGAACTTTATAACACAGGATATTATTTAGGCATGTTTCTGAATTCTTTTGCAGTCTTTCAGGTATGTTTAGTTTACTATATCGTTTGAAAAGATATTAATATATTTTATTATTGCAAATACTTTTAGAATTAATGATCTGAATTATGAAACATTAACCTTTTATTAAATGTGTTGCTGAAGTGCAGTTATATAAGTGTAATTTGAAATGGAAAGATAATCATCCTTCCAGCTTGTAAAGCAAATGGAAAAACTCACTATTAGAGAAATTAATGGAATTGTCATTCAACAAATATTTTCTTACCTTTGTATAACTTTTCCTGACATTGAAATGGCTTTTTATGCATATGAGTGTGTGCATGTGTGTGTGCATGCATGTGTGTGTGTACGAGAGAGAAAGACAGAGACAGAGAGACAGAGAGAATGTATGCTCATGTATGTACCTACACTCTCAAAAGTGAGCAAGGAAAAAGAAGAAAAAGGAAGTACTTTAATATTCTGCATAAAAACAAATGAACAAGAATGAGTTAGGAGTGTGGGAGACTGCTGTGACAATTTTGAGAGCATTTAAACTTTTAAAATTATTCTTTCTAGGAGTGTGGCCTCTGGGTATTGACGGATGCAAACCTTGTGAAAGATTACATTGATGGTGTTTGTAAGTCAAATGTGCAATGTGCATTTAAAATATTTAAGTCTTTCATCTCAGATATTTAAAGTTACTTATGTAGGTATGAATACTTTCTGGTTGAACATGGGTATTGTGATTTTTATTTCCTATTCTCTTATCCTAAAATGTTTGGAGTTTAATGTACGTGTAACATATCTGGAACATGGCTTGGAATGTTCATCTGGGCTTCTGTCTGGATCTTTGAAATGAATGCTTTCTATTTGCTCTCTGTCATTCTTTGAGGTGGTTAGAATTTTGGACACACTGGAAGATCCTGTGGAGATTCGAGCTCAGTCTAGTGAAGCAAACCAACACACAGAAGAGTGTGCTGGGGGCTGTTATGGGGAAAGTGTGCCATGAGCACACACAAAGTTTATGCAGCCAAGAAGCAGAGCAGAATCACCTCTTGAGACTATCCTTCCCCTTTGCTTGGTTTCAGGCCCTTATCAGTGTCTCCTTGACCATTGCTACAGCCTCTTAACATCAGTTTTGCCTCCCTCCATTTTCCTCCAGCTCTAAACGATTGTTCACACTGAGGCCAGGGTTATCGTATAAACACGTGTTAGATCATGTTTCTACTTTATTTAAAAATCTTCAACAGGTCATCATTGCTTAAAGGATTCTGTCCAAACCCTTCAGCATGGGATATATGATATTTTAAAATGTGGACCCAGCCCTTCTTTTTTCCCATTGTTTGCCACTTTTTGTTTTCAACCTAATACTCATTGTCATATTTCAGACATGCCTTTGTACTTAGCTTACTTTTATTTTTTTCCTGCATGGGATACTCTTTATCTGGAGACTTAAGGAAAATGAAATTCAAAAAACAATGCATAATGCATTTTCACCCCTAGCCATACTCTTTTCATCATTCAGATTCTGAGGAGAGTCAATCTTTCTCTGCATAATAGACATTTTACATATGTCTACTATCACTCTTATCACGTTTGCTACAGTTTTCTATTTATCTGCCTCCTCCACAGACTACAAATGGAGCTCATCGCATTTATCTCTGTTTCTTCAGTATTTGCTACAGTATAATTTTTTTACATTTTATTTTGAAAAAATTTTAGAAATATAGAAAAGTTGCAGAAATAGAGATTGGTGATCCACAGTTTGTATGGCAATATAACTTTTATATTAGAATAAAAATAGTACACTGGGTGATTGTAGCATCTTATGCCTGGTGTGAATGGTAATCAGCGTTCAAGAGCTAAAAAGAGGAGAAGAGCAAAAGTGGAGACGGCTTTAAAAATGTGAAAAATATGATTTAACTTATTTATTTTTAGCACTTTTACTGTAAGTAGCTTTTCAGGTATTGGCTATAGGGCAAGGATACTTTTTTTTTTTAGTTCTGGCTTGACCGTAACTGGCCATGCCACTTGATTTCTCTGGGTCTCAGATTTCTCATCTGTAAAATGAGAAGATTGGACAAGATGAACTCTAAAGTCCCTTTCAGCTGAGGGTTGCTGTGATTCTGTGGAATAATATTACAATCATTCTTTACAGTGACTTTTTCCTAACAGTTGTCAATATTTATTTTTAGACGAAAGTGTAGCATTTGTTGAGGACGCCCTGGAGGAAAATGAAGGATACTTGGTAGATTTCTCTGACTTTTCGGTTAGCAATCCACGTATCAGAAAGAATTTTCCAGAGACTTGGATTTGGCTAGACACCAACATGGGGTAAAAATGTATAAAGTTTTTTATCCATATATATTTATGTGTGTGTGTGTATGTGTGTGTGTGTGTGTGTGTGTGTATGTATGTACACACACGCACGTGCACATTTAGTATTTAGTGTTAAATAAATTTTGCCCTCTTTCTAGTGAAATTACAAAATAGTGCGATTAAGAACTAAACAGACCAAGAGGTTTTTATTTTAAAATGTTTATTGTATCTAAATATAGTATTTAATAAAGCCACTTGCAGTTGTGGCAATGAGAGTGTCTTTAAGAGAAGATAGGCCTTTTTCTAATGAAGGGTGACTTTAACTCCTTTGAAGTCTCTTGGTTCTCACTAGAGAAAAATATTGCTGGGAGTACATTTGTTGCCTTGGGGTGGGAAGTGCTCATGGTTACTCCCTCTACCTTGTGGCTCCTCATAAAACATTCCCATGCGCCACAGGGAGAAGCAGTGTGGGTGGGGGAAAGAATTCGCCTTAGTTGACAAATCCTGTGTTACCTGATGACTGAGCAGGTAAATAATGAAATCTACATATATTTTATAGTCAGCCGTTTATGGAAACTTGAAATAAGACACAAGTCAAACCTAAAAAGACAAGAACAGCATTGACTGGGATACAGAGGGAAACTTTTATGCAAATTGAGAGATATAATTGGAGTTATTTGAAAAAATACATTTACTACCTATACAAAATTTATGAAAATAATGTTCATTTTGAATACATAAACACTGTAGAAAGCTTTTGCTGGGATATGGATTAGTATGCGGTATTATAACTTTATGACCTATTCCTTGAGAATATAGGATCTACTGTTTTATGCTTAAATCTTAAAAAAAATTAGATATGTAAATGATTTGAAAAATTAATAGTCTTCCAAAAATGGTTTAGGTTATGTTGACTTACTTCGAAATGTGTCAATTATTGGTTTTGTGATTTTTATGTTTATCTTGACTTTAGTTCCAGGATTTACCAAGAATTTGAAGTTACTGTGCCTGATTCTATCACATCTTGGGTAGCTACTGCTTTTGTGATCTCTGAAGATTTAGGTTTTGGTTTAACAACTGCTCCAGTGGAGGTAGTGTATTAAAGTGCTGCTTATAAGTTTCATAGTGCCACAAAGTGGAGAAAGTGTCAACTCCTCAGTGGATTAAAAAACAAAAATGACTGCTTATAATATTGATTATGGTTTAGAGATTACTTGGTTTTTCTTTTTTCTTTTTTTTCATCTGTTTTATATTTTAGAGTATGAGCTGTATTAAGCCACTAAATGTGGTAGGTCCATATTAAGATCTGAATAGAAAGTTTCTTATTGACCAAAGCCAGCCACTTGCAAAGGCCAGAAGAGAAAATTTCAGTGTGTCTCTTTTTCAAGGATGAGAAGAACGTCTCAAGATGTCCCCTAGCAGACATTTCTTTGCATCTCTTTGGTCAAATTGTATCACTTGTCACTTCCTAAACCAGAAACTGGCAAGAGGAATATAATATTAGTCATTAGTGTTAGGCCAGTAGCTCTCACCTCTGTCATACCTGAAGCCTCCTTTTTATAACAGATTTTTTTTGTTTTGTCCCTTTACCATCCAAATGAAATTCATACAATATTTAACATACCTATACACTTAATTTAAAAGTCAGTATGATGCCCTAAGTGAAATATTAGAGAGAAATAAAAGGAAAGTAATGTATAATAAAATAATGTATATTTCAAGATATAAGTGACCAGGCATAGCTGCACTAGAAGGCATAATAACATTTAAATATTTATGCCATACATAGAATCACCCTGTGTGTAACAGCTGCAAATGCAGGTTGATGTGCACGTATTATTTTAGCAACTCAAAAACCTTCAGGGGTCCTGCCTGTGGTGATGTAAATTTCTGAAACTGTGAACAACTTTTGAGAAAGTTACAAACAAAACAAGTGCAATCTTTTTTTTGATTTACAAGATAGTCATATCATGAAAGATTCAGTGTGTATTGAAAAATGCTTTGGGTTTATATATAAGTTAGAATTAGGTTTTAAGCTGAGGTCATTATAAGCAGGTACTTTATGTGAATGTCTGAAGGGACATTCAAGAATCATGAGGGACATGGGACAATTCTTCATTATTTGGGACTGTCCTGAGCATTGCATACCTTCACCCACTAACTGTCAATGCACCTTTTTATCATTATGACAATCTAAGACACTTCTACAAACATCCAAATAAACCTCTAGAGGGAATAACTGTCACCAGTAAGAACCATTGGCCTAAATTTATCCTTAGAGATAGGGGAGGGGTTCAGCTTCCCCTGGAGAACTTGGCCAATAGTGTCAGAGTTGAGTCACCAATGAGGAGGTAAACGTGTGTATCTAAGTTATAAGGTAGTAAGCAGAACACCACACATCAGTCTAGAATGGGCTGTTTGATTTGGCCAGTGGCTTTTAAAGCAGATTGGTAGAGTGAACATAGCATTGTACAAGGGGAACTTAGCTTCGTGTTAGACACATTGGGATCTAGTTCTGGCTCCTCCACTTACTAGCGATATGATATTCTACTGGTTGTAGAGGTCTCTGAGTTTCAGAGTTCATTTCCGTAAAATAGGAGCATAACGCTTGCCTCATAGGGTTGTTATGGTTAAATGAAATAATTTATGTTAAGTACCTGTTTCCTAGTAAGCACTTAAAATGTCGTGATTACTATGTTAACGAACATAAATCAAATCAATTTACTATCATTTATTTGGTATAAGTCGCTATTTGCTTTTTGTTGATATGCAAATGGATATTTCTCTGTGAAGTTACAAGCATCATGGGTTTTGTGAGATTTGCTTTTAATTACGTAAAATGCGAAGCATTTTGACTTGAATAATATATGTACTCATTGTATTCTTTCCAGCTACAAGCCTTCCAGCCATTTTTCATTTTTTTGAATCTTCCCTACTCTGTAATCAGAGGTGAAGAATTTGCTTTGGAAGTAACCATATTCAATTACTTGAAAGAGGCCACCGAGGTAACATATTAAAGATTTTTTTAATCACTTATGCTTCAGGGAAAAAGTGGAGAACATGTAGGGATTGGGTTCTGTAGTGTTTGGATTCTGGATATCTAAGCCTTTTATACATTTCTGGAGGGTTAAAAACATACTTTCTCAGTGATTTCTTCTGCCTATTAATGTCTAAGGATATTTTTCGCACGTCTAAGCATTCTCTCCTCTCTGTTCCAGCATGGTTCTCCACCTTAGCCATGTAACTTCAGTATTGTCTCTGAGACAAATTTTTCTCTTTCTTGGCTCCCCATAGTTTTTTTTTCTAGTCTTACCCACATCTAGAATGTATTACTACTTTTCACTGTCATTCTGTGTCCACTGCAGTTGGCAAGAATTTATTCCATTCAAGACCTAGCTTGAAACTAAGATACTTTTCCTTACTCATTCTGTTATGTTTGTTGTCCCATGTTTATATAGTGCATTCTCTCTTTAGGCTTTGTTTTTTGAATCATGTGCTGTGTCTCCTTAGTCAGTTCCCTAGAAGGCAGGATGAGGCTCACCGTTTGTGTTGTGTCCACAGTAGAGTTAACCAAATGACTAACTAGAGATATGTAATTAACCTTAATATTAGGGTACTACATGAAAATGCCATAGTCTCTTTAAGCATCATGTCAATAGAGTAAATTGTTTCTGATTTAAAAATTTTATTTTTTAATCTAGTCAGCATGCTTCAGTGTAAGGAGCAAAAGCTCTGGGATCAGAGGCCCTTATTCAGTGTCCTGCTCTACCACTTAACAGCAATTAACTTAATCGTAGTTTCCTGTAAAATGGCAATAATAATTACTATCTCTACAGAAAATATTTTGAGGAACAGGTGAGAAAATGGGAAACCAATTCATAAGATGTAAGGCCTAGAGAAATGCTATTCTTGATGAGACTGGCAACTTTGACATACTTTACAAAAGTTTCCAACCGGTGTATGCTTCAGGACTGATGTCTGAGTCACACTTAATGAATGTGAAAACATTTGATCCTGTTTGTCTCAGGTTTTTCTAATGGGGTCAGTGCGCCAGGATGAAACCATTAAATTAGGCTGGTGGCAATACCATGACATGAAATAACCTTTCTGGGTACCTCCTTACCACTCGACAGCTTCAGATGAGAGAATTAAATGTTTGTGGGAGTTTAATGTTAGAAATGGAGCTGAAGAATGCCCTTTCCCCACGTATCTTGAGGTAGACGGAGAAAGCATAGGAAAGAAACTAAGTTTTCCCTGATACCCTCTCATTCTCTCCTTGGCTGACTCTTTGTCTCATCTTCCTCTAGTCTTGGGCCTCACAGATAAATAGCACTTAACGTGGTGATAAAGCAGCACTTTACTGAGGAGCATTTATTATACAACACCTTTGATAATTTTTTCTTCCAGGTTAAGGTAATCATTGAGAAAAGTGACAAATTTGAAATTCTTATGGCTTCGAATGAAATAAATGCAACAGGACACCAGCAGACCATTCTAGTTCCCAGTGAGGATGGGGCAACTGTTCTCTTTCCAGTCAAGCCAACACATCTGGGGGAAATTCCCATCACAGTCACGGCTATTTCACCTGCTGCTTCTGATGCTATCACCCAGAGGATTTTAGTGAAGGTAAATACTTGAAGTCTCAAAGAAGTGAAATGGAAATATGTAATTGAAAAGGAAACAGAAGATGGTTCTTCTTGGTTAGGTTCGTTGGTGAGACCTGGTGGTCATCTCCCCCACCCTCCTGGGTGTGTTTTCTCATCTGTGTGTAAAAAGTATATCACATTTTGGAAGTAATTTCCAGTTTCCTCTTTAAATTTATAGTACAACTATAAAGCAAGTCTTTTTTATGATTAGTTACATTTACAAATTGTGTTACATTGGGATCCTAATTAAATCATGGCAAGTTGATATATAGATTTTGAATTCTAGAATTCCTCAATACAGGTAGAAGAGATTTCGCAGAGGTTTTTTTTTTTTTTTTCAGAGAAGACATTATGTATGCACAAAAAGACAACTCAGCATAGTGGATAAGCACTTGTATTCTGGGGTGAGGCAGCCCTGGGTTCGAATTCCAGCTCTGTCAAGTATGAGTTTTGGACAGGGTAATCTCTTGGATAATAATAAGACCTACCTCAGAGAGTTTTTCTCATCACCTTTTCATTTGCTTTTTTGTCATTTCCATTTCCATTCCATGAAATCTTTTTGTCTAATTTAACTAGAAAGTCAACACTTATTAACAAATTCGAAGAAAGAGTCAAGAAATTGTAGGTACTTACCTAACCATACACATACTGCAGCCACAATAGTCCAGATGTTTATCTTATTATCTACATACAGTTCTCTGTAAACAGAAGAGTGAAGACCATACTAACTGTGTTGCTTTTGTTTCAACAGGCTGAAGGAATAGAAAAATTATATTCACAATCCATCTTGTTGGATTTGACTGACAACAAGCTACAAACGACCCTGAAAACTTTGAGTTTCTCCTTTCCTCCTAATACAGTGAGTGGTAGTGAAAGAGTTCAGATCACTGCAATTGGTAAGAATAGAGTATAGCATCATCACTACTGGTTTATTCGTCGATGAAATATTATTTTTTCATCTATTTATAGATGTATCATATTTCCTTATTTAGTAATAATGATAAGAGGTTGCAGTACGTTTTTAGTTGATACCCGTTCTTCTCAGTGTTCAATGTGCATATGAATCACCTGGGCATCTGGTTTAAAGGCAAATTCTGGTTTAGGAGATCTGGGGTGGGGCCTGGAATTCTGCATTTCTGACAAGCTCCCAGGTGATACTGATGCTTCTTTGAGTAGTGAGGCCCCACTTCACTGTGACTGCAGAGGGAAGTTATTTCCAAGAGCAGAGCTTCAGGCTTCTGTGGCTCTCAAGCCCCGATAAATAGCAGAACCTTCTTTGGTGCTTTGTAAGAACACAAATATTGGGGCTCCATTCTCAACCTACTCAATCAGAATCTGTTGGGCTAAGGCTAGGGTGTATATATTTTGAAACGCTTCCTCAAGTGCTTCTGATAACCAAATGTTGAGTTCTCTGTGCAGGACACAAGTCACATTTACAGTAGGAAGCTACACTCTGACATTTGGCACCCTTTCTGAGCTCTCCTTCTGGTACCCTAAAAGTACTTTTGAATCAGCTATTCAACAGAGCTTCTACACAGTTTGTTTATATAGTTGTACTTTACAAAACACTGAAATTCTATTGGCTTCAAGGTGTTAGGACCCAACGCACTTTTTCAGAGGTTCTTTTGAATCTCATCTGCAGGTGTAATGCTTTTTATTATAACGCCAAACAACCAATTCCTCCATAGAGGACTTTCTCTGGAGCCTTAGATTTATCTTTTAAACAGAATTAAATAAGCTCTCTATTAGGGGAATAAATTCTGCCCAAGCATCTCCCACAGTGTTGGGATGCTGGGAGATGCAGCATACACACTGGAAGATGCAGTGCACGTACACTTACATCTGCATGTGTGCACACATGTACACACAAAGGGACGAAGCCTTGAATTTTAAATGCATACTACCACTCCTTACATTGGAATGAATCTGTCTAGCCTTTATTTATTTCTCTGTGTTAACATCTAAAGTTTAAGACATCATATGGTAGCATGGCTGCAGCCTACTCGTATGAAAGAGGTCTTCCTCTCTTTTTGGATTCATTTAAAATTTTTTTTTAGGATCAGATTTTCATTAGGTGTTTGCACTTGGAATGGTATGAGTTTCTAAACAGCACAGAAGAATATTCTTCTTCATATAGCTCAACCACATTGGGATCAGAATTAGAACTCAGCCTCTGTATTTCTGAATTTTTATTTTTTTTTTCTGAGTCCTGGTGTCTCAGAGAAGTCTTTTAAGCATGTGCTTGTTTAATTTTTTATTACTAACTTTGAAGAATATTCCTAATCCTTTTTGATCCTGAGAGTCATTGAAATACTTGTATTTGTTAGTTCTACTTTATTGTTGCTAAATAAAGAATGTTGAAAAATACCATAATTTCTGCCCTTTAAAAAAAATTATTTCTCAAGTATCTGTAATGTATTTGTAAGAAATCAGAATGAAGTTCTATTTATATGAAAAATATTACTAATAAAATATTTCTTTCCTATATAAGAATGATGGCTTTCTAATGCTTAATTCCTGACATTTTTGTTCAAGAATTAATTTTTAAATTTATTTTTTGCATAGTGTATGCTTATGTCTTTAGCTGAGCTAAAAGTGTCCTAATTTGTCATATAATCTATAAGTTCAGTACCACTATATTATCATTTATTTGAGCACCCGTCCTAAAAACTTGATATAAAGTTTCTTCTCTGTTCTGAGCAGTGGGTGCCTTCTGTACTCACAGGTGCAGATATTGGGTAGTTGATGAATGTATTGAATATCTTGTGCTTTCAGGAGATATTCTTGGTTCTTCCATCAATGGCTTAGCCTCATTGATTCGGATGCCTTATGGCTGTGGTGAACAGAACATGATAAATTTTGCTCCAAATATTTATGTTTTGGATTACCTGACTAAAAAGAAACAACTGACAGAGAATTTAAAAGAAAAAGCGCTTGCATTTATGAGACAAGGTAAGCATTTTAGAAACCTACTTTCGTTTGCAAAAAAATTTTTATTTTTAGGTGGAATTCACTCTAGACCATGTTTCAAAATAGACGCATTTTTGTCTTTGCTAAGTGATTGTGATTGTGGGACAGGATGGTGTTGGAATGTGCTAATGGGAAGCTGTTACCGTTCTTCCTTCAGCTAATTGTTTGCTAATTGCTGCTTGTTTGTTAAGGAGTCTGTTTCTGGAGGGGTTTATATTTTAATAAGGGACTCGAAATTTAAAGCTACTTAAAAATCTAAGGGAGTGAGTGTTTGTCTGTTCGTTACACGTTTATGGAGCATCTCTTAGTGCCGTAGGGCCAGGGCAGCTCTAGTGCTGAGTAAACAGGAAGTCAAGCCTGTCCTCTTGAGAAATTCTCAGTCCAGTGGAGAAGACCATCTCCTAAACACAGGTGGTGTTGCATGGTGGGGACCTCTGCAGTGCATTTAAAATGTCGAACAGATGGTTAGGGGAGAAATATTTGTATGGGGAGGCCCTTCTTGACCCTCAGAAATGCCATGCATGCCAGTGATGACTCGACCCTGACTCCTTGCGAGGCTGATACTGTTTGTATCACCATCGCTTTGTGTCTACAGCTTGCTATAATACCAACGTTTAACATGAGCTGAGTGCTTACCATGTGGCAGGCAGTGTTCTAATTTAATGCTCACAATCAGTATTAGTATTCCTCCTCTTTTTACAGTTGAGGAAAACTGAGGCACAGAAAAGTTAACTAACTTGCCCAGGGTCACCTAGCAAGTGAGTGGCAGAGCTGGAATTTGAACTCCAGGCGCTCCCTGTGGTAGAGTGTATGCCATGTTAAAAACAAATGATATCTTTGCATATTGCCATAATGATTATATTTAAGGAGGTGAGTAAAAATATTTGAAATTGTCATACTTTAACTCTGCATCTTTTGAAAACAAGATTCCGATTTGTATTTGAAATTTAATTTCACTGGGTTAAAGTAGGTAGTCTGTAGGAACCAGATAGTATTTTATAATTCGATATACATTCTTTGGGATATTTTAATAAAGTAAAATATTATAGAAAATGCCACATAATTTCATATATTTCATGCTTTATGAATTGTAATGCTGGCTAATCAAATATTAATGCCTTAAAAAGACAGAATAAGATTTTTAAAAAATTTATTTTTCAATTCCATTAGACATACAATATTATATTAGTTTCAGGTGTACAACATAGTGATTAGACATTTATACACCCTATGATGTGATCACCCCGGTAAGTCTAGTCCACATCAAGACAGAGTAAGTTTTATAGTTTGAACCGTTTAAGGAACAATCACTCATCCCTTAAAAATAATTTGAATTTGTGACCTAGACACTGCTCTGAGTCAGCAGATATTCCAAAAAATGAAGAGTTCAAATCCACAGAATCTTTTTTTTTTTTTTTTTTTTTTCCCAAAAAGACTGTTTTTTTTTTTTTTTTTTTTTACCGAAAGAAGCGTTGTTCCCTCAGCCAGTCCAGGCCAGGTAGGTGCCCAGACTGCAGTTTTTCAAAGCAGCCCTCCGGTGGCGCCATTTCTTTGATTGCTGGGGAACCTTCCTCACATTTGCTGGTCGTTAGAAGGCACAGAGGGGCCAGTGGAGAGAAAAAGCATTGTTCTCTAAATGCCACATAGTCTTCCAAGTTTTCAGAATGAAAACCACTTCTGCTGTGAAGTAGGTGAGCCCCACCTCGGGAGAAGTAGGCCTGGTGGTTCCAGCACCTGTCGTGGAGGCCAGACTTGGGCTCTTAATCCTGCCTCTTGCTTTGGGCTAGATTCCTGGTGCCTGGAGCCTCATTTCTCCCTCTTGTAATAAAGATTACCCTGGTTTTGAAGATTCAATGAGTTATTTTAGCACTTTATTTAACAAACAGTAAATGCCCAGTAACTGTCAGCTATAGTGTAGTCAGGTAGTTACATCTAACTAGGGAGTTAGAGTCTATAGTCAGCAAGTAAATCCTGGCCATTCTACTTTTAAAAACAAATGTGAAATTCTTCTGCTCTCTCCATCCCACAACTAGTTGTTGCATTCAAACACCATCATTGCTCACCTGGACTACTCCGGTGGCGGCCTAAATAGACTCTTGGCTTCTGTGTTCACAGTCTCCACATAATGTAAAAGGAATCTTTTGATAATATCAAAATCCTCTTACTTCCTTTCTTAAACTTCTCCAGTGGGTTCCTGGCCTCAGCCTACATGGCTCTGTCCGCACTGGCCTGGCTTCTATCTTTCACCTCACTTGACGCTGCCCTCTCTTGGTACCCTGCCTGGCTACATCTGGAGCACTTCCAGCTCCACGGTGCTTCCTTTAAACTTGTTCTTCCTCCTTCTAAGAGGCTTTTCCCCCAGACCTTTCTGTGGTGGCCTTCTTCTCATTCAGGTGGTGTTTTCCTCAGAGCGGCCTTCCCTGACCATTTAGTAACTCTCATTCATATACTCCATTTTATTTTGTTCATCACACTTAACTTTATTTAAAATTATCGTGTTTTTCTGTTATCTGTCTCCTGTACTAGAAGGTAAGCTCCCCGACAATGGGGATCATGTTTAATCTCTTCTCCATTGTATCCTTGTGTGGACACCTCAATCAGTACAGAATGGGTGAATGCATTATTATGAATATTAACTTCTTTGGGCCTTAGGTTCATCATCCTAATGTGGAGATGGGCCCTAGATCTATCAGGTGCTTCCACCATGTGGTGATTATTTATAAACACTAAGGGGTCTACCAGGCCCCGGCATGTTCTTATCAGCTAGGAAATGTAACCAATGGTTTCGTTGTGTCGCCTGAACTGGTGAAGTGGCTGTTGGAAGTCAGTACAATGGAGATCCCCCAGATACATTTTTTCACATGCTGAACTGAATTATATTTCAAAGTAGTCAACCAAAACTTCTTGGTATAATGATTTTCATTATGAAATCAGTGTCTCATTTCAGAGACTCTGTTTTTTCTTTTGCCATTATATTTGCCAAAGTCTTTTAAATATACTGTAGTTGTTTTTATTTTTTAAGAAATTAAAGTGCCTTTGGCACAAGTCATGATTATATTATTTAAATGTCATTTACAAACCGCATTGTTTTACTTAAATCATGCTTGGCCCAGGAATCTTGTAACCTAATCCGTTGTTTTTTTGGTCAAAATAACAGCTACATCATTGAACGAAGTATCTTTTGCTGTCAAAAGAAAAATAGAACTGTAAAAGGAAAGCTGTTTTTGATAAGGACTGGAACTCCTGAATCTGTTAATTGGAGACTTAAAGCACTTGTTTTCCTCAGATATTTAAATCATAGTGCCTGAAGCTCAGTTTTTCAAGTGCGACTCAGACAAGACTTAGTTGGAAACGCATTACATTTTCTCTATTGAAATAAAAACAGGAAAAGAGTAAGTTTCAGAATTCCGATGCTACATTTGGTCATCACAAGAATGGCCAGAGGCCATAGTGAAGATGCTACAAAAGAACCTGGAGGAGGTGTTCACTTTCTCTGTCATGTCATAGACAGTAAGGAAGTTGACAATGATTACCTGTCTTTTTAGTACAGAGAATATCTTTATCAGCTTTTTACCAGAGAAAGTGATTGATGTAGTCGCAAGGAGCTGTTTTTACTCTTTTATTTGTATGCAGTTTCGACACGAAGTAATCTAAGTCAAATTGTGGTTAGAACATTACTTTTCTATGCGTTTCTATGAATAGTACTTTCATCTTTATTATGACAAATTGTAAATATTTTACATTTGTGGCTGTTTCAAAGAAACTAATGGCCCAGTAAGTATGCATTTTTTCTGGCCCTTTATAAATGATTGTTCATGTGGTATTATCTCAGCAGCCTCTGGACTTCTATATTTCAAAGTGTCTGTTAATTATGATTATACTGTTACTTTGTAACTCAAGAGCTCTTCATAAAACTATGAATCTAAAGGCAATAGCCTTATTTCTTCATAAACTTTTGGAGAACACCATGTTTTTGTCTTTCTCACTTATCATGATGAAAAGTCTCCAACTTAGGTGACTACATTGGAGCACTGACTTGTATTAACAATAAACATTACAGCTGAGTCAGCAGTGTCCTTTTCTGCTTATGGAATGGGTGATTTGGAGGACAAGCAGCCTAGGGTTTTTTAACGATGTATGGATTGTTTAAGACAAGGGAGGGAAACTCACAGGAGATTCTCACCAGGAGAGTCATGTAAATTCCTCTCTCTAGGTTCTGATTCATTCCTTTGTTTTCCCATGGGAGCAGAGGGTGGTTGGATCCTCAGTTTTATCTAAAGCAGCTCAAGAAATGCACTCCCAACTGGGGATTGTCCGTGAGTCCTCCCCCTCCCCTGGGCTGGCTGCCCCTAGTGGAAGAATGGCGCTAGTTGTTGATATTAATGGGGCTGTTGGAGGTCAGCCACCTGAGGGGTAATTTCCATAAGCACTGATCTCATCTCCATGAGCTCATCTCTCTGACCGGTTTTACAATAACTCATACTTGGAACCGCAGTTGTTTGGGAGCTTGAGGCATGTGGTCTTCTCCTTGACATTGGTACTTCTTCCCACAGAAGCACCTCCTGTAGTGATGAAGAGCCCTGAACCTATTCTTTTTTTCTTTTTCTTTTTCTTTTCCTCTTCTTTCTCCTCTCCTTCTCTTTTCTCCTCTCTCTTCCCTTCCCCTCTCCTCCTCTCCTGTCAGACTGAGTTCAGAGTTAAACTCTGGTGTCTGATGGACTTAGTTCTGAACTAGAAATCAAGGAAGAATGTCTTGGACACTTGATAATTTCCTTTGTGAATATTAAAAAATTATTCTGCTTCTCTGTGATCCTTGATTGGCTCTGAAAAAGGAAGAGATTATATATCGTTTTATTTCAAGGTCACATGAAAACTAAAACATGTTAAAGTAAGGTGGTAAGAATAATGCCTGTCATTTAATTTTTTTCTTTCTTATTTGATTTTTTGAATATGCAGAACATTAATATCTTTCCAAAAGTCAAACTTATTCTAAAAGATATATGCAAAGTGTGTCTGTGCCTCTTGTATCCCTTCTCTCTATCCCTTGTTGTTTACTTAATTCATTAGTTTCTAGTTTCTTCCTTTCTCTGTCTCTTCAGAAATTAATGTACACAGATGTTTTCTTATTTCTCTTTCTCTTAACACAAAAAAGTAGTATACTTTATATTGCTGTTTTAGACTTAACATATATACTTTTCACTTAATATATATCCAGTGAATTACTCCACATCAGTTCGGAGAGAGAGTCCTCATTCTTTTTTGACAGCTGCATAGTATTGCATCGTGTGTGTGTACTAAAGTTTATTCAACCAGTGTCCAATCCGGGGGCATTTAGGTAATTTCCAATATTTTCACAGTTACAAATAATGCTGTAATAAAACATCTCCTGCATGTACATTTTTGTGGTGTTGGAGGTGTGTCTTCAAGATAGATTCTTAGAAATGGGATTATTGGGTCAAAAGGCATAGACTTTTTCCAGAAGTTATACCATTCTGAATTCCCTCCAGCAATGGATGAGTACTGGTCTCCTTAGCTTTTGAATCTTTGCTAATGTGATGACTGAGAAATGGTATCTCAGTGTAGTATTAATTTTCATTTTGCATATTAATAAGTTGAACATTTTTCATACATTAAAGTCCATCTTTGTTTTTTATGAAATGTCTGTTTTTGTATTTTATTCATTTTTTTCTAAAAGATTTTTAATCTTTTCCTCTCAATTAAAAAAATTCTTTGTATATGTACATGTATAGATATATACTAATATGTAAATAATATACATAAAATTTATATATTAATATTAAGGATATTAGCCATTATTTCTCTTAAATGTTACAAATATTTTCTTCTAAGTCATCTGTCTTTTAACTGTGCTAATAGTGTATTTTGCTATGGAAAATTTAACACAATTTTTTCTAATCAAATTATCAATTTTTAAAAAAAGAATTGAATAGTTGGAAAGTCTTCCCCTATATGCATGTTATGAAATGATACCTATTGCTTATTGAGAGCTTGCCATGTAAAAGGTTTGGTTCTGAGGACTTTGCATAGGTTAATCATTGGAAGAGCTCTTTGAATTAAAAGGAAACAGCAGTTTTGGAGACAAATAGACTTTGGCTAATGCTTAGTTTCAGTACCTACCAGCTGTATGACCTTGCACTTGGTATATTCTGAGTTTTATCATCTCTAAAAAGGAAATAATAATGGCATCTACTTTGTAGGGTTGTGAGAATTACCTGGGTTAATGCCTGAAGGGACTTTGAACAGTTCCTGGCACCTAGTCAGTGTTGGATAAAGGTTGGGTATTTAATTACCATAATATTTTAGTGTTAAGCATAAAGATTATAACCTAACAGCCTGTTCTTCAAGTTAAGCAAACTTCTATCATCATTTAAGTGTTATTTTTATTTCTTTTACCATAGGTCTTAAAGATCACCATGAAACAATGTCTTTTTTTTTATACCTTTTGTCTTACTGTCGCTTATACTCAGATCTGGGGTTTCTTGTGGGAAGGCACATGAAGAAGAGTTTGGGACATGGCAAGAGCAGATTAACTAATTTTAAAATACTAATGCTCATGTTTTGTTAGTCAAATACGAATAATTATAGCTATTGAAGCTTCTAAAATGTGGAATTCATAAAGTAAATATTTTTTATTACAAGAATTTACTAGGGATTGAATTTAACATAGTGCAAATGTTTATGGTTGCTAGGCTCTACATGGCCATGCTGCAATGCCTGTAGCAGAATTCTGTAATTTTTAGGAAGAATTCTTGGTTATCAGAGAATCATTGATAATGCCTGGAGTCAGAAATGTTTTTGGCTCTTGTTTGTGTTTGATTTTTAATGATAAATTATTACTATTTTAATTTCATTTTTAACAAGTCAGTCTGTTGTGGGTTGTTTGGTGAATCTTTAGTGTTTGGTCTATGATTTTTCATTCACTGGACTTTGAGACTTGCATGCACGGCATTGCAAATATGAAACATATGCCTCTTATTTGCAACCATTTATTTAAATTTGAAACATATGTTTTTATCAAAGCAGACGCATGAAACTTAACCTCCTCCCCAGTTTACTTCTATATTGTGACTTGATTACTGCCACCAAGTTTTTTTTTTTCTTTTAGTGAGAACTTGGAATCGATGTGGTGGGCAGACCAGTTGGTCTTTGGGTTTACCTCAGCTCGCCATGAACAAGAAATTTTAGAGCCATTGTCTTAGATTATTGTCAACCCCCCCACCTAAAAAGGATTTTTACTTTGTGTTTTAGCCTTAAACTTTAACTATGATACTATAGGTTTTTTTTTTTTTTTTAAGTAGCAAACAATTTTAGATGACTAAGCATGGAAACCACTGTGAAAACTACAGAGTTAAAACTCTATCTTTGACTGGCTTGCTTTTGAATGACTAGAATTGTTGTCGATAATATAGTATTCTTCTGAATTTCCTTTAAGCTGGGGATATTACAGTTATTTTTTAAGCATTCTGTTTGAAAATTTCTGGTACTTTAAATATCCCACAGCACTTAACATAGAAAATATTCGATATTAGTGTTGATTTGCTGTTTTCATCTTTCTCATTCTCTGTGCACATTTCTTCAATATGAAGTCATGATCAGAAACTTTAATTCACTGCAAGTTGACTATCCTGATGATTTATTTTGGTGTCTTCAGGTTACCAGAGAGAACTTCTCTATCAGAGGGAAGATGGCTCTTTCAGTGCTTTTGGGAATCATGACCCTTCTGGGAGCACATGGTAAGTGTCTTTGCTAATGAAACAAATCCTTGTCATGGAATGTACCTTCTCTAGGTCACCATGGCCATGCAGTTGACACGTGTTACATACATAGGCTCAGAGGCTGCTTTAAAAGACATTTGACTTTTTAAATATGATTTTAGAACATTAACAAACCAAGTGTTTTTGTTTAGAAAAGTGAGGTCATAAATCCTTTTTTTTTTTTTTTGTGAGGAAAGCAGCAATAAAAATACCTCATGATGATGGTGCAGCTGATGAGAAAAATCAGTTAGAAATACTGGGTGATTGTGATGCAGTTCTTTCTTTAATATAACTTGATTAACATGAATTTTGTGTTAACGCAGTCAACGTAGTTATTTTAAGGTTGTTTTTCTCTCTCTCTCTATGTGTGTGTATGTGTGAAAAACATTATGAAATTAAGTAATGAATATCCAGAATTTCCTCCAGAATGGAATCTCTGAATGATTGATTTTAGATGATTACACTTTCTCCCTGAACTATCTTCAGTTCTGTATTACACTCAGAAAAAGATTGACTAGCTGTATTAGTTGGGTTAGACAAGGCATGCTTTGGTAACAAACAACCCTTTAAATCTCAGGAGCTATTTATAATAAAGGTTTCTTTCTTACTCGTGCTGCATTTCCATTTTGGGCCAGCAGGGGGCTCTGCAGACTTTGCTTCAGCGGCGGCCACCTCACAATCTTACTAGGAAGTTCCAGGCTTGCCAGTGCGGAGGGAGAGAAGGCTGGAGTATCCAGCACTGGCAATTGGACACTTAAGCCTGGATGTAGCATTTCTTTTCACTTTATCATGATCAGAGCTAGTCGCATGGCCATGCTTAACTTCAGGGAGCCAATGAAGTGAATTCCTCTGCATACTCAAAGTAAAAGAGACTAGATATTACTGAATATTAGTAATGTTTACCCCGCCAAATCTTTTATAGGATGAAACAGATCTGCTTCAAATTTTCTTTTGGAATGATTCAAGATATAGATCCATAAATAGAAAGGTTTCAGTGTTTTATTGCTTGACATTCTTTTCACCTCAATATTTGGTGTTCTATAGCAGGGATCGGCACACTTTTTCTGTAAAGGGCAGATAGAAATATGTTAGGCATTATAGGCCACATAGTTGCTTATTCTTCCCTCTCCTCTCAGCCCTCCCTCCCTCCTTTCTTCCCTCCCTCCCTCCATTCCTCCCTCCCTACCTTCTATCCTCTGTTTCTCTCTTTCTCTCCTTTCCTCCCTCCCTCCCTCCCTCCCTGACTTCCTTTCCTTCCTTCCTTCCGTTCCTTCCTTTTTCTTTCATTTCGTCCTTTAAAAATCATTCTTAGATGGAGAGTGGAGAGGGGAGAGGTACATATAAAAGACCCTGGGCTGTATTCGGCCCAAGGGCCAGGTCTGGCTCAACGGATTTGGCCCACAAGCTATAATTCGCTGACTCCTGTCCTACAGGAGAGAAAACATCCATTTCCTCTACTAAAAGTATGATGGGATTGTGAACTATATACATTTCATCAGACTGAATAAAGTATGTAATGAGATCTTCCTTGGCAAATACCTAGAACAGTCCAAAGGTGAATAACCTTGGACAATTTATTTAACTCTCTTGGGGTGTCACATTCTCAATTTATAAAATAATGAGGCTGGATTAGATGATTTCTAAATTCCTTTCCAAATCTGATATTTTGAGTTGACCTAAAATGTCTTGGCCATACTCAAATGGAAACCAAGTCTACCAGCTGGGCAGAGTTGCTTGTGTTGTCTCTCTTGTCTTTGTTTATTCTTCAGTGATTTTCTTTTTGGTGAATCTTCTGATGGAAAAAAAGTGTTATCGTTGGTGTTTTTCTTGCTCAGCATTACTTGGAGGACTTTTGTAAAGTGTATTTTATGTAATTTTCCCCCTTCTCTACCAAGGTTGTCAGCTTTTGTTTTAAGATGTTTCCTCGAAGCTGATGCTTACATAGATATTGATCAGAATGTGTTACACAGAACATATACTTGGCTTAAAGGACATCAGAAATCCAATGGTGAATTTTGGGAGCCAGGAAGAGTGATCCATAGTGAGCTTCAAGGTGGAAATAAAAGTCCAGTAACACTTACAGCTTATATTGTGACTTCTCTTCTGAAATATAAAAATTATCAGGTATTTAATCTTTAACTTAATAAATGAGGGTGAGAAATTACAAGGAAAGTAGGTCTTGATGGGTCAGATATGTGTTTGGAAACTTAAAGAGATTGCAATTTTATATCATATTTGAAGTCTGAATTTGGGCACCCTTTTGCTTTGCATGTGTGGCCACATTCCAAATGCTGAGAATAAAAATATTGATCCCCTCTTTCAGAGTAATGAAGAGAATTCTAAAAATGCATTCTAATATGAATATTGTACTTGTTGTTGGTAAGATGAGTCAACATATACTTTATCATTGGAAAGATTAATTTCTTAGGAGACAGAAAATTCTTCAGAATTTGGGAATGCATTCTAGCAAATTTAGGTGATGAAGGATTTTTTTTTTATTTCTAAAATGTCAATTACAATGTCTACTAATTTAGTACAATGTACATACACACTTGAAAAAAGTGTGTTAAATGGGCATGGAAATCTGGATGAGAATGAGTGTGCGTGGAAAGTTATGCTAATGAGCTTAATTTTGCTCCAGAGCTGTTTCAGTGATTGATGCCTTTACTGCTTAATGCTAACTGCATCTCACATGATCAAAAACAGCTGTTCTCTATATTAAGCCCCTACCATTTTCCTATCCCAGTACTAGGCATGTAGAAGATAAACTTTCCCCTGAATTTACAACTTCAATACCTGAGATCAAATAGGAGAAATATCTTTCTCAAGCTGTATTTTATACTGTCATCTGAGTTAACAATATTCAAGGTGAGAAACACTGGCAAAAGTTCTACTTCTTATTTCTTATTCCCTCTAAGGACTAGTGCCTTTTTACTTATAAAACTGCAAAGCAGTGTTATTTTCAAAATGCATGTCAGATCTATAAATGTCAACGATCACTGTTGAGTCTCACTGCCTAGGCAAAGTCAGGTGCTCAATAGACACTGATGTTATTTTTTAAGTGAATGTTTGAAAATACTTTCGGGGTTATTTTGAATGGTAAAGTATATATATTTTTTCCTTCAAGCCTAATATTGATGTGCAAGAGTCTATCAACTTTTTGGAGTCTGAATTCAACAGAGGAATTTCAGACAATTATACTCTAGCTCTTATAACTTATGCGCTGTCGTTTGTGGGGAGCCCTAAAGCCAAGGAAGCTTTGAATATGCTGACTCGGAGAGCGGAACAAGAAGGTAATGCATGGGATCCTTCTGACATTGTGAGGCTGTTAAGTGTTATGAACTATATAAATTGTGTGAGAAAGTTTTATAAGCCAGATATGAAACTGATTATGTTTACATTTTCTGAATGGGATGAAAATTGAGTGCAGATGCGATCAGATGGAACTGACATAGCCAGGCTGGTCCCATCCTCGCCAAGAGTTTTCTAGAGAATTTCGAGGCCTGGGTGTTTCCTTCTTTTAGATATGTTCTGCTGGATGTCAGTTACCCTTTGAATTCTTCGATACCATTTCTGGTTTGGTGGCCAACAGTGGCCATTAAGACATTGGGTTGTGAGAGACTTGGGTTTAGATTCTGGTCCTGCTACTTCCCTTTATGAGTTTCAGTTTCCTGAACTGTAAAATTAGAATAACACCAATTTTAGGGTTTCTCTGAGGATTAAATGAGATAATGCACAGCACCTGCCACATGGCAGATGTTCAAAAATGCGAACTAAAATGCTAATTAATAGAAATGCACATGCCAAAAAATACTGTTAGTGAATTATATGTATGATTTATTTGTTGAATGAGGACTGCTTAGGGGCTAAAGCAAGACAGAAAGCACAGGTGTTATTACTTCCCAAATGGCCTCTATAGTCAGGGATTCAGATGTGTGTGTATATGTGAGAGAGGGAGGGAGAGAGAGAGAGAGAGAGAGAGAGAGAGAGAGAGAGAGAGAGAGAGAGAGATGAATATGGGTGTGGGCATTAGGTAACGTCCACTGATTCAAAGCTCTGCTAATTCAAGAAGGGATAACTGTAGAAAGTGCTTAGAGATGTCTGAGACTGTAAAAGTATTGTATTATTATTATTAGCAGTAATTTAGATTGAATTTATATTATCTATTGCAGCACTGGGAACTAGGAGGTTATTTCATAGCGGCTGAAGTAGTCTTTGACATTTTCTTCTTCTCTACTTGGCTAAGTGTAGTTATTTCACATTCCACCTAAGTATAATAATCATCTAACTAATAATATCTGAAAGAGGGGGGAGGCACCAAGCAGGATGCTTCTCTAGGGATTAGTAGGAATATCTCCAGGAAGACTGTTGAGTTGGCCAGGGTTTCTCATTTTTTCTCAGGGGTTGGATTTTGAACTTATAACACCAACTTTCAGATAATAAAAAAGGAGAAGTTTCCCAAAACGTTAGAGCAGTTAATGGGCGATTAACCCAGAACAGGGATCTTTCCAGTGTGTCCTAAAATATTTTTGGGATGGCCTGGTCAGAAAAGTTCCGTGCATTATCTTCTGGAATATAGTGTTTTTTTTCTCTTTTCTTCTTTTATTATAGCTGTTTAGTCTTGAGCCAAACATATGGAATTTCTCTTGGGAAAATATTTTCATCACAACATCTTTAAATGTAAGCAATAAGAAAAGGATGAAAATTTATAAGATTTATTAGTTTAAAAAGTGACATATAAATATGCATATATATGTGCATATATGTGTATGTGTGAATACACATGTATTTGCTTGGCATAAATATACCCATATATAGAAATGTATATATATATATTTTTATGCTAGTCAAGTAGAACTTGGAACAGTGTAAGAATATTTTATGGTATAAAGTGTACTTTTTCTGTAATTGGTTAGATTGTTATTACTTTTCTCTTGTAGGAGACATGCAATTCTGGGTGTCATCTGTGTCCAAGCTTTCTGAATCATGGCAGCCAAGCTCCCTGGATATTGAAGTTGCAGCCTATGCACTGCTCTCACATTTTCTGCAATATAAGATTTCCGAGGGAATCCCAATTATGAGGTGGCTAAGTAAGCAGAGAAATAGCCAGGGAGGTTTTGGATCTACCCAGGTGAGTGATGATAGTTTTTTATCTATCTATCTATCTATCTATCTATCTATCTATCTATCTATCATCTATTATCTATCTATCATCTATCTATCATCTATCTATCATCATCATCTATCTATCATCTATCATCATCTATCTATTTATCTGTCTATCTATCTATCTATCTCTATCTATCTTATCTGTCTATCTATCTATCATCTATCTATCATCTATCTATCTATCTATCTATCTATCTATCTATCTATCTATCTATCTATCTATCTATCATCTATCTAATCTATCTCTCTATATGACTACCTATCTATCTCTATATGTTCTTAGGAACTATGTGGTTGCTTTTTTATCATGACTTCATAAAATTACTGGGCAGTTTAAAAGTTTAGTAACTTAAGTAAAAGGTTTAAGTTACTAATTTTAATTATTTATCATAGATATAAATGTCCTATTTGATATTTACATGGAATAAATTAGTCTCAGTTTATGTTAGCGTTTTTCATCTGTAGTAGCTGATTTAGAAGATGCTCAGTCCCATTCAGCAGATATTTTCTGAGACTCTCATGTACTGTGGGTCCAGGAGATTCAAAGATGAGTAAAGGAGAGCTCCAGTCTCAAGGAAGATAGATGAATGTATAGCGGGCATCCTAAACATTACTAAATTTACTCGTTGGAGACCTTGACATACACTTACATGCACAAACATTTTTCTTTCCTCAACAGGACACAGTTGTGGCCTTGAAGGCCCTCTCTGAATTTGCAGCCCTAATGAACACAGAAAGGACAAATATCCAAGTGGCCGTGACGGGGCCCAGTTCACCGAGTCCTGTAAAGTTTCTGATTGACACAGAGAACCGCTTTCTCCTCCAGACAGCAGAGGTGTGGGATGGGGTAGTTATCTAAAATTCTGGGTAGATGAATCTTTATGCTGGAAAACTGATTTATTTATTTCTGTTTTATTGACTCCAAAAAGACTGGCTCCCAGTGCCCTGTAGAGAGACTGGGAGGAGGGCCTCTTTTGGTTAGATTTGCTGAGCCAGAAAAGGGAGAAGGGGTGGAAAGTTTGGAATAGAAGAAAACATAGCACTGTTCTATTGGGAAAAGAATGAACCCCTGTTGAGTTCCTATTCTTTGCAGGCACTGTGCCAGATTTCTTCACATGTGCTATTGCATTTACTTCTCAAACCAACATTAAGAAGCAAGTACTTTTATCCCTGTTGTACTCATGTTAAAACTGAGACTGAGAAAGGTTAAGTAACTTGCTCAAGATCATGTTACTAGTAACAGTAGAGCTAAGATTTGAACCCATGATTTCAAAGACCATGTTCATTTCAGCTGCACCATATGTCTTCATAGGAGAATCTATAGAACCAATAGTAGAATTCTTACTTTGCAATGGAGTCAAGGCCTATGCTAGACCCTAATTTTATTCCCCTGGGTAACCTTGTGGGACTTGAGGGTAATGGATGAAAGTGATAACTTCAGGGCTGGAAACTGAAGAAGAGAGGTGACTGCAAAGGAAAAAGAAGGAAAAAACTTAGTCATATCAGCGATGATGTGTCACTGTGTTCTCAGGAAGGCCAGAGGATTAGGCACTGATTAAGGGAGGTTAATGGAGGGAGATGACTTGTTTTTTGTCTTTCATGCTTTAACCTCTACAGAAGGGCAGACCTGTCTGTAGCAATGATGTGCACTCCCAAAGGGTGGAGTGTGGAGAGTAACCACTTCCCATAGCTTTTGATATGTGAGGCCATGTAAAGTTCTTAGAGCTTTCCACAGATTACTTACACTCCTCATAACACTGACCTCTTGTGCTACTTGGAAGGACTGAGGTACAGAAAATTAACTTTATTCACTTTTTTCCCACCTTTATTCAGCTTGCTGTGTTAGAGCCAACTGAAGTTAATATTTCTGCAAATGGTTTTGGATTTGCTATTTGTCAGGTATGTCATAATGTTTAGTTTTGCTTAGTTATATATGATTTGTAAAATAATTCTTTGGTTTGGGGCACTGCTAAATCTTTAACTTTATAATTTATAAAATTCTTAATGATTTGTTTCTATGACTTAGGCAAGATATATCTCCCTTTTAAGTAAAAAGTACTAGAAATGTTATTAGCTAGAGAGTAGACAGCAACTATATAATTGATAATCTTTTAGAAAAATATTTCTTGACTATTATATGCTTTTCAAAGTAAGGATTAAAATCCTCCATTATTATTCATGTGAATTGTCGAGAACTCACACCTTGTTTTATGAAAATACAGCTCAGGATTGTAATGCCATGACTTGATAAACAAAAATGCATTTTACTTGCAACTTAATATTCATCTAACATTATAAAGGTCACAGTGGTATTACAAGTAATTGACCTAAAGATAGGAAATGTATCCCTTTAATGTAAAATCTTATATAATGATAAGTAAAACAATTAAAGCATGATATGTTCTGGCACAAGAAGAAAATCCAAAGAAATCTACCTATATACTGCAATAGGGGCTAGAATAAAATGGAAGTAGAATGAAAAATACTGAAAGAAATAATTATTATACTAAATAATACATGAAAATCATAGGGACTGAAGATCATAGGGACTGCAAATCATCTTATTGGAAACCCAACATAATATATGATAGGACCGAAAATGATTATGTGCCTGATTAGAAAAACAAACCAGACAAACCCTGAAAGACTTACTGAGATTTTGGAAAAAAAAGGCTCTTACAGAGAAAAGGTACTTTTTCAAAAACCAGTACGACTGTTCTAGGCAAGAGAACTAGCACACTTGCTAAGTAGGACAAAGTGTCAGGTTTAATTTGGAGACTTCCAAGTAATTCTAAGATTATTTTGTGTGATACTCGAAATACAGTAAATGTTTTTTAAAAAACCAAGGAACAACAATGACAGTTAGAAGGAATGCTGTTCAATGAAAAAGGAAAAGAGTGAATAACCTGTACTGGTTTTTACTGACAAAGCCCATGTGAAAATTCTCATTCCTAAATGCATCTTTCAATGTCAACAGTAAATCCAAAAGTAAATACACAAAGATATTTTAGATATGATTGGAAAAATAAATCAACTTAAATCACCAAATTGGTTGGAATTTATTTTTGATAAACCAAATGTAAGTAAAATACTCAAGCCAAATGATTTTTACTTGAGGTTTGATGGCAGTAGTCAATATGGTACCTACTAGTCAGAATGTTCACCAGTCCTATGTCTGTGTCAACATGCAGAAAACAAGAGGTAGGGACCAATAGTCACTTCTCATGATGGAGAAAAACGTTGCAAAAAAATTAGTCACCTAGAAATAGGTATTGAGATTTCCTTTAGTTGATATTTTTGTGAGTGCCCTGGAAAAGAAAGAGCACAGAAGACTCTCAGGTTTGCAGTAAATGTTAACCTCTTTTGGGTAATAAAATGCTAAGCTGTTAGAAATAAACTGCAAGGTCTCTTGATATTTTCTGAGTTGAGCTTTACCATAGGCCAAACATAAAGCCTAATTCTCAGGTATAATTTTGGATATTAATTCTGACCCTGGGGACAAATCTAGTAGCCCTTGTTTGTTTCCTGAAGACAGTGGTTCTTAAAGGACAATTGTATGCCATTGGAAAAGGGATGATGAAAATAATAGAGACCATCTCTCCAGTTTTATGAAACCATTCTTCAACCGCTCCAAGAATACTCTATAATGTACTGTAGTTTAAGAAACAGTTGGAGAATATCCAAAATGAGATAACCAGAATGATCAAGGGGATTAAGGATTATGCACCTCAGGTATGACAGAATGAAAAGTTGGAACTCTTAGGTTTGAAAGATGAAGGCTTAGAGAGAAGACTTTTTTAAAGTATATAAATCCATGGTGGGTACTAAAGGTTTAGTGTCCTCCTCC
>NW_006494614.1:20426485-20430891 GCF_000325575.1 Pteropus alecto | reverse complement strand
GAGAGAGAGAGAGAGAGAGAGAGAGAGAAAGAGAGAGAGAGAGATTACATAGCAATAGGAAGGCTTATAAACCTTGGCATCAAAAAAGTGGAAGAGGTAAAAAATTTAGGTTCTAGTTCGACTTGGCATGAGGCAGGCCTAGAAGATTGTGAGTACATTCTCAAACTTCTGATCTTAGAATCCCTTTGAGAAAAACACTGGTCTTCACACTCTGCCAGTGTCCCCATGGAACCTTTCATATTAGTGGTGGGCACAGAGTCTGTACGTGCTAAAAAAGAACCAGTTGACTTGAAAACCATCATTTATTTTATTATCTTTGAAAAACATTGTATGATTACAAAGAATCCTCAGCAGTTGAACAGGTTTGTATTCAACCAAGGCTTCTGGATGTTTTAGTTTTGATTTATCTTAGAGTTTCTAAGGTTCCAGTTTGTGAAAAATGACTTCAGTTGGGCAGCAGAGTTTAGAAATTAGTGGATACTCTCAAGAAAGTTGGCAATAGTTTCACTTTTTCCCTATAGGGAATGTTTTGCATTCTTTGAAAAAAACAATACCCATGAATATCATCCATTATAGTCTATGACACTTGTTTTTGAATGCTACCTAACACTTTTCTCAATTTTTTAAATCATTGCTTATAAAAACTTTCATAAGAGTGTTTTTTAATAGTGATGCTTTGTTAGTGAGTAAAACTAATTTTTTTCTAGGTTGAAGATTGTAAATCTAGTTGAGTTTATCCCAAAAAGAGTCATTACCTAACATTTAGAATACATAATGCTGTCAATTTGTTGTTAATGATAATATAATATATTGCTAATTTATTATTTATGCTACTTTGTTATTTATTACAGCTTAATGTTATTTATAATGTGAAAGATTCAGGGTCTTCTAGAAGACGAAGAGCTATCCAAAATCAAGAAGCCTTTGATTTAGATGTTGATGTAAAAGAAAATGAAGATGATATTAATCACTTGAATTTGAATGTGTGCACAAGGTTGGTATCTGTTTAAGTTCCCCCTCCTTCTCTTTCTCCTTTTTTTAAAAAGGTGATTTGAAGATTTAATTATTTATTCATATAGTTGTCTAACTATATCAATATATAAGGAGTTACATTTAACAAAGATTTTAGTTATGCATTACACTTTTGGGTACAAACTAGAAATACTGCTAATTATATTTAAGCATTTCTCTATGTGTCGAAAATTATTTACAAGTTTTTTTTTTGGTATTTGTAACAGATTTGAATAGAAAAATATAATAAAACTCAGGTCTAATTGATGGAAACTTGAAATTAGCCTATCATGTTTAATACTCTAAAATTGGTTACTTCTTGTTGTTAGTCATTTTTCTGTTAAATAATTATTCCAGGTTCATATTTAATCGTGTTACATTTTTCAACTCAAAACTTCTTGAGAACATGCAAGTTCAGTGAAAGGAATAGTTGTTTTTTTTTTTTTTTTAGACACAGTGAAAATATTACAGTTTAAAAGGTCCTCGCCTTGGGTAATAAGGCACTTATAGCTTCCGAGGGTACTTAGTAGGTAATTTGTAAATCTGGGCTGTATCCAAAGCATCTGAGGATCTCATTAAGTCATAAGGCAAAGAGTTTCCACTTCCATCTCAACCCTATTAACTTCCCAGACGCAGAGTTCATGAAGCTGCCTTCCTCAGCTTTCTAGGTCATTGCAATGCACACATAACTATTAAGAGCAACTCTTCTAGCAAGTTCTTGAGTCAAGAGACTTTACAGTTGGGATTGCTGAGCCAGCTGCAGTCCGCAGTTGTGCTGTGTGGCTTTTCAGTCAGTCACTGGTGCGCTGCTCTAAAAAGCAAGATTTTTCTACTAGCCCTGCTTGCGTTTGCCATCTGAAAGGACAACAGGAGCTAACTTAAAAATTCTATTTGACAGACTTCTTTCCTAACCAAGTGGGGCTCTTTCTGCTCCAAACAAAAAGCTCTTGCCAGCTTTGCATTTCAGAAAAATATTTATTTTACGGGAGACAAAATGTTGTTGGTGCCGGGGTCTGTTGATGCTCACATTGTGTGCAACAGGGTGAGAAAACGATGCAGTGTGACAAAACTTTCCGAGGCTTGTAATCCAAAGAAAACACAAAATGTGCACTAGTATGTGAGAGAACAAAGGGAAAGACTCTCTCCCCATTGGTCTTCTTTTTCTAAAATCAGATGAAGGGTTGCTAAAGACTTGGCCACAGTCTACTGCTAAGCAATAAAGTGACACCTCTTTTACAGTTCCTGGCTTTCAGCTGGAAAGTTTAGTGTTGTCAACTTTGGAGAAAATGAAAAATGCAGTTCAGTTTGGAATCACCACTAGAAAACGGGGTTGCCTGATGAAAGGGCATCTAGGTTGTACTTGTTAACAACCTACAGACACAAGCCTGTTACATGACAGGCATTTCAGACAGTTTGTTAGATGAACACATGGTTGTATCATTATTCCTTATGTGGTTGAATGTTTTAAGAATTTCACACCTGGAAGGAAAGAATTACCTGTTTTATAATTTTCTATAGTGATTTTTTATTTCAACAAAACAGTAACTATTTGGAATAACACTTGGCAATTTTAATTTTTATATGAAGGCAGTTTGCCAGCTTTAGGTTTTTCCTAAAGGGTTTCTTCCATCTTTTCCTTTTTTCTCCAGGTTCTTGGGTCCAGCTAGAAGTGGCATGGCCCTTATGGAAGTTAACCTGCTCAGTGGTTTTACTGTGCCTTTAGAAGCAATTCCTCTGAGTGAGACAGTGAAAAAAGTGGAACAAGATCACGGAAAACTCAACCTATATTTAGATTCCGTAAGTAGTAAAACCTAAGTTTTTGTATAGGTAACCATTGACATAGCTACCATTTGTTGTGTTCAGAGTCTTATGCAAATTTTCTTTAGGTTGTTATTTCAGCTTTTTGTGTCCCTGAATGACTTTAACACGGCACCCATATATCTGTTCCCATGAAAAAGACATCATTATAAAATTAGTTTAAAGAGGATTACTATTAATGATGAGCCCAGTTAAAGTCTTGAGAACTAAATCATTTATTTCATGTCAGATTTAAAATATATAGAAACCACCATATTATAATTTCAAAAATTCAGTCCGGATCTCTCAATTTGAGAACCCCTCCACCTCAGGGAATTGCTAAACATATTTGTTTAAATGCTGGTGATGAAAGCTTTAAGTACATGTTTTAAAATGTTTTCATGAAGGTTTTAATAAATCCCAAAAGGGTTAATATATTTTTATTGAAGTTAGGTGCTTAACTCCTGGAGGAATATTCTCAGAGGTTTGGGCTTTACACATAATTATTATATAATTTTTATACATACTTCCCATTGCTGTATGAAAATTACTGATCCAAGAATAAAGTACATAATTATATAAGAATAATGTAAATGAAGAATTCAAGACTCTACTTGTTATGTCTCAAAACTGCTAGTATGTAAGTTTATTCTTCTGACATCTATATGAAATTCATAGGTTGAATTGAAATTGAGTTCTAAGTGTTCTTAGGATTTCATGTTACATAGGGGGAATATATATGTTTCTTATTCTACTTTTGCCAAGTATGAATCAGAAATATATTGCTTTAGCAATATATATACTTTTAAAAAGCTAGTTCCTGAATGTTCTCATTGTTTTGAGATGTCAAAAATCACTCTGGTTAAAACTAATTCAGAGTTTCTGGTTCATTTTGCTGTTTGGGAATTTTCATATATTAAATACTGCTTGAAAGCCACAGGCCTGATTTGGAACTTGAAAAACAAATTTATGGTTTTTATTTAATAATGGAATTGGTTTTGGAGTTTGTCCTGTACCTGCTATGTTCTTGTTAATGGTTACCTAAATTTGAGTGTCCATTATGTTTTGACAGATTCGATTTTTCATTTACTGTTAATTGATACATAATGAAATGTTTGAAGAAATTTATCAATTTCAGATACCTTAACCAGTATTGTTTGCCAAATTGGCATAAGCTGCCCCTCTTAGAGGCAAGGAGGTCATATTAGTCAGTTGTTGGTTTTAGGGTGCACCCCCCACCCTGGGGTTACCTCACTTACTGGGAGAGGCGGCTCTTGTGAACTGAGGGCAATTCTCTGGAGCATGTATCCTTAGGCTTGCTGCTTGCTTAACCATTCAGTGTCTATCCCTTTCAGTAAAATGGAAATAAGAACAATACCTATCCTGTAAGGATAGTTTTATGAGTTGAGATAATTTATATAAAGTGCTTACCACAGTACTAGGCACATAGAGGTGCTCCCTGAAACTTAGTTTCTATATCTGTTTCCTAACACAATAAGAAAAAGAAATGTCTTTTACTTTATAATGAACACATAGTCTGCCACCCCTTAAAAATCTTTTGTATTTTTCAAGGTAAATGGAACCCAATTTTGTGTTAA
>NW_006494614.1:20369246-20426474 GCF_000325575.1 Pteropus alecto | reverse complement strand
GAAACTTCAAAGTTTCAAATGCACAAGATGCTTCTGTGTCAATAGTGGATTACTATGAACCAAGTAAGTGTTCTTATTATTTTAGGAGTTAAGCCAGGCATTCACTCACTTACTCATTCATTCATTCATTCATTCATTTAAAGTAGCCACCTACTGGATAGATTTTGTGTTGGGGGCGTGTTGTTGGAGGAAGTGTAGGAGGTGAGGGAGCAGGAGGTGAGCTTTCCATTTAAATGAAGACAACTGATAATTTACAAAGGTCTCATGATAGCATTTATCATATAGTGTTAAAAAATGATGCTTTTGCTCATAATGTTTTAGGTTTTTAACTCACAATTACAAAGTTTACAAAGAAAATTGTTGTAGAGAGTCCAGTTATATTTAGTTTCTAATTATATTTAGCTCCTATTCCAAGCACCCATTCTATCTGGTTTTTGTCTTAAAATGAGAGTTCTTCAGGAGAGAGCATGAACAGCATTCGTAGTGGAAAAGCCTCAGCTGGGTTTAGTGTTTCTTCATGGAAGGAGTCTGTTGTTAAAATTGATACATTATAATTTTTTTTTTAGTATGTCAAGAAAAATATAGTTTGTTTGGAAAATAACTTGAACTTCTTTGATTCTACTGATGCATCTTACCTTATAAAATGTCAGAAATTTAGGATGTGAAAGTAGAGATCTGGTTTAGAGATCGCCTAAATTAATTAGGATGCATCTACGTTTAGTGATCTCTGGGCTGTGATTTCTGGGCATGAGAATTATCCTGAGTAACACCCCCAGTGGCTCAGAATCATCAGAATGCTCGAGAATCATGAACATTTTTATGTGTTAGGTAGTTGTAGACACTTACACTTTAAAATTGTTGACATTGTTAGTAATTTTTGATAGAGTATTCATGGAAGACTAGGGTGTAGCACCAGTTCTCTCTCTGTCTAAACCAACAAGCCAGTTTCTCTGTTCTTTTGTCTCCTGTTGGAACTGGGGACGAGCATTCGCCTAGGTTCTTGTGGGACATTTTGGGGAAATACTGACATCATACTTGTTTTCTGGTGGAAGGATGTAATGTGCTGTTGAGACTCAAGGACAGTGCTTAGTTATCCAACTTTGTTATTTAACCTAGTCACAGAATTCTCCAGCTGATCTTTCTTAGGTAAATGGAGGACATCTTAAACGTTTAAGAAAAAAAGATTCAGTCTAATTAATTTTTTTTGTGTGTGTGGAAAACAACTTATTTATGAAGGGCACATTTTAAAATGAACATTTGGGAACAATCAGGTTAATCAAAACCTACAACCCATTTTTAAAAATCCTGGAGTTAGAAAACATATTTATAACATTAAAAAATTGATGAAAAAATCAAGAAGAAATTTAAATATAGAATATTTTTTAACTTGTAAAAATTAAAATAATTTGTTTTATAGTGAGTTTATTATAGTGTTATAAATGCTTTGAATAGTTTTTTCAGATTAGCTTGTACTATAAAATTTACCAAAGTTGAATAGTTTTTAGAGACTATGTGCTCAATGTCTTAAAGCATTGAAACAAGGCATTACACAGTTTTCTTTATGTTTTTGTATTTTTCGATAAAGCCTATGGTAAATATCTCTTTTATTTTTTAAAATTAATTTATTCTCCAATTACAGTTTACATATAATGTAAGGATCTCTTTTCAGTAGTTCTAATGATCAGAACTTTACTTGAATGTGTAGAAAAATGTCGCCCTGAAATAAACTGTCGAGGAGTTGAAACAATCCTTGATTTAAAAGCTTTCTTGCTGCATAAGAGAGTCAAGTTGTGCTTGCCATTGCAGCATACAGTCTGTTTTCTTTCTTTTAATGCTGGCCAATGACTGGTGGTAGATAGATTGGACTAAAAGCATTGTTTCTCTCTTGGATTCGGTGAGCCGTTTGGGCCCCTCTGGAGCATTTCAGTTGTTTCTTGTAAAGAAAAATAAAATTATATGAAGATTGGAAAACTCAGAAAAGTCTATTGAAATGCTTTTAAGTTTTGGCAAAGTAAACGTTTCTAAACAAGGGAGATGTGTAACTGATGTCTGCTTTTTTTAAACAGGGAGACAAGCGGTGAGAAGTTACAACTCCAAAGCAAAGCTGTCCTCTTGTGACCTCTGTGGAGACGTCCATGGTTGCGGTCATTGCAATAATGGAGCTTCGATCTCTCTTCCTCACTCCTCAGTCATTTTCATTTTCTGTTTCATGCTTCTGTTCTCTGTACAACATTGGCCATGATTTATTTTTTAAAGACTCCAAGTAACATATTTCCAGAAGTCACATGTGATTATCTTGTTTTCGTAATCAAATATTGCTTCTGATTATTTTGAAAAACAATTTTTTTTCTTTTTATGGGGGTGTGGGGTTGGGGGAATGGTGTACAATAGGTCCTAGTATGTATAGCTGTATAGATTTCTTTACCTAAATTCCGTGTGGAACAAAATTCAGAATTATTGCAGTTGTATATCTTTATGTTTCCCCCTTTAAAATATTTTTAAGATTTTTGTAGGAAGCGTTTTCTCCAGAATAAATGTGTTATTTTAGATTGGTTATTTTTTTCATTTTATAGAACATATGAGCCTAGATTCTTAAGCATTATTATACATCAGTGTTTCCTTTAGTTTTGATAACCTAAAAATAAAAGGCCCAAATGAGGGGCAACAGCATTTATTTGAGATTAAAAAGAATAGCTATTCTTCAGGAGGGAAGAATAAGAGAGGGATTGTGCTTTGCTGGCTGGGTCAGAGATTGAGGAGTGTACAGAAAACTACCCAAAGGGGTCTTGGGTGTGCAGCTCTCCCTCTCACTTCCTCAGCCCCACACACTGGCTCTTTTTTAGGGGGCAGAGGTGGAGAGCGTTGCAATATGTGCCTTATGTGACTTAGACTAGAAGATCCTAGACCAGGAGGCACAAGTTTTGTTAGAAATGGGGAGACAATAAGCCAGGGCTACAACAAAATCTTATATAAGATACAGTAGCCTGACCTCTCTGTGGTTTGGGAAAAAGGCTGAGGTTTGATGAGGGCCAGAGAGTCTTGACGTGACCGCTGACCTAAAGTATTACAGAGCATTGCCCGGGATCTTGAGGAAGTTCTTCTAGGCTCCGGTGTCTGAGCATCAGCCTGCCTGCCATCTGGTGACATCTAATGCTTTCTGTGAATCTCTAAGCAGTTTCCTGAATTTTGAGCACCTGGATCATTGGTTACCTGTATTCTAAAGGATAATATTAATTTATCTCGGTGAAAATTTTGAAGAAAAATTCCTTTTCTCTTTTTCTTGCTTTTCCATTTTTCTCTTCTCCCCTTTTCTTACTTCCCTTTCCTTCTTCCTTTCTACTTTCCCTTCTAAATATATTGAAATATATTTGATATAGCAAAAAAATTAAATTTTTTTTTATAGTAAATCTAAGAAATGGTTTAATTTTGCTTCTAACTCCATGGCGTATCTCTCAAGTGGACATGGGAAAAATAATTGCCGTGGGCTCCAAAGAGTTTGCATTACAATATATTCAACTGTTTTAAAATAAATCTATCAAAAATGAAGTATGCAAATACAGCTTTAAAGTGAGTTTTAAAAATTTTATTTTTAGTGAATTTTAAGAAATTGTAGTGGAGTGGATATTCGTGTACTGCTGATGGATATTTTGGATACCAAGGTAGAAATTACCAGCATTCAGTATTTTAAAGCTTGAAACCTCTATGTGGACCAAAGATTCTCACAGAGTTGTCTATGGAGAGAGAACAGTTAAACATCAAACAAATAATTTTCCTGTATTGTTTTTAAGTGGGGAAAAGTTTTTAATTCTATTATACCTTTGAAACACTCTGCTCTAAAATACGTACTTGTTATGTTTGGGACTTCCCATCTGGTGTTTTCAGCCTTTATACTCCAGGACTTCTTGAGGGATGAAAGTATCTTCCAATGAAGCTGGTGTTGGCAAAGATACCGCCCCGCCCTACCTGGGGACTTTATGCTGACCATCAGTACCTTATATTCTTCAGTAAATAATTTATGCTGAACTTCTAGTGTAGTGTATTAGGAAAGACTAGAATGGAAAGGCCGTTGGAAGACAGCTTGTATCTTTTTTAGGCCATAGGTCCTCATTTAAGAACTGGGACTCTAATACAAATGTGAAATGCTTCATGTTTTCAGGGTAAAAAGTCATCTTGGAACTCATTTCTTTATTATGAAAGTATTAGAAATGAAGAGCTAGGTAGTGGGCGAGGAAAGGTCAGTTAGCTCTGCGTCGTGGCGCGTGGGGCCATGGATGGGTGAGGCCCTGTCCTCTTCCTCCTTCATCTCTCTCATAGAGAACTTGCTCTGCTACAGATAGTGGGTTTGAGTGAGAAGTGATTAAAAAGCCACAGGCATAAGTAAAAAAGGAGGACATGGAGTAATAATTAATAGTATAATTTTTCTTCATCTCTTATAAGTAATACTATTAAAAATTCATTTTACCTTTAAGTTTGCTTATGCTGAAACTCTTCCATTTAGAATGCCATCAGTTTCATTAATTGATAGAAACTAAAGTCTCCCCTCCTTTTCCACTGACTGAGGACCTTATTAAAACATCAGCATCCAGTTTTGACTGGACAATGGTTCCAGAGACTGAATGTCGGGAATAACTAGTAGCCAAACAATTCAAGGACAGAACAATACTTTCATATTTGGTTTCACCATCTTACTAACTTCAGTTATAATTCTAAAAAAGAAATTAAAGCCCATTAAAATATTCCGGGTCAATGAAAGGTTTCCTTCTATTGTATTGTCCTATCATACTTTATGTTTTTCAAAATGTTCTAATAATAATCTTTGGTTTAGTATTTTGATTATATTATAGTCTGAGGAGCACTGTGCTAATGTAAAATCCAGATATATATCTATTACCTAATAGTTTGTTACTTATATATGCAATTCCATATCCTACATGCAGGAATTTTCAGACCTGTAGATGGCATAATTCTCTCTGCTCCAATTCTTTTGGGCTTGGGTAGAGTTATTTCTTTAAAAATTATATTTAGCCCTAATTTCTGTTCATGTTAAATGAAGTTATAAATATTCTGGCAATATAATTGCCATTTATATTTTGATATAATTCAATTAGTTAACAGTTCTGGCTCCTATATTGATAAAAATTGGAGCTGAGTTTTCATCGTTTTTAAAAGAAGCCATTTTATTAACCTGTTGGCATATAACCTGGAGTTATTTATAACAGGCTTAGTTTTTATAATTTGCTTTATTGAAGTTTAATACTGATTTCTATAAAAATATATTGTAAATACCTCTTTGACAAGGTTTCTTAACATAAGAGTAGTACATATATTGAGTTTGCCAAGTGGCTACCATAGGTCCAGATACCATTTATATTCTTTAGTGCATCATTTTCTTACACATTGTAAATCTGATACACTTTTAGTAAGCGGACTCGTTCTTGGATAAGCCTCAGAACCTTTTATTCTCTCGGTAGAGGCATCTGTTAAACAGAAGAGTATAGTCCTTATTTTTTCTTTGTTTTCAAATTCCAGGAAAGCGTAGCACTTTTAAGAATTTAAAAATTTCCTATCATCTATCCAAATGATATTCATGTTGCTCGTAAATATCTTAAGTTATACTGGGAGTCATTTGAGGTGCAATTTTATCACTACTTTGAATAGAAGACTGTTATCCTATTTTGGGAAAGTAAGCATTAAATATACATTTTTGATTAAGTGTATATCAGTAGGAGTAGGCTTTTTTCAAAATTATTTCTAGCCAATGAGTTGTGTTTGTATGTACCTCATCAAAAGGCAGTGCCACATTGCAACATTCCGTACGTACAATGTCATTTTCCTTTTAGTTATTGTAACACAGGAAAATAGATATTCTAAGTGATTTTTGAGTTTCTTACTTCAAAGGAGTCTTACGTATTGGTATGTGTGTGTCTTTATAATAGGGATGATATTGATTTATGTGTAGCTACTTATTTAAGAATAATTCTATCTCATCGTCACGAGGCCACAATTTACTACTCTTCTGCTGTATTGAATCAGTGGTAGAGGGCAGTTCCATGTTCCATTTGTAGATCTTTAAGATTTTATCTTTGATAGCTTCAATAAAATACAGTTCTATTCTGGTCTTTCAAGACTATATGTTTTGGATTTTTAATAAGATGCAGTTGATGTGGTAGAGTCCATTTCTTTTATACACAAGAAGCTTTATAAAATTTTATTCATAAATCCCCTATTTTGAGAAGCTATTTGCCTATGAGACAAATATTATTGAAATGAAACATTATTTTCCCAGAAAATAAAGCTTTATATATTGATCAAGGTAATTCTTAAATTTTAAATGTTAGAATGTTGTTATTGTTAATTATACTCTATTATGTATTCAATAGGAATCATAGCTTATCAATAAAAATTAAATTCCCATCTATTTATTATCAGTGTTTCTTTTATTTTAGCTTAAGTCATGTCTATAGCACATCTCCTTTACCTAACCTTATTTATTTATTTATTTTGAATTTTATGAGTTTGAGCCAAACCGATGACATATGCTGGGGGGCAAGATCTCAAATGCTTCGGAGTAACAGTTTTGCAGCTTCTTTTATGCATTTGAAATTAAGGAGAGAATGTAAGGAAGATTATGTGGACATGGGAGAAAGCAAGCCAGGGATCGAATGGATTACAGGATAGTTAACAAGAATGTATGCTCTCTTAAGGGTGGTTATGGCAAAGGCGTTTTGCCCTAGATATACAGAAACAATGCACAGGGCTTGTTAAAGGCAAAGACAAACCTTTTACTAAAAAGTTACACACCTGGGGCGTGACTAACCACCATGACCTGCCCAAGTTAGGGATTTCTGATCAGAATACCCTGTGAGGTTACTTTCTATAGAACCCTTTTTTTCATCCATAGTTACCTCTTTTGGTCATAAATCAATCCGAAGGATGTGTTGATGACCAACCTTTTGGTCAGATAGTGTGGCATCGTAGCGCCAGGAAGGCTCATTCCTAGGAAGTCTTAGTACTGATGCTGTCTTACTGACCACTGGGGATGGAGCAATACTGTAACCATGGGATCTGAGTTGAGGCCACATTTTCCCCAAATAGGGAGGGGAGGTAAATGGAAGGCAGTCAGGTCTTATGGCCTTCATTGTGAAAAAACACTCTGGATCATTTCTATCCTGCAGACTATCATGATCTGAGTTTTGCCTTCTGACTCATTTTTCTGTATTTGGCATCTAGTATATTTACGTAAGCCATAAAAAGAATATTAACAGTTATCTTTTACATGTTCCATAATTATAAACAATTGGACTATATAGAAAAACCCAAAGAACAAGTATAACTATTATTATGATGAATATCATTAACAGACAGGTAAGGACAAACAAAATGAATTCTGAGTTCAATATCAATCTATAGATATTCAGGCCTTGTCGATGTCTTGAGATAGCTATCTAATTCTGGTGTCCGTGGCTTCTTGTCCTTGAGGAGTCTTTAATGTCCATAGACAAGGGTAGATGTCCATTCACAGTTAGAGTCCTGATAAGGTCCTTTCCAATGAGGTTGGAGAGTCTTTTATTTTATGTTCTTTTACAATAAACAAAATCTCCAGGCAGCAGTCTCTTTAAAGGCAAATGATTTTTAAAGTCTTTGTCACTCGGAGCTGTCAGTGAAAGAAAGTGGTTACTAACTTAGCATTTTCTTGAGGTGACTTTAACAAATGTCAGCGATAGTGTAAGATGTCTTTTAATAGTGTCAGCTCATAAGTTCCTTCATCTAAGTCCAGCTTAAATGCACTGTGATGCATGAAGGAAAGCAAAAACCAAAAAATGGAGAACTAGGAAGCAGGAAAGAACCAAGCAGTTGTCTTGGGTTTCCCATCACCCTGACCATTTGTTTAATTCACAGCCATTGTTTACCCTAGAAGTTTTCCTACATACATTGTGATTTTAATCCTTACAACCTCAGTGTTTAATAACAACTGAGAAGTAATTAGCATTTTTTAGATTGGAAATTTTATAACTCATAGAAACATTTTTTTCATAGACATAATTATTAACAAAGACTTATTTTTGAAAAACCCAGGTAAAATAAAGGTATATATTTTACTTAAACTAACAAACTTAAGTAGCTTTTATATACTAAAGATTAATCTTAGATCACATGAACTTGAAAAGTATTCGATTTAGTTTCTATATTCATGAGAATTTTAGAATACCCAATTCTTACAAGCATTTGCCTTTAAATTAATTTTAACAACACCATCCAGAGGTAGAAAAATATCTCACATTTACAACATATGCATATAAAATACACATATAGACAGACAGACTTTTTAGCTCTGAGAAAAACTCACTAATTTGTAAAAGAACAATTGGATTCAAATCTTGCCCTGCAGGGATTTGCAACTTATATCTGTCCTTGACAAGTCAAGTTCCTAACGACTGTCCCCTTTTTAAATGACAGCCATTTTTAATACCTCAAAGAATTGGGTTGACACCTAAACAACAACATAGGTTGATCTATTTATCTAAATCCTCTTTTTGAAGCTTTGAGAGACCAGTTTTGCCTAATTTTATAGCCAGTTGTATATAATTCTGTGTGCAAAAGATTCATTTAGAAGTATCAAAGGATACTTATTTTGGCTATCTTAGTGTCGATGGGAGGCTGACTGTCATGAGACTTGTCTTCAGAGGCATGATTTCCCATGTTAATTTTGAGATCTGTAAAGTCTGAAAAAATTTCTAGGAAAAACCAGCCCTTATGTGCACATCTCCAAAGAGCCAAATGCAGTGGATATTCCTATAGGACTGGTTTATGCCCTAGAGGAAAATTTTCCTCAGGCAATCCCACAAAGATTCTTAGTCACCTAAGAATACCTGAGCATATTGATGTTAGGATGAAAGATGAAGGGATGTGGGGATGCTCAGCTGGTGAATGAAACATTGTGGACTCTAATGCTTTTTTCAAATACCTGAAAGGATGGCACCTGCAAGCTCACATAGCAGAATCATTACAAGTGGGTAGATTTTGGCACAATATTAGGAGGAGTTGAATAAAACACCCCTATTTCAGAAGGTGGTGACTACGTGGTCCCTAGAGTTGTTTAGCAGGAGCTGGTTAACAGATATTAAAGAACGAGAGAAGTTACTGAGGCATGCAGATGTAAACTGGCAAGTAAAAGCTCATGGTTTGGAAGTTTTTATTTTTCTTTTATTTTAAAGAAGCACACTGGAAAGGATATCTTCTCTGTCTTTGGGAAATTCAAACTAGGTTCATGTCATTTTTCTCATTAGCTTCTGAGTTCTGTGCTCACTTCTAATATCGCCCTCTTCCCTTAATCTTTTTTCTACTTCACTTATCAGAAGCAATAAGAAGCATATTCCTGAAAGAGAGTTAATGCTTCAGTTTTTAATTTTCAGTATCAATATAGAGTTTAGCATGTACTAGATACTCAACATGGTAGATTCCAAAAAATTATTATTATTTTTTTTGGAATAAAGGGAGTACTTTTTTTTCTCCCTCTATTTCCCTCCAGAACATCAGTTAATTTATTTAGATACTAAATATTCTGGTCACCAGTTCCAATGTGTGAAGGGAGTTCCTCACCACCAAGAAATTCTTGGACACCAGGTGGGTGTCCTATAATTCAATTTAATTATAACACTGTCTACTCAGAGATTGCGTCAAATCACACAGGTTAAGGGTTCAGTCTTACAAGATTGCGCTCCACACCCCTAACCCCTTCAGATGCCAGTCACAATATGGGGGAAGTGCGTGGAGCTTCCCTGCTCTGTTCAGGTGAGCTACTTTCCCTGCATCTTCACGTGTTTACGAACCTAGAAGCTCTCTGAATCCCATGCTTTTGGGATTTTATGGAGGCTGCATCACAAAAGCATGACTGATGAAGTCATTGGTCACTGGGGATTGAACTCAGTCTCCAGCCCCTCTTCTCTCCCTGGAGGTTGGAAGTGGGACTAAAAGTTCTAACCCTCTAATCATGTGGTTGGCTTCGCTGGCAATCAGCTCTAATCCTTAGGTGCTATCCAAAAGTCACTTCATTAACATAACAAAAGACAACTTTATTACTCTTATGGCTTAGGAAATTCGAAGGGTTTTGGGATCTCTGAGCCAGAAACCATGGATGAAGTCCAAATAGATATGAGAAATATATTTTGGCCATCTGACTGACCAAATATACTTTTTTCTTATAAAAGACAACATTGCAAGAATTAATTACAAGGAACAATATAATATCACGCTTATGCTTTCTCAGCGCACCTAACACTACTTTTAACACTGTAGATATTTAGAAATGTTTAACTGAATAATAGAATTCAAAGTAACTGCAATTAATAACTTCTCCACATGAATAAATGAAAAAAAAAAAAGAAAAACAGGACTAGAGATAGAGGAATTAAAGAGAAAAAAGCGTAGAAAGAAAGAAAATACAGGAGACACAGAAATATGGAATAGTTCTAAGCATAACCATTATATGGTTTATTAAATTTCATTTGTAGTGATTTGAAGAATTTTACCCGATTCCCAAACACTATATTTAAGTCATGTGTTTTAAGTATATCTAATTACTTGCTGCCCTTGTGCAAGTCTGCAGCAGTAAGAAGGTTTCAATTCTTAGTTTTAACTAACCTTAGTAATAAATCTCATAGTTGTGAATTACCAAATATGCTTTTGGAATATTAAATTATTTATAAAATAAATATCATGAAAGAATAGTAATATGACTCCTTACTAGGATAAATTTTAAAATCTTGAGACTTTCACATATTAAAAACTCAGTGGTCCTTTCAGCTATGATTATCTCTTCTCCCTTCATAACCAAACTTTTTGATATAATTTTTTATATTTATTATTTATACTTCCTCATTTCTCATCTATTCTTCAAAACCCTGAAGCCTAGACTAACTAAAGTGATTAGCTCTTTTTTTTCCTTTGTATGTAAAGGACAGTTTTCTTCCTTCTTGTCATCTTAGTAGCATTTCACACTGTTGACCACTCTCCCTCCTGAATCTTCTTTGTCCTTTGCCACCTATGTCTATACGCTCTCTTGATTTTTCTCCCATCTGTCAGATATATTGTCTCAGTCTCCTTTGAATTTTCATTTCTCTTTGTACATATTTAAAACACAGACTTGAGGTATTGTGGAGATATTAATAGATTAGATGCAGAAAGTGAGTAAAAGAGGAATCGAAAAATCTGGTCTTTGCAACTAGGTGATAGGGGAAAGGCATTGATTGAGATGAAGAAAGATTGGAGAAAAAATATTGTGTGTGTGTATGTGTTTATCAAGGATTTCATTTTGGGTCATTTAACCTTATTTCATTCCCAGTAAAGAGGAACAACATGTAGTTATGATCCCAATTAACTTGCCAATACAAAGAATAACAACAATATATTACCTAATTATTCCTATATAGTGCTTTATTCTTACTTTTTTTTTCATTCTAGAGAGATTTGGAAAAATCCAAAGGAATTCATATAGAAAATCATTAGTGTGGACCATAGGATTTGATTTTAAAAACTTTTTATTTTGAAATAATTATAAACTCACAAGAAGTTGTAAAATAGTACACAGAGGTCCTATATGCCTTTCACTCAGCTTCCCCAATGGTGACATCTTAAATACTTTAGTGCACTATCAAAGCAAGGATGTTGATTAGCACAATACAATTAACTAGATTATAATCTTACTTCGTTTTCATGATCATTTTATGTGCATTCATTTTCTCATACGTCTTTGTGTATAATTCCAGGACATTTCTCACTGTATAGTGCTGTTGTCTGAATGTGTTTTCCCAAAATTCCTATGTTGAAACCTAACATCTAAGGTGATGGTATTAGGAAGTGGGGCCTTTAGGAGGTGATTAGATCATGAGGGCAGAGCCCTTATGGATAGGATTAGTGCCATTATCAAAAAGGCTCAGGATGGCTCCTTTACTCTATTCCATCATGTGAGGTTAAAGAGAAAAATGCCATCAATGAACCAAGTAGGTCCTTACCAGACCTCTCTGCTCTTCGTCAAGACCTTGTTCTTGGACCTCCCAGCTTCCAGAACTGTGAAAAATAAATGTTTATTGTTAATAAGCTACCCAATCTGTGGTATTTTGTTAGAGCAGCCTGAATGGAGTGAGACCCACAGAGTCAAATAGCCACAATTACAACCAAAATACAGATCTGTTTCATCATCGCAAAGGAACTTCCTCATGCTGCCTTATAGTCACAGCCTTCCTATCGTTCCTCAGTCCCTGTCAACCACTTATCCATTCTCCATCTCTCTATTTGTCATCTTGAGAATGTTATATAAATGGAATCGTGCAGTATGTGTGACCTTTTGAGGTTTTTTTCCCTTTCAGCATAATGCCTTAAGATCATTCAAGTTGTTGTGTGTATCAATGTACATCCCCTTTTATTGTTGAGTAGTGTTTCAAGATTTGATTTTGAGAGTCCACTGGAGTCTCAGGTACAGAATGTACATCACTTTGCCAACCTGATATAAAGTATTCAAATGAAATAACTGAAGTCGATATAATGGATAATAATAAGTGTGACAAGGGAAGAAGATTAACAAAGAAGAAAATTCTAAGCCTTTCTCAGGAGAAAAAAATGAGGTTGGGACAATGCCTACATGCCAACAATACCCAAGGTGTATTTTACAGAATGCCAATAGGTCTAATATGGAAAAAGTGTTTAATGGCAAAGTTTAGGAAATCATCAAAAGTGTCACTGCTGGAGGATTTATCTTTAATATGGTAATGTACATTTTGAATTTTAAGAGAAGGATATGATAGTCTGTGCTTTCCAAACCTTTAGACCAGCACATTAATGTCCTTTTCTCAGAATTTCTTTCTAGGATTTTTACAGGGAAAATATTTTGGATAAAGCTGTTGTAAGTTAATAAACAATATTAATTTCTAAAATGATCACACAGTCAAACGTATTCGTTAAGTTGACTTTAAGGTTTATAATAGGCATAAAATACAATGGATTTGCTCTGGGTGGACATATAACAACCAAATATTCCTAATGACAAAAAAAGTCAAACTCATAGAACCAGAGAGTAGAATGGGGATTTCCAGGGGTTGGGGATGGGAAAAACAGAGTGAAGTCAGTCAAAAGATGCAAACTTTCAGTTATAAGGTAAATAAATTCTGAGGATCTAAGATACATCATAGTGACTATAGTTAAAACTATTGTATACTTAAAATTTGCTAAAATTGTAATCTTAAGTGCTCTCACCATACCAAGAAAAAAACCGAAAACTATGTGAGGTGTTGGATATGTTAACTTTATTGTGGTAATAATTTCACAATGTATACACATATCAAATCATCACATTGCACACCTCACCTATTTCAATATATGTATGCAATTTTTATTTGTCAATACGTCAATAAAGCTGGGGGAAAATTACATAAAATATGCTGCCACTAGGGGGCAGAAGAGGACTAGAGCAAAGAAAATTTCCTGTAAATTTATTGCCTAATTCTAAAATTCCTGTTGTGTACTAAAAATGAAATTAGATCTGAGAGCTTTTTCTCCAATCTGTGCAAACAAATAATAGGGCCATTAAACTATTCTGCTTACTCCTATACTATATACTCTTTAGTATGCATTCTTATCTTTGGCATGTAATTTATGCGTATTAATTTTTATTTTTAGAGCAAAAAATATACCCAGAATGGGAGCTTCTTTTTGATTATATAAAAGTAAATCCTGATTTTCAAGTCCCAGGAGATCATTAGCCCTTGTACAGTTTAGGAAGAAATCCTATTGCTATATCCTACTATCATTCTTCTAGCCAATTTTGGTTAGGGAATGAGTTATGGCAAGTAAAGTTTGACCTAGAATTTGTGGAATTTTAATCTCCTCTTGGAATTAAAGACTCTCCATAAATCCTCTAACATATATATTGCTATCTTTCCCCCTCATACTTTTGCTTAGTGCTTGAAGTACTTTCTTTCCTCTAATGCTGCTTCTTTTATAATTACAGCTGGAGAAGAACAAATAAAACTGAAAAGGTAGCAAAATGTACTTGTTAGTGGTTTGGCTGCCTGGCAAGCTTCTCAGAGGCTGTTCTCACTGTACAGCACCAGCCTCCCACATGTTCTTTTTTATTATAAACTAGCTTATCCAGATAAAAATGTTTTATGAGAATCCAGGAAACCCCTCTCATTTGGGAAGACTGTCTAGAAATCCCCTAATGAGAAAGCGCATTATTGTGATCTTTACTATTAAGAAGGGACCTCCCCTCCTTGGAGCCCACCGCTCTTTTCTTCCGTTCCCTAAAGCGATACTTGTTTGTGATACAATTTTGCTGGTGAGGAAGGTCCTAGGATGGGGGTTTCATCTCCCTGATGGGGACAGAAATTCTTGGGGGCCATAATCTGGAGAAATTGTGGGTCCTTAGACAGGAAATTGGAAATAAGGAGATGAAGGAGGCAATTCTTGTCTTTCTCTGTCCTCTTGAGTCTGAATTTTGGGGTATTTAGACATGCTTGAGAATTCTCCCAGATAAGAGAGGTTTAAGATGGATGCTGCCATATAGGAAGGCGGGGAGAGAGGGAAGAGGCTGAAAATGAGTGCATTATACCACGTAAAATGGATTATTTAATTACCCACTTATTCTCTTCCTGTGACCTCTTAGATGTTAGTGATTTCTAAGTGTTGGCCATTTTCAGTTGCACTGAAGGGAATTGAAGGGAAAGTTAAAATTGTTAGGTCCCTGCAAAATGCTACAAAGGTCTATCCCTTAAGCTCTTCCTTTGACAAAGTTCTTTCGAATTTGTCAATTACTAGAATGAGAAGATTAAGTAAATGATTTGTCCATATTTGTTATCAACTCAGAGTTTACTCTCTAATCCAAATGTTTTCAAGTGGAGAAACCAAAAACTTGTTCTGGGAGCTTACATGACTTTCTTAAAATCGCAGAGTTAAAGTTGGGGTTGGGGTTAAAACTCAGGTTTTTTGTGTTCAAATGCTTTTGACACTGCCCCAAACAGGGATGTTTTCATTTTCTTGGCCAGGTTATCTTGGCTTTCTCTCTGCATTGAGATAGACGATTCAGGATACTGAGAGATTGAGGTCAGTCATAAAAGGTTTCTACTAGTTTTTTTTCCCACCCAAGACAGTGCTAAACAATAGTGGATGTTAATTGTATGGTCTTCAGTCCTGTGTTGAAAGTGAAATTCTCTCAGGGACTCTGGACCCTGAGCTGTGAGACTCATTGGTTATAAAGAGACATACACAGAACGGGTTTCCTGTACTCCACAGCCAATTCCTGAGGGTGTGACAGATGAATGCCTCAGAGAAGTGTGTGTATATGTGTGTGTGCATGTGTGTGTACGTGCACATGTGTGTCTCCTTTTATTGCCTCTATGGGAAAGAAATGGCGGGCCAGGAGACATTGAATCATTACCTTCTTCTTTTATCCAGTACGCTAAAGGGCAAAGTCTTTTTTATTAATTAGACATGAAATATGCAAACCATCTCAATTCTAAACAAAGGGGCATTGTCCCATTTTCTCCTTCTCAGTGCAGTTAATCTCCTGGGAAAAGAACACCAAGATGTTGATTACAATTACTTAACGATCACAGATTGCTGACCTCAAGTGTTCCTGTGTAAAAGGAAAACCATCATACGGCATTGCCTGTGGCTCTTCCATAACATCTATCCAGTCCTCTTTCCAATTTGGCAGCTCTCTGTAACCAGCACGTGTCATTTGTGGCAGCAGCTAACATTGATTGTTTGCCTACTACGTGCCCAGTATTTCTAAATTCTTTATATGTTTTATGCTGGGCAATCCTTCCAAATGCCTTATAAGATTGGTGCAATATTACAGATGAAGATACCAACAAAATGAGGTGTAAGTATATATCACATAGTAGTTAATGAAGAGCCTGGACTCAAACCCTAGCAGTCTGGTTTTGGAAGGTATGCTCCTAACTACTATACCACCCTTTCACCTGTTAACATTCACATGACTTCCATGGAATCCTACGGACCTAGGTTAAATTTTGCAGATTTTATTCACAATTCCTTAGGTTCTGATATGATCACAAACATGGAAGTTTTTCTTGTTTGGGGAGAGCAATGCAGAGTAAAAACTGGAATGTGATGATAAAATCACCCTAGTACCAACTCAAGAATACTGTGACCCGGGATGTTATTTCCTATATTTGACTCCTTAATATAATTTGCAAATGATACAGCTACTATTTATTGAAATATTATTTAGTACTTAACTAAATGTAAATCAGGTGTTTTACATGTATTACCTGTATTACCTGTTAATCCACCCAATAAACAAATGAGGTAAGTACTAGTATTATCCCCAGTTTAAAGATGAGCTTAAGGTTATGGAGTGATTCCCCAATGTTACGTAGCTTTTTAAAGAGCAGAAGTGAGATCTGAACCCAACACTATGACTTCAGTGTCCACATTTTTAACCACTGAATTAAAACAGTACCTGGCTGTTTTGCAGTTCAAGACAGACATCTTCACAAAGTTAGCTTTTCTGAAAAATTGTTAACAGTAAAAATTTGATCTCTGTGTTCCTGAATTTTATTTTGCTGATTCCGTTCTGCTCTTGAACCATCTGTGTACCATTCTTTCTTTGGTATTCAACTTTCATCATCTGGTTTTGATTTGCTCAAACTCTTTCCTCCATGAGATTTGTATTGTTTGAGTTTCTTTTTCTATGGAAACCATTTTTTTTCATAGTTAATTTAATAATACATGTTTTACCACTTTAAAGCCTTATTATTTCACTACAATAATGGAATTTATATAGTGTTATGATTAATATTTTTAGTAAAAAGCATATGTACCTATACATAATTTTAAATATATAAATTTTTGGCCCTACAATTATCCTTATGAATTGTTTGTCAAACAAACACAACTGATCCAAATTCACTTGCCAGTGTCACTTTTCCTGCATGCCATAATTTGAGGGGTGTAGAAAAGTGTCTGCATTAAAAATACTTGTTAATGGAATAGAGAAATTAAGTATTATATCCAGAAAGTCCTCTGAAAAGGCAAATATGGTGATCCCAGAAGGACCATATATTAACTTACGAGTGTCGTATTAGCCGAATGAGTTACTCCGAGTTACTGAGAATGGGCGCGAAACCTTTGGTGAAAGGGTCTAGGACAGGTAAATTCATCATCAGTACAGAGCATTTTACTTTAGGCATGTATGAGTGGGTCAGTGAGCTCAGAGGGTGTGCGTACCTTGAGGATAGTAGGTGGCAATAGGAGCAAGGGGTGGGGAGAGAAACATAGAAATTTGAAAAAGTGGAAAAAGTGAAATGTGTATGTGGACTTACAGTGAACATCACTGCAGTTGCCTGCCCAGCTCACAGTATCTCCCCTTCTTTGGTAACCTTCTATTCCTTGTCTCTGCTTCCCATTTCCCACGTGATTATAGTGGGAGCAGGCAAGTTCATACAACCTGTTTTTCCATAGCTGATTGGGCAAATATGTCCCTTCTAAAATCTAAAATCTCTGAGGCCAAGAGATTCTAGACAGTCGGCTGTTCTCCCAAACAGAGGAAATATAAACTCAGGACTTCAGTGAGAGAGAAGAATGAGGCAGATGCTAGAGAGTGGCAGAGATGAGAAATTGACTTTTTTCCCCCCATTGTTCCAGTCACTGCCTTATCTAATCTATTTTGTAGAACTCTAGTCTTGGCATTGACAAACTCTTCTGCTTTTTTGCATAATTTATTTAACTTCTTACCATTTATAACTAGTCACTTTTTTATTGTGGTAAAATATGTCTAACATAAAATTTAGCACCACTTTTTAAGTGTACAGTTCGGTGGCATTAAGTACAATTACATTGTTGTTTGACCGTCATCACCATCCATCTCCAGAACTTTTTACACCTTCCTAAACTGAAACTCTGTACTCATTAAACAACTCCCTCTTCATCATTCCCCCCAGTCTCTGGCAACCACTATTCTTTCTGTCTCTATGAATTTGACTACTCTAGTTATCTCAGATAAGTGGAATAAACAGTATTTGTCCTTTTGTGACTTGCTTATTTCATTTCACATGATGTCTTCAAAGTTTATCCATGTTGTAGCATGTATCAAAATTTCCTTCATTTTAAAGGCTGAATAATATTTCCTTAAATGCATACACCACATTTGGTTTATCCATTTATTTGTTGATGGACACTTGAACTGCTTCCATCTTTTGGCTATTGTGAATAATGCTGCAATGAACATGGGTGTAAAAATATCTTGAGTCCCTGTTTTATATTTTGGAATATACACAGAAGTGAAATTGCTAGATAATATGAGAATCCTATGTTTAATTTTTTGAGAAATTGCCATATTATTTTCCACTATGGCTTTGCCATTTTACATTCCCACCAGCAAGGCCCAGGGGTTCTAGTTTCTCCCCTTCCTTGCCAACGCTTGTTATTTTCTATTATTTTAATAATAGTCATCCAAATGGGTGTGAAGTGGAATCACAATGCAGTGTTAATTTACATTTTCCTAATGATTAGTGATGTTGAATATCTTTTCATGTGCTTATTGGCCATTTGTATATCTTCTTTGGAGAAATGTCTATTCAAGTACTGACTTTTGTTGTTGTTGTTGTTGCTGTTGTTGGGTTGTAAGAGTTCTTCCTATATTCCAGATAGAAATCTCTTATCAGATATATGACTTGCAGATATATTTTCTCCTATTTTATGTGTCGCCTTTTCACACTGTTGATAGTATTTTTTAACGCACAAAAGTTTTTAGTTTCAATGTGGCCCATATTATCTATTTTTTCTTTTGTTGTTGTGCTTTTGGTGTCATATCCAAGAAATTATTGCCAAATCTAATGTTATGAAGCTTTTCCTCTTATTTTTTCTTCTAAGAATTTTAGTTCTTACATTTAAATATTTACTCCATTTTGAGTTAATTTTTGTATATGATGTAAGGTAATAGTCCAACTTTATTCTTTTGTATTTGGATACCTGGTTTTCCCAGAACCATTTGTTGAAAAGACTTCTTTCCTCATTGAATGTTTTTGGCATATTTGTCAAAAACCATTTGATTAAATATGTGAGGGTTTATTTTTTGGGCTATATGTTCTTTTCTATTGGTCTATATGTCTGTGTTTATGCTAACACCATAGCTTTTTAGTAAGGTTTGAAATCAGAAAGTGCAAGACCTCCTACTTTGTTCTTTTTCAAGATTGTTTTGGCTATTCAGGGTCCCTTGAGAGTTCATATGATTTTTAGAATGGAGTTTTCAATTTCTGTACAAAGTCATTGAGATTTTGTTAAGGATTGTCTTGCTTGAACTCTTGCATCTTAGCTTTGAGCTCCTGTTTTACAGAAGTAATTAGTTTAAGTCTTAAAATTTGTTTTATCTGTTCCATGGAAATTTCTTGTGAGTATTCTTTGCCATTTGTTTTCAGTCTCTCCCTGTATCGCCCCCTCCCCACATACTTTTTGGTGATATTGTGGTGAAATATTTTCAGTGATTTTTTTTTATCATTTCTTCACTCATCCTTAAATGAGTAGAGTTCTTTCTGTACCATATATTACAGGAGGTTTATGTGAAAGAGGGGTTAGGGAAGTTTTCAGACTTGTAGAAAATTTCTATTACAAGTAAAATTCTTCTGACCTTACGACACAGGGCTGTATGGGTAAAATTCTTTTAGCTTTTATTTCTTCCCAGCCACCTGAGATTGTCAGCCATAGCACTGTTCATAATGTTCTCTACTCTACCTCTCTTTCTGAAAACTCCCTAAAAATATAGTATGCATGAGTGATTCTTAGTTTACTCCTACCTTCCCAGTTTCTCTTTGATATAGCTTACACACCTCTTAAGTTGTCCTTAGAGACCTGTGCTCTGACAGCTTTGAGGTCTTTAGCTAAATATTTCCTCTCTGGAAGTCCTTCACAACTCTGTTCGACCTTTGATGCATTTGGCAGCTCATCCTCATGTATTATGTCTTAGAATTATAAAAGTTTCTGAATTTTATTATAAGTGGAGCTTAACTTTCTGTTTCTCATTCTCCTAGTTGTTTTTGAGTGATTTCCTGAAGAAGAGGCTAGTATTATACTTTCCAACAATGAATCTGGGAGGCAAGAGCTTTAGTTAGTTGAAATAACAATCATAGAAAGTTGACTTTCATAAGCAAGAAATGTGAGGAGAATGGATAATAACAGAATACCAAACAATTTCTTTATGGTAAATTCTAGCTAAGTAAAGACACCTGCATGATCAGCATGAATGACAACCTATGGAATGCAGAACTGATGTGAATTAGCTGCCATTGCCTTTCACAGGCAACTTTTGGATGCTCTGGAGATCTCTGCTTTGGGCTTATGTGTAGTTCTCAGCTTTTGTTTTTGAATCTAGTATTGTCATTTGGTGTTTCCTTCTCTAAATATCCTGGCTCAGGTGCTTTTCATATTCTTCCCCATGAGTTTTATTCGGACTTGCCTAGTCCATTGACTCTATTGTCCTTTCTTCCTTCCACCTACCACCAACCAACAAGTATCTGCTTAGCAGACTGGGTGGATTTCTAGATTTTTAAGGTAATATGAATGTGACGGGGGAATAGTTATTTTTCATTTCCATTAAGGCTGGAATTATAAAGAAGAGATAAGAAATCTATGGTTATACCTATTTAGGATATGAGCAGAAGTTGGAATAAGGAAGGTTACATATTCCATATGAGATTAGAAATGTTTAGATGATAATAGTGTTTGGCTAGCGAGGGAGTAACATCCTAAAGGAGGTGGTGTGTCAGAGAGGTTTAGATAAGGGTTTGTTTTCTTTATTTATCATATTATTTATATTATTTAGGACAAATTACTTCATAAAATGCATGAAGGGGTAATTTCAAAGTGCTGTGGTGAGAAGGAGTGGCTGGATAGAGATTCATTGAAGCAGTGGATTCATCCAGGTATTTGCATAAAATAGCCCGTAAAACATTCTCCAAAAAAATGAGTGGAGCTTCCCTTTTCCTTTTCTAACACTGCTCTTCCCATTATGCTTCTTTTGTGATTTCTTTCCCCTTCAAATGTGTCTTAGGTGTTCATTTTGCCTTGTATAATATTGTGAGATGTGGCTGATGATGGCCCTATCTTATACCAGATAGATTCCTTAATATTATAATAAAATATAAAAGACTTATTCAACCAATGCCATAAGGTTAGCCTATGAAATGCTAGAAATAGAATAATTACCATGTAAAGTCCCCCTTTAGACATGGTTACAATTCCATAGTAATTATGTTAAAACATATTGTTTCTAGAAATAAATAATATGCCCATATATTAAAGAGAGAGTAAAGGTGTATACACTGTTATTAAAGCTAACATAATCAAGTGCATATGTTCTAAATTAAACTATTTTCATTTTTTATAAAGAGGACTTTCCATATCTCAGCTTAGGGTGTTACCATGATGCACTTTCTAAATCAGGAAAAACAGTTATATCAGAATAATTAAATAAAAACTTATATACATGTTTCTTAAGTGAAATAATGTTATCATTCTCTGAAAGATATCTAAAATCTCTCATATGCTATATCTGTTGAATTGATCGCATTCCTTTCCAGCTATGTCTCTTTTTTATTGTACTGAATGTGTGTTTTTCGAGTTCTAGGAAAGATTCTTTGTCAATTTTATATTTGGCTTCCTTAGTCCCCAGAGCTCGTGAATGATATGAGTGGGAAATGTAAATTGTTCCATATAATTGGAACTTTGGAAATAAAATTAGTGCCCCATACAAGTAAACTCAATTTTTTTTTTTGCCTGGAGCACATTATTTCTAATTTTATTATGCATCTAATTTGTAAAATTTCTCTACTTTTTATGTGGAAAAAGAAGGAACAGAATGGAACTCTAAAGTAAATAAGCTAAAATTAAAGAATGTCTTCTACTTTTAGAGCAAATATTTTCATCTCTATTTCATAAAAAAAAGGAATATTTCAGTCCCATTTCCTAAATGAGATATCCCTTTCTAAATGGCACATGCAACAACAGTTCGATGATGAACCCAGATTCTAGAGGATTAGTTCAATTTTTTAAATGTTCAAGATGAAATCAAATCCAATGTTCTAACCAAGTTCTCCTTCTCCTGAAGGAAAACATGGTATCCCTATATTTTTCATTCATCTAACAGAATCTTAAGGTTGGCAGGGGTCTAATTTATACTTAAAATTCTCAAAGGTTACTTTTCCAAGCTATTTGATCTCAGAATGATGGACTTCTTCCTGATTGTTTAAGTTTGGCCATTTAGGAATCTGATTAAGAAGTTAGGAAATACTAACTTAGTCAAAGGTTGCCAAACTATAACAAAAAATTAAGCTCAATTCAAAAATAAAAACTGTGAGTTCTGATTGAGTGCTAAATTTGGCAAATATCTTTATACAAATCATCTGTCTTCCATAAAATGGGTTTGATACATTTCTAGGAAATGATGCCTGCTAGCTTTTTAGATTAATTAGATGCAGTCCTTTGATCAAAGTTGACATTTTCATTTAGCATTTGTAGTGTAACTATTAATACTGAAAATCTGGACTGTGACTTATAGAAGAAAATGAATATAACAAGAATCTATCATTTAGTATTGTTAAGTATTATGTAATCATTAAAAAAATTTATTAAGTGTTTAATATGAAAAAGTCACTTTTATTTTCATGTTATAGTACATGTGTGCTTTTCCATAACATTACTTCCATGTGTAAGTTATATCAATCTAGCTTATAAATTTATAGGTTTATAAGTATCTCATAAATATTATAAATCAAGTTTATAAAATTCATATACTTGGAATGTCAGATCATGTTTAGTGTTTAAAAATATTTAAAAAACAAAATATAAGAAGTAACATGATAGTCAAAAAACTTATGAACACCAGTACTTAAGCCAACACCCCACACCGCACCCCACACCCCAATTTTCATATTATGTGATTGGTTAATTTTTTCATCATCTCTATAATTATATTTATCCCTTGCTGGAGTTGCAAGCTACATGTACAACCAAGAGAAGAATTACCATTTCAGGCTGAAAAATTACTGGTTTGAGATTTAAGGTGGGAATATGGAACCTAAGTATACCTTCCAGGATGATTTGATCCAAGCAGATGTTTTTCAGAATAAGCCTAGAAAGGTAGGTTGTAATGAAATCTGTTGAGTCTCAAATGCAAGACCAGAGTTTGAATTAATTTTGGTAGGAACTATTGCTGACATTTGAGTAGGGGAAGTACAGAATAAGGGCTGGGCTTGAGGAAGATTGATAAATCTTCAGATTGTTTTCATTTACTACATTGTACAAATTCTACTTTGAATAATTGTAGAGATCAGACTTTTGTTTTGAAAAATTTCCAACTTTAAGTATGATTGACAAAAATTGTATATATTTAAGGTACACAAGTATATATACATTATATAATTATAAATATTTAAGGTGATGATTTGATATATGTATACATTGTGACATGATTATCATAATCAAGATAATTAACATATTTATTACCTCATATAGTTACCATTTAAAAAATTAATTTATTTTTCAATTATGGGTGACATACAATATTATATTATTTTCAGGCATACGACATAATGATTAGACATTTATATACTTTACAAAATGATCACTCTGATAAGTCTAGTACCCATGTAACATCATATATTGTTATTACAACATTATTGACTATATTATATATGCTGTACTTTACATCTCTGTGATTATTTTTATAATTGGTAATTTGTACTTCTTAATCACTTTCATCCTTTTCACCCACCCCCAAACTCATCTCCCATTTGGTGACTATCAATTTTTTCTCTGTATCTATGAGTTTGTTTCTATTTTTTTGTTCATTTGTTTTTTAAATTTCACATGTAGTAAAATCATAAAAGTTATTTTTTTGTGTGGTGAGAACTTGAACTTACTCTCTTAGCAAATTTCATGTCTATAACACATTAGGTTTTGAAAAATTTTTAAACATCAGTATATTTAACAGAAAAAATAAGAAAAATAGTAGAAAATTAATAAACACCTCTCTCTCTTCTTTTCTCCCATTAGTTGGTCTACATTATTGTTTCTTGAATGGTGATTACCGTAATATAAGAGAATTTCTTGTTCTTAGGAGGCAAAGAAAAAAAGCCAACATAAAACATGTATATACAAAATGTTAACAATTGGTGAATTTAGGTGAAGGGTATGTATGAATTCAGTTTTATTTTTGCACCTTTTGAATTTTTTTTCAAAATAAAAAGTTTAATGACTTCAAAATCAAACAAGGCTTTAGGTGAACTTTCTAAGAACATTTAAAAAATATGATCACAACTTTAAAAAATTTTTAATTTACTTTTTAAATTATTAAAAGTTTACCTTAAAAAATAACTTAAAAATCTTATTTTGGTCTTTATGACTGATATTTTAGAAGAAGATAGGCCAATTGTTTTGTAGACTATCCCTCAATTTGGATTTGTCTGACCATTTAGCATTTTTATTCAGTTTATGCATCTTTGGCAGGGGTGCTACTATGTAAGCAGTGCTGTGTCCTTCTCACTGCATTATACAAGGAGGTACCTACCACATGTCAGTTTGTCTCATTATTGATGGCAACTTTGATGACTAGGTTAAGATGGTGTTTTCCAGATTTTTCACTATAGAGATATCATTTGCCCCCTTCTAATTAATATATTGTATGTGGGGAGATATTTTACGATCGTGCAAATAATCTGTTCCACACAAAATTGCATTCCATGATGTTCAGATCCAGTGCTGGTTCTTGCTTCAACCAATTATTAATATAATGATTAAAAAATAGTAATTTTTAGGTCTATTATGTTTTTACATTTATTAGTTGGCTTTACACTTTAAAATAGGGGTTCCCAACCCCCGGGCCGTGGACTCGTACTGGTCTGTGGCCTGTTAGGAATGGGCCGCTTAGCAGGAGGTGAGTGGCAGGCCAACCAGTGAAGCTTTATCTGTATTTGCAGCCGCTCCCCAGAGCTAGCATCACCGCTTCAGCTCCATCTCAGATCATCAGGCATTAGATTTTCATAGGAGTACTGGTCCCTGGTGCCAAAAAAGTTGGGGACCACTGCTTAAAGAAAATGTTTCTCTTAATAAATTTATTTGTTTTTTATCAGTATGAACTCGAATTATTATTACTCAATGTGCTATAATCTATGACTTTCATAATTTGTTTTGATGTTCAATCTGTTGCAAGTTTGAGCACTGGGAACCCTGTTAAGCTGGCTTCCATGTGCTTATATTCCCCAAAGTTTTGAGCCCTATCTTGCTTGCTGGCACAATAAGATATCCTGGGATCAACTTATACTTTCCCTGGAATCAGCCTCTCTCCTTTCAGTTGGAAATGGTATTTGGAAAACAAGATCTGGGTGTCAGGTATTCCCACTGCTATTGGCGTTATCTTTGCTTCTAGACCCTTTTAGCTGACAGGTTAGAAATAGATTTCTTTCTTTAAATTTTTAAAAAATGATAAATTGTGGTAAAATACACATAGAATTTTACCATCTTAACCATCTTTTAAGTATACAGTTGAATAGTATTAGGTACATTCACATTGCTGTGCACCAATCTCCAGAACTCTTTTTATCTTGCAAAACTAAAACTCCTCATTCCCACATTCTCCTGGCCCCTGGCAACCACCATTCTACTTTCTGTGTCTATGAATATGACTGCTCTAGATACTTCATAGAAGTGGAATCATATAGTTTTTGTCTTTTTATGACTGGCTTATTTTATTTTAGATTTCTTTTTTAATCATGAATTTGGTAAGAGTATTATTGAAGCATTAAGTAATGGATTTTTATTAAATTTGATAAAGCTTTTTTGACAAATGTTATTTTAGAAATAGGTGAAACTTTTGGGTATATTTTTTATATTTGAGGATGCTGATCAAGTATTTGGCGTCTCAATATCTGTCAGTTTTATTAAATAATAAGTTATATAAATGTCTAATCACTATGTTGTACACCTGAAGCTAATATAATATTGTATTCCAACTGTAATTAAAAAATGAAAAGTCATTTTAAGAAAATAGAAAGAGTGGTTAGAAGGTTATATTTATTATATAAATAATAAGTTATATTTGGCCTTGGAAACTTAGGAATCTCATCTACTTTTCCTGAACACACTTATTATTGTTTTTTTTCCTGGAATTGTGTGAGTTCTTAGAGAAGATAATATTATTTAGGATCTTTGCCTCTTAAATAGGAAAGGAATAAATTTATAAGTAGTTAGTGAAACTAACCCAGATAAGCATAAATTTTGTTATATTTTTTAACTGGAGCACTAACGAGTCACCTGATCCCTTTAAAAGAAATATCATATATGTATCTACATATCTATGTGTTGGATGGATACATTAAAATGTGAAATATCTAACTTTCTAAGGGAGTGTTCCAAATATATGAGGTGACGCTTTTATTAACTGACCAGAGAAGCCAAAAATTACTGATGGTTGTAAAAGATAGACACTTTGGAACTGCATGTGATTCAGAAGATTTTTGGATGAGTTCCCAGAGTCTGTATTAGGCAAAATATTTGGAGGAATTTGGATTTGATTTGTGAAAAATTTTCATAACACATTATACAGTTATGTATTTATCATGTAATAGTGAAAGTTGCTTAAACGCCATTTAATTTAAAGAAGACCTTCTAACCACTCTTTCTATTTTCTTAAAATGACTTTTCATTTTTTACTTACAGTTGGAATACAATATTATATTAGCTTCAGGTGTACAACATAGTGATTAGACATTTATATAACTTACGAAGTGATCATCCCCCCAAAATCTATTATTCACTAGACTCCATATATAGTTATTACAATACTATTGACTATATTTCTTATGCTATATGTTATATCCCCATGACTATTTTGTAACCACTAATTTGTACTTCTTAATTCCTTTAATATTCCCCAACCCCTCCCATCAGGCAACCATCAAAACGTTCTCTGTATCTATGAGTTTGTTTCTGTTTTCTTTTCTTGTTTATTTTGTTTTTTTTTTTTTTTAAATCCAGACGTAAGTGAAATCATGGCATTTGTCTTCCTCTGTCTGACTTACTCCACTCAACACAATGCCCATCCATGGTGTCCATCCATGTTGTCGTAGATGGCAAGATTTTTTTTTTTATGGCTGAATAAGCTTCCATTGTATATATATACCACCTCTTTATTCATTCATCCACTGATGGACACTCAGGTTGCCTTCATATCTTGGCCACTGAAAACAATGCTGCAATAACTGTATGGATCCATATGTCTCCTCAAAGTAGTGTTTTGGGTTTCTTTGGATAAATACCCAGAAGTGGGATTACAGGGTTCTTCTTTGTCTCTTGTTATAGCCTTTGTTTTAAAGTCTATTTTGTCTGGTAGAAGTATTCCTGTCTCAGCTTTTTTTTTTTTTTCATTTTCATTTTATTGAAATCTCTTTTTCCGTCCCTTTACTTTCAATCTGTGTGTGTCTTTTGATCTGAAGTGGGTCTCTTGTAGGCAGCATGTAAGGGTTTTGTTTTCTTATCCATTAAGTCACCCTTTCTTTTGATTAGAATATTTAATTCGTTTACATTTAAAGTAATTGTTGATAGATATGTAGTTACTACCATTTTATTCATATCTCTTATCTTTTTCTTTTTCTTCTTCTAAAAGAAATCCTTCCAACAGTTTTTGTAATACTGGCTTGGTGTTGATGAACTTCCCTAGCTTTTTCTTGTCTGAAAAGCTCTTTATCTGTTCTTTGATTCTAAATGGTAGCTCTGCTGGATAGAGTGATCCTGGTTCTAGGTCCTTGCTTTTCATCGCTTTGAATATTTTGTGCCAATCCCTCCTGGCCTGCAAAGTTTCTGTTGAGAAATCAACTGACAGTCTTATGGGAGCTCCCTGCTTTTCTCTTGCTGCTTTTAAGATTTTCTCTTTGTCTTTAACCTTTGGCATTTTAATTATAATGTGTCTTGGTGTGGTCTCTTGCGTTCATCTTGTTTGGGACTATCTGTTCTTCCTGAGCTTGTATGTCTATTTTTTTCACCACGTTAGGGAAGTTTTCTGTCATTTCTTCAAATGGTTTTCAATTCCTTGTTCTCTCTTTTCTCCTCCTGGTACCCTATGATGCAAATGTTAGTACAGTTCCTATTGTCTCAGAGTTCCCTTAAACTACTCTTATTTTTTTTTCTTTTTGCTGTTCTAATTGGGCATTTTTTGCTATCTTATCTCTAAATCACTGATCCAGTCTTGTTTTATCTAATCTACTGTTGATTCACTCCAACATATTCTTCATTTCAGTTATTGTATTCCTCATTTCTCTTTCTTTTTTAATGTTTTCTAGCTCCATTATTGTTTTCTATCTCTTTGTTGAAACTCTCAATGAGTTCATTCACTCTTACCCTAAGTTGATTGAGCATCCTTATAATCAGTATTTTAAACTGTATGTGGTAGATTGCTTGTCTCCATTTTGTGTAGTTCTTTTTCTGGAGATTCTGTTCATTCAGTTGGAACATATTTCTTTGTCTCCTCATTTTGGCTTCAACCTTGTATTTGTTTCTATGTATTAAGTAGAGCTACTATGTCTCATGTTCTCAGTAGAGCAGCCTTAGGTAGTAGGTGTCTTGTGGGACCCAATGTTGCAATCTCTGTTCACCTTAGCCCAGTGCTCCAGGTGTATATCTCTTGTAGGGGTCGTGTGTGACCTCCTGTTGTAGTTGAGCCTTGGTCCCTGTTTGCATGTCAATAGCAGGGATTGACTTTCAGGATGATTATTGTGAGGATTGGCTGGTGAGTACAGTGGAGGAGCAATTGTGCAGGGGCTGACTCTACGGAGAAAGATTTGCTTTAGCAGGGCTCCGGTGCCTGCCCAGTCTGCTCTTTGGGTGTATTGTCTTCAGATGTGGCTTGATTGGAAGTCAGCCACCAGTTGTGCAGGCCATGGAGCATCCTGTGAGGGTCCCCACTGCAGGCCAAGTTCAGCCACAGCCTGTACCTTGACCGAGGCCATCTGGCATGGGCCACACCAAGCAAACCACAGGGACTGCTCAGTAAGAAGTACGGGGAACACCGAAGCCAGATGCTGCTTGTTTAGGTTTTGTGAACCTTTGAGAGATTTTTAGGAAAGTCTATGACATGAGCCAAGACAAGCTGTTTATATGGAAAAGCAACTGGAAATGGCTTGAGTGGGCCCACAAGTTGGGTGGGGCAGGGTCTCAGGAAACCAGCAGGGCAGAACCAGCAATGTTAGCCAGGTTGATGGAGACTCAGATATGGCGACCACTTGTGTCTGCAGGCAGGGAAGGGGGAGGGCTTAACAAAGAAGCAATGGATTTTACCAGCACTTCTGTCTTTGAGATTACTGCCCCTCCAGCCCTCACTTTGAAGTCAAACAATTTAGTTTTTTTCCTGTATGTCTCTGTCACCTTTCAAACTGCTGACTCAGTGCTGGAGCTCAGAGTGAGTTCAATGAATAAGTCTGTGCATGGAACCTTTAAGAGGTCTCACTCAGCCACAATCTCTGTTGATTTTCATAGCCAGAAGTTGTGGAGACTTCTCTTTCTGGTACTGGAACCCTGGGCTGGGGAGCCTGGTGTGAGGCTGGGATTCCTTGCTCTTCTGGAGAGAACTTTGCAGTTAAAATATCCCTTTCAATTTTTAACCACCACTGGCAGGTGTGGGACCAGCCCATTCCACATGACCCTCCTACCAGTCTTGATGTGGCTCCCTCTGTATGTCCTTAGTTGTAGGACTTCTGTTTAGCTTGACTTCAGGTGATTCCAAGTGATAGTTGTTCTATAGTTTAGTTGTAATTTTGATGTGGTCGTGAGAGGAGGCAAGCACAACGTTTACTTACTCCGCCATCTTGATTGGAAATCTCCCTTTCTCTTTATATAGCTAAACTTTTCAGTTCTACTACAATGTACTAGTTGTTTAAAGTGATATAAATTAGCACTATTTTTGGATTTGGACTGGAGAGATCTAATGACATTCACTGTGAAATATAGGACCAGGCAGTGGGGAATTGGAATTGGTTCCACAAAACAATTTTTTTTTTATTAGGGTCACTTAATCACTGGGTTAGAAGGCACCTGGCATCTTAACCCTTTACCCATTTAGAAAAAAAGTGCAGCTCACTGTCAGCGTTAATTTAACATCATGCATAGGAATGCTACGTTTTCTAGGTTTTGACATTTTCGGTTATTGGGAATTACTATATTTTGTAAATGGAAATACCACTACTAAAAACAGAATACCATACATAGAACAATGTCATTTGTTTCTAAAGACTATAACTATACTAGAGCGATGTGAAAATAATAATAAAAATGAGATATTTTGTGGCAAACTTTGGGGATAACGTTAGGACTATAAGACAAAAGCTAGGACAGCCGAGCGAAAAAGAGGAAAGATCCTGATCCTTAATGGTAAGCTGCTAAATTAATCAGTCCCGGAAATATTTTGCATTTTGATTTCTTACTAAGAGAATAAATCCTTTATTGATTGAATCAACTGAGCCAAATATTTGGTTACTTAAGTTAAAGGCATATTAAATAATATGCCTTATCCTGCTTTCTTCCTCCTGCCCTCCAATCTTAAAGATCAATTTATTGAAATAATTAAATTATTAAAAATTAAAATATTAACATAAATTAAAAACCAAAAGTATTCACAGCTCAAGCAAATGCCAATGCTATTTGAAAGACATACCTAGATATGTCTTCTACACTATTCATTTGTCAGATTGAAATAGGTCAAAATAATACAATTTGTGTCTGAATTCTAACTAATAATTCCAAAACCAAAACTTATTCTACTAGTAGCTAAACATTTCCCTTTTAAAAAATTACTGGTATTCGAATAATATTTATATGACATCATGTCATGTCACAATATTCAGTCTTGGTGGCCTTTTTCTTTTATCTTTGTACTCTTACTTGAATTGTAACATTAAGTGAACTCAAGCTTTTCTTTCTTCCCGAGCTCTTAGATTCACACATGATGTCTTACATAGTTTTTACATAATTTTATAACAATCAGCACTTCAAACGTGATACATGATGTAAGTCAATGTTCTAATAAATGTTTTTTTTTTTCCAGCTGGCGCATGCCAATTCGACTATGTCTTTTGCCTGAAAATAAACAATTACTTGGAAACTAAGGGCAGTGTCTAATGAATGAGACTATCGGTAGTGATTTTAACTTCTATTTTAACAAGATTAAAAATTTTTACAAATCTGTGGAATGTTAGTGGTTGGGTAGACATCAGAGGTAATCTAGCATGCATAAATCTTTTTTGAGTCCTTAATCGGATAGAGGAGATTGGGTGGCATAATGTATTTTAAAGTTGGTGTAAATTCTTTATCTATAAAATAGGTTAAAAACTATTAGTTCAGCTTGTCTTGTAGGGTGGTTGTGAGAATTAAATGGAATGACATGCTAAAAATAGGTTAAAAACTATTAGTTCAGCTTGTCTTGTAGGGTGGTTGTGAGAATTAAATGGAATGACATGTCCTTCCATTTAACAACATGTCCTTCCAAATAACAACATCCTGTTGGGGTGAATTTATTTTGAGTAAGAACCACTGCAGATTAAAATTAAAAAAATAAAAAATAAAAAAACTCCATTGCTTGCTGGAACTATCTTCTTTCCTCTGTCTTTCGATTAACTCTATCCATCATCAACCTTGATTCAGACATCTCTTCCCTCTAGAAAATTCTCTGCTTCTCCTTAAGAGCAGCTTAGATCAGGTGCTCTTCCTTGTGCTTCTTCAGTGTGGGTTTGTAACTTGATTACAACACTTATCTGTCTTGCTAATCACATAAGTCACTGCATCTCACCTGCTTTGAGAGAGGGAAGTGGCAGCAAAAGGTCAGAAGTGTGACTCCAGCTATGTTCCCTCCACCTGGAAGGAAACAAAAGGAGTGCGGAGGAAGTGTTTCCCCTAGTTTTCCCCACCTTTGTGCTCTCTTGATCACTGGGCTTAACCATTAAGTTTAAGGTCACTTGGGGTATAGTTCACCCCTTCGAATGAGATAATCTTCTATTTTTCAGGGCAGTCCTGATTGCACCTTCACATAGCCACTCCTCAATACTGAACACTGATTCTTTAGATCTCATTCTGGTACCACTGGTGGACAATATAAATTTTGACCCAGAAGGTACAGAAATGGCTTAAGACATAAATTAACTAACAAAAACACAAAGACAATTTTGTGTCCAAGGGTGAAAATCATTTCCTTTTCTAATTCCCATTCCAATTTATATCCAACTATGTGGTCCATCATTGTCTACTGAAGTTTCAGTGAGATTAAATGGGACTATTAAATAAATCCAAAAATAAAACCGAGCATAAATCCTTTGCCTCTAAAGCAGGTATTAATTTTGTTCTTTCCATAACAATATAGAGATTCTCAAAATCCAGATTTAAGTTCCTGCACTTGTAAAATCCTCTGAGAGAAATTAAAGACCCACATCAAAAGAAATTAAGGTCCAAAATTAATTTGAGTTAAAAGTATAAAGAAATTGCAGTCCTATTTCTTATTCTAATCAGTCTTAGTTAGAGATTCTTGGTCCTTGTGTAGACATCTAAATCTTATGTGTCATCCACATGAGTGGGTACAGTTGTTCCGAGGCTTTAGAATCTCTAATGTCAACTTTCTGACAAACTTTTTAAAAAAAGAATCAAGTGAGTAAATAGGGCTTCATAGCCCTGGTCCCACACCCAACAACTTCAGCAAATAACCTAGGCAAAATTATATTTCCAGGATCCAGTATGTAGTGTTGCCAAAGGTTATAGAAATAACTCAGTATTATCTGATGCAAGGAAAACAAAACAAAACAAAACAATAATAACTAACCAAGAAAACTTGGTTTTAGTTTCTCTAGGATGCAATCAATGCCAGTTATCCAGAAACCAAAATGCATGAAGTTAAAATAAACTAGGAGAAATTTCTCACCAGTTTTGTTTGGGGGAAAAATCCATCCTGTTTCTATTCTTAGAAGATGGTGCTTGAGACATTGCTACTGTCTTACAAAGTTTAGAGATTTGCAGTGGTGGAAGCCCTATCACCGTCTCTTGTGCATAGCCATTTTGGTTTTGTGCCTCAGTGGCTGTTTCCACTATCTCTTTTTTGGAATTGCTTAGGCCTATAAAATCTGCTCTTGGAGAAGGCTTCTTTCTCATTTGTGCTTAGATTCAGAACCTACTTGATAGTTCTTGCTAGTGAGTGACTGACTGTAGACATGCTGAAACAATGTTGAATGTTGGCCATACTGTAGTTTCCTCTTTGGAAATGCAAAATGAAATTCTGCGTAACCTATCTTGTGCTTTTTAGATAGTCCCAGCACTAAAAAGTTAAATCTAGAACCTTGAGAGTGCTCAGTCGCTTATGTAGAACTTAACTGTCCTGCAGAGGTGGCTGAGAAACATAACAGGCTAAAGGACTGGGGAAGAATCTATTCTACCTATAAATGAACACTTACCCCATCCCTAGCTCATTGGCTTTTATTGGGACACCTAGGGCACAACTCCTCTTCCTACTTCCAGTTCCCTCAGATGAGCCAGTACAAGATAAGCTCTGTAGTTGGGTCCTGAAGCTGCCTGTGAGAGTTCACCTGTCATTTGGCTTAACGTGTCCCTCCATCTCACTCACTCTTTGATTCAAGTCCGAAGCCCTATGTCCTTGTCTAGGCTGCTCACAGTGCTATTCATGCTACTCCCCAATCACTCCTCGTTGTTACTTAAGACCAGGCTTATTGAAAACTCTTACCTTTGCTGAGATCCTGATGGTGCATCGATGCCTAAAGAGATCCAATCCAACTTCAGGCTGTTTAGGCCAAACTGTGTCTGTTTGCCTGCACTGAGCTGAGTTCTGTCTCATGATCCAACTCTCTTGTGGTCAGGCATTTAAGGTAGGAAGGGTGGGGCTAGACTGGATATGTGGTGATGCATTTGGACATTATAAGCAATATTATTGTTGTTATTTATTTAATTGATCAGTTAAAATTACTTATTATTGCTCTGGGAAGTGTCAAAATGAATTGAATAACTTTTTTTTTTAAATTAAAATAATGGCAAATGCGTTATTTGGATTGATCTGGAGTGTATAACAGGGTTGATATGGATTGCATGTGGGTTTTTTCAAAAGCTAGTGCAGTCATCCAAGCCAGGAAGGTGACAGGGAAAAAGGCATATTTTTTTGAGACATTTATTTCCAAGTTAGAATGACTAGGTGACAGGGTCAGTGGGATGCAAAATCCTGCAGAGCAGTCCTGACTGTAGACTTAGGAATATTTCTCATTCCTTTCTCTCTGCCCTTATAGCTTTTGAAGGAGAAGGATGCATAGCCTTGGAGGCCAGCGGAAAGCACTTATTAGGTGACAGTGGAGTGGTTTTAACAGACGTCATGAAAGGTTCTCCGCATGCTTTGAGTTACTCTGATGTGCGGCATTGGAATGTGTGTTTTTCTCTCTCGGGTAGTTGAAAGATGCCCTCCTGGCTTCAGATATGATCCATTCTGAAGGTAGTTTTAGACATATGGTGCTAAGACAGTGATCTTGACAAATGGCTAACATTTTAAATAAAGGAAAATATTACATTGGGGGATTCCACGTATTTCTCAAAACCAAATGGCATCGAAGCCACAAGATGTGTCATGGTTAAAAAATATTCTGAATTCTAGGGAGGTAATAGTATTGAAGAGAATTTTGAAATTTTCTCCAGATTTCTAGGCGCTAATTTAAAGAGCATTCCCTGACAGACTCATCCCCTTGCCCCCTGTGAAGGAAGAGAAATTACTTTTTATCCAATGAATATTTGGCCATCATGTTAATGATGTCCACCTGCATTCTACAAGCACAGCTGTTTTCTTTCATTCCAGTTGAGCTGGGCATAAAGTGTCTCACCCGCTGTCAGCACTTGGCTTCTAGGACCTGACCAGCATCCAGATCGACATAAATTCCCAGCCATCTCCTAATGAAACGCAGCCTTACAATCCATAAGTGATGTAAGGTGTCCTGGCCAAAACTAGGCCCTATGAAATTCAACCCAGAAGAGATGGGGATGGGATGTTTTTGTCACAGGGGACTTTCCCACTTCTTTCTCCAGGGCCATTTGTAACCCATCTCTGAGATATTTTAGTCAATAAAATAATTCTAGTTAGAAGGGAAACATCTGGAGGAAAACAAGTCACTTTTTGTATTACTTAAAGAAAAATGTCTTTTGATAGTAACCATAAAAGTGGGCCCAAGGAAGAATTGAGCATTGCTTATGGAGAAAACATTAGGTCTAATGCTGAACAAGATAAAGAAATGGAGATCTAGTTCCCACCAATAGGAAATTTGCAAAGTAAGTGAGGCCTCTCTAATGTTGGCCTCTGAATGGACCTTTTGGACATGATCCCCCTGACAGGCTGCTAACCCCCCATTCCTATCCCACAGGCTTCAAAGAGACCTTTCATGTACATCCTGTACCTCAGTCTCCCCAAAACCACCAAACCAATTGTTCAGGTGTATTCAGTTTTCTTTATTAAATGCCCTAGGCAATCTTTTTTTTTTTTGTAATTTAAAACAATAGAAATTTATTATCTTTCAGTTCTGTAAGTCAGAAGCCAGACATGGATCCCACTGAGCTAAAATGAAGGTGTTGGCAGTTTTGAGTTTCTCTCTGGAAGCTTTAAGAAAGAATCCATTTTCTAGCTTCTAGAGACCATCTGCATTCCTTGGCTCATGGCCCCTTCCACCATCTTCAAAGTCAGCAATGGTAGAGTCTTCATGCAGCCATCTCTCTAGTTCTCCAAAAATCGTAATATGTTTTGAAGCTAATAGTGAAAAATTTTAAACACAAATGAACACTTCAGGTTTTTACACAATGTATTATTTTCTGTTGCTGCATAACAAATCACTCCCAAAATTTTGTGGCTTCAAACCACAATGATCATTTATTATCACTCGTGGTTTCGATGAGTAAGAAATTCAGACAGAGTGCAGTGAGGAAGGCTCCTTATCTGTTCCACAATGTCTGATGGGGATCTTGAAGGCTGGGAGCTAGAATCGTCATATGTCTAGCAGTTAACATTGCCTGTTGGCTGAGATGTTAACTAGAGCAACTGGCTGTACCAAACATGTTTGACTGCTCCATGTGGTTTAGGCTTTCTTACAACATGGCAATTATTGAAAGAGAGAGAGAGAGAGAGAGAGAGAGAGAGACAGAGACAGAGACAGAGACAGAGAGAAAGACAGAGAGAGAGACAGAGAGAGAGAGAGAGAGAGACAGAGAGAGAGAGAGACAGAGAGAATTTAAACAAAGGAAGGGGAAAGAGAAATAATGCATTTAGTCAGATTTTCTCCAAAGTCCAAAGATTGAGTAAAAGAAGTGAAGCCCTGTTATTTCTCGCCCCTCACACCGAGAGGGTTTAGAGCACAAGTCTCTCAGTGGGTCCAGGGTGGGTGACGGCCCCTCTCTCTAGACTGGGTGTCCTTTCTGGTGGATGGAGAGTGAGCTGCAGGCTGATATTGTTACTGACACTCCTGTGAAGCCCAGCAAGTACTCGCATGTTTCCCAAGGTCAAGCTTTAATTCTCAGGCACTGGATAGTCTAAATTCCTAAAAAAGATAAAATATTTTTCTTGTCTTATAATTTGTAAGTTGTTTCTCTCTCTCTGTATAGGATAGTATTTTTATTCCTATTTCCAGATCATGCACCTTAAAGAGTGCAGGAATAGGAAAGGATCTAATTCTCTTTTCTGTCTCTTCTCATATACAAAGAGAATCTGTGAGATGGTGGTTCTAGCAAAGATTTTTCTTAGTCAAGGAGTTTATTTTCCTCTGTTTCCATCTAGAGGAAGGTAAGAGGAGGGCCACTAGTCCAGTCACATCATTTGTAATCTTACTAATAAGTCTAAATATCTTAATTATTTAATTAACACTTCTTGGATTACTAGTGAAATTGAACACTTTTTTTTTTTGTATATTGGTACGCTCCTTTGTATATCTTTAGAAAATTGTTTGACTCCCTTCCCATTTTCCCATAGCCATGTCATATTTTCCTTACTGATTTATAAGAGTCTAAACACCAAATTAGATAGTGCATGCTATCATGCAAAATTAATGTGTTTTTTTCTCTCTAATGTATAGTAACTATTGTGTTCTGAGAAACTTAGGCCTGATAAAGCCCTTCCAATTCTGCCTGTGTTAGGATGCCTTAATTTGAAGGAACAGAATGGAGGATCTGTATTGAATAATAAGTATGATTTCTACTTTATTTTATAATTTGAAAAGGTCTTTTATACATATAATCACATTTGGAAGCAAATGAGATATTCTTTGAGTTCTTAGATCAAAAGGAATGAAGTCTTTTCATATATTTCACAAGGATTTGAGTCATACTAGCTCATTATTATTTATATTTCATGGGACGTTAGCCTGTTTGGCACTGGGCTTTGTATGACCGCTGTTAGAACTGTACCTCTAGTTGTGCTAAGCGATCAAGATAAAGGAGTCTGTTCTTTGGCTCTGATGTTCTTTTTAGCAGATTTAGGACTGGGCTGGGATTCCATGTATCTCAATTAGAGGCGCCATTGCATTTAAAAAATTATTTTTAATTGTGGTAAAATATACATAACATAAATTTACCATCTTAACTATTTCTAAGCATACAGTTCAATGGTATTAAATACATTCACATTCTTGTGCAACCATCACCACTGCCCATCTCTAGAACTCTTTTCATCTTGCAAAACTGAAACTCTGTACCCATTAAATAAAAACTCCCTACTCTTCCATTCCCACCCCCTGGCAACCACCATGCTGCTTTCTGTATCTATTAATTTAGCTAGTCTAAGTAACTTATATAAGTGGAATAATAAGTAATTGTCTTTTTTTTTTGACTGGTTTATTTTTCTTGAGCCATTGGCATTTTGGGCTGGACAATTCTTGGTGGTGTACAACTGTTCCTTGCATGATATTTGACTCCTTGGGTGACCTTTGGACACTAGATGCCTATGGAAACACCACTGCCTTATGCCAATCATAACTGGAGGATGGTAGTGCTCTTTTGACTGGGTCTCCAAATAAAATCTCTAAATCATCTGAAGTTGATTCTTTCAAAAGTATGTATTTGAAATGTAAATAGCTCCTTATCCCAATCTGTGTAAACAGCCCCAGATGCCACTCTTTTAGACCTGAGAGAGCCAAGCCAAGTTTCATCAAAGGCTCTTTCAAAGTTCAGTTCCTGACCAGGCACTTGTAAACAGTTTAAATGTTCTGCTTGGAGTGCATGGTGTGCATCTGGGCATTTAAGATCCACAGTGCTTGGCTTCTTCCAGGAGGAAAAGACTACACAGTCAGCTTCTTGTCTTCAACTCCCTTCCCAACCAATCGCTTTTGATAGTTCCACTTAATGCTCTTCATGTAAATAGTTTACCACCATGTTCATTATTTATTACATTTTTCAATATATTTATTTTAGCAGAAATACCTAGAAATACTTAGAATAGCTTAGAAATGCTGCAAGTGGTGTGCTTGTCTTAAATGCCAGAGTGGAAGTTGGACTTGAGGCGAACAGCCTTCCCGGGAGAAATGGGCCCCTCTGAAACTCTAGGCAGTCATGAAACACAAAGGACAGATCTTTCAAGGCCCTTACCATTATTGCCACACATACTCATCAATAAAGCTTTATTTTTTAAAAGGTGTTTTGTATTATAACAGTAATAAATGCATATTATTAAAATATAGAAAATAAAGAAAATTATGAAAAGAAAGAATAAGAAGGAAATTAGAGCATGTGAAAGTACTTATGGAGCACCCATTTATTGACTTCGGTATATTTAATGCATTTAAAAGATACAATTCTCACCTATTTCCTTCCTTCTTTTTTTCAAAGAGAACAGTCTTGCATTCAGTTGTGATAAGTTGATTGATCATACAATTAGGGAGCTAAAATTGAATTCAGTGATTGGTCCATCCACCTCCCTCATTCTATAATGAAACGCTTAGGAGGCAGTTAAATGTCTTGCCGGTGGTCATGCTACTCTCCATAGCAATGTTTGGTAACTTCGATTCATGTGAATTTCAATGATACTTTAAAGTAAGTTTGGAAAGTTATAAAATCTGCCTTTTCAGGCTGTGTTATGAGCTGTGTATGCTATCTGCCAATCTTTGGGGGTCTGACTCTCTCCCTGTGAGGTTTCATCCTAATTCTATATAACTTTTATAATGCATTTTCTCCTATCCACCCTTAACAACCGCTTTTTATGGTTGTCTGATCATTTACGTTTTATGGTTATCTGCATATATTGTACCTAGAAAGATAAGTTGCAGTAAGTCATGGTACAATACTGTGAAAAGAACAGACTCAACAAGAAGGCCCGAGTCTGCCTTTATCTCAGGCAGTCACAAGATTTCTCTAAGCTCCAGATCTCTTCTCTGTAAAATGGAGTGATAATGACTACCTATGAGTTTCCATGAGTATTAATAAAGTAATTATAGCAGAATATTTTGTAAGCAAAAGCCTGTGCGAATATATTATGTCCTGATGCTGTCATTTCTTTTTCCTCATTATTTAAGATCAATAATGGCTCATTTGTGAAACTGATGAAGTTCGTAGATAACCTGTTCTAATGGCAAGTTAGAGTTTTACTCAAAATGATTTAGTTAATAAGATATAAGAGCTTCCATGATGTTGAAAACTCTAAGTGGGGTTTAAAGTTACACAGAATTATTAGATATGATTTTAACGTCTTCTCTGAAAGGCCTTCCCTGTCCACTCAGTCTAAAGTTACCCCATCTTTCATAGCCATGAAACAATCACTTTTTGTTTCATTTCTAATTTATTTCTCTGTGGTCCTTGCCAGTAGATGAAATAATACAAATTCCTTTATAAATTTACCTAACATCTCAGTGATCTACTCTTTTATTTGTGGTAAGTTTGCTAACTCCTGGGACAGTGCCTGGTACACATAAAGTAGTGGTTGAATAAACAAATGAATTACATGCATTCAGGATTAGTTATAAAGAGACATTCAAATATTTTCTTGACTTAAAATTTTATTATTAAATATTTTCAAATTGGACCATTTGGGTAAGAGTTGGAGCTGCTTAAGTACATTTTTTTTTTTGTAGTGAAACTTGAGCTGTTTTTATTATAGTATGTTTCCACCAGATAACCATAGATTATTGTAGTTAGTAATGAGAATGGGAAAAAGCAATAAAGTGTTGGAGAATGAACAATGGACCAGGTGTAAGGCTCTCTTTATCTCAGTTTTCTTAACTGTCAGGTGGCATAGTTGGAGTACTGATGGTCTCAAGGGGCCACTATAATTCTGTGAGCTCTTTGTAAGAGGAAATGAGAAGGATCTGAGAATCTTTAATGCATGCATATAAACAGACATGTCAAAACATTTCTTTAAAAGGAAATAGGGCATCCTCGTAAGCCATTGTGAAGCATGGCAGTTGATGAACTGATTATGGGAAGAGCTTAAGACGAAATATGAGATAAGAAACAATTTCCAAGAGATTTCATTGTTGAACAGGCAACTGTCTAGTTGGTGCAGGAACTTTCCTTTAATTCGGACCCTCATTGATGACTTAAGTTAGCTAGTCCAAACACACTGGAAAATTTGTAGCCAAATTTGAAGATTTTTTTTATCATTCGTTTAATCAGAACTCGCTCCTCTAAGTCAATGAATAAGTTGAGGCTGCTCTCCTTTCTAGCTGTAGGCCGTTGCTTCATCGCTTTTGGTTTTCTCTGATTATTATCTTGGCACTGACACTAGATTTGATAAATGTACTAACAGATGAATTTGAAGCAGAAGACAGTAGAAGACCAATGTTTCATTTATAGATACGGGCAATTTACTCTTTCTTCTCTTTTAAAACCTATCATAAATGAATAAACAAAATAATGGCAATACTTTATGAATGGAATAATCGGAAAAGCATTTACAGTGGCATTGTTGTGGATTGTGACAGCAGTGTGACAAATGAAGATATGAAATGATGTTTAACTTAGAAGGTTTCTGGACAGGTATAATTCACTTTTATTAGATACTAGATCATTTTTATTTTCTCTAACATGTTACATTTACCATTTAAGAAAATGAATTGTCATATTTTTTTGTGTTTCTAAATGTTAATAATCATTACAGTGATTTTTATCTAGATAAACAAAAACAAATTGGTGTGTATAGTACAAATCTCATGCAGGAAATTATGATTGGTTAATTCCTGCTGTGTTTGTTTTAGTAAAGTTATAAATACTATTGATATAGGGAGACATGGATATGTTCTAATTGTTCAGAACACATTTTGGTTGTGAATTAAAGCATGATGATTTTAAAGAGATTTCCTTTAAAAAGGTATCTTCAAAAATTTGTGTATGCATCATTATTAGAAAAGCAACATAGTGAAAAAATTATAGATTGGTAGTCAGAACATGTGGGTTTAAGTCTTGGCTTTGCCTCCCCTCCTCCCCCCGCTCCAAAAAAGGGAACTTTTTATAAGGCTTTCTATAGCTTCTTTATTTATAAAATGTCCTGATTTAGATGGACTTCCTTCTGCCATACAATCCTATGTATTTTACAATTTAAATAAAAATTGTATTGATCTTTACAAAAACAAATTTGAGAAAATGAGAATAAAGTCAATATTAAATGGTTTTAAGATTGGCATTAATTCTTTTTATTAGGATTTCCTAATTCTTGTCTAATCTTTTCACAAAGGAACACAAATTTCCTATAAGCTTTTGGGAAAAAAAGTTTATTCTAGACAGTTGAGGAGTACAGTTGATTTATCCTGGCAATCATGCTCTTGATTAGAAACATCATTCAACTAAGGATCACTCTTCCCTTGGCCTCCACCTGAAAGGCAGAAACAGGAGAATAAACTAGAATATCCTGAGATGTGGTTTGGCAGCTCCTAACCTCGGTGCCTTGCAGACTCCTCTGTGCTGTGTGGCTTAGGGGTTGTGCCAGGAGCGTGCTCTGGTATAACCTCCCTGGTCTGGAGTATGTGTGTATGTGTGCGTGCATGTGAGTGCATGCGTGCACTAGTCTTTATGTGTGCAGAGCGGGGTGGTTTGAGTAATTTATCTTTGTCTGCCTGGCAGGATAGATTTGTTTTGGCCTTCTTTCTTGATGAATTAGCTATATTCAATTTTGAAAGTAATTACCCCTGAAAAAGGACAAGTGAACAAGATTATTTTTCGAAGAGTTATCATTTGGTGCCAGCAATCAGGCATAACTCCATACCACTCCTTGTGACCCAGGATGTGGTCTGATATTTAACCTAAGTACATGCTCCACCTTTTTTTCTGGATACAGGAGAGGGACATATAATGCTTCTTTCTTATGAAATAACTTCTTAAAAACTAGAATTGCTAAGACTAGGATAAAAAAAAAATCAGTCGTGGCATTTAAGCACTCCTTGTCCCCCAGAGCCATTTTGAGAGAAGGTGATGAACATGTTTTAATAGTTTAATATTTCTGAAATGTGAGCAGGGTCAATCTGCATAGTCAGAAAGGTTGTCACTCCAGGAATCTAGTACTGGACTGCTGACCTTGCTGCAGCATCCAGTGTTTCTGGGAACAAAGCCTAACCTTTCAATGTCCTTTCATATTTCCTTTCCTTGAATTTTACCCCATGGAAAATGGATGGTGTTTGGATATGTGGAATGAGTGTAATAAACAAATTTTTTCATCTGTATATGTTAGCTGTATGTTATCTTTCTCTGTAATAAAATGCTGTAAATTAGTTATTGCCCTTATATAGAATTTCACAGTTGATGGGAGATATTTCTTATATAAGGTCATCTCAATGCCCAACAAATCAAAGCAATATAGTTGTATGATTTGTCTACAGATATGAATGGCTGTTGGTATTTTCATCAATGTGCTGACATTCTCCCTAAATTAACCAAACATAGGACATCATCAAAGTAGTAGAATAGGTGGTCCCTAACTTTCATCTCCCTCACAGAAAGATCAACTAGCAATTATCTGTAGACAAGACACCTTTATGAAAATCTCAGACACCAAGTGTGAGACTGAAGTATCCCCATGGACTTCAGAGACCAAGAAGGATTATGTTAGAAGGGTAATCAGTGTTTTCATTTTGACTGCATTGTCCCTCTTTCAGGATGGCACAGCTCCACACCCAGAAGCGCCCCTTGAGCCTATGGTTTCTTGGGAGGTACAAGTGAGCTAAAGATAGACATCTAGTTTCTCCTGCACTTTTCCTGAGAAGCCCACTTATGTCTTGCCTTATAGGGATCCCTGGGGGAATTGATGAGGCTGGACCACCAGAAACAGACAGAGGTAAAGAAGTGGGGTGGGGAGCCACAATTTCTTTAGGAACAAACTGCTAATTCTGCTTCAGTGGAAGAAAACAAGGTATTGTTTCCCCAATGGATTCTTTTACAAAATCAATCAACCAATTTGCCTTGAAATTTAGCGAAAAGCTAGCTGAATCTGCTGAGGGTAAAAATATTTAAAATATTTTCTTTTCTCCTTGTGGCATCTCTACCTGCTTGACTGTGGTGTGCTTGGGCATCAGAGGTACCTCTGCAGTCCAAACAGCCCAGGTGCTTCAACTGAACAGAGATCACGACATCAAATCTTATCTTGAAAGCGAGAGGAAAAGGAAAGTGGACTGCAACTTGGGGAAGGTTGAGGAAATACACTCTTATTTCCAAACACTAATCTCAGAAATCGACAATCCCAGTGATGCTTATGTACTTAAAACAGCCAACAGAATATATGGAGAGAAAACGTATCCATTTCTCAAAAAATATTTAGAAGACATGAAAACATACTTTGGTATAGAGCCACAGTATGTTAACTTTTTGGAAGCCTCTGACCAAATCAGAAAAGAGACCAACTCTTGGGTTGAAAGCCAGACAGAGAAAAATCCTGAATCTCCTACCTGATAAAGGTGTGGATTCTGCAACCAGAATGGTTCAAGTGAATGTGCTTTCCTTTAAAGGAAGCTGGGAACATCAATTCTTACTCCAAGACATTACAGAAAAGCTTTTCAGAATAAACGAGAATACAAGCAAACCAGTACAAATGATGTGATGATAAAAACTTTTGTTTTTCACACAGAAAGGCCACACGAACCATTGGCCTTCAACTCTACTATGAGAGTCATGACTGCTGCCCATAGATATCAGTGGGCTGGATCAGCTGGAAAAAGCTGTCACCTATGAGAAGTTGAATAAGTGGGCCAGATCATACATGATGTGGTTATACGACGTGCAATTGTATCTTCCCAAGTTCATGATGGAAGAGACTTATGATCTCAAGTCAGCCCTGAGCAGCAGGGGCTTAAGCGATGCCTTTAAACCAGAGCACAGCCTGACTTCTGAGGAATGTCAATGGGGAGAAACCTATTTATGTCTAGTGTTTTCAATAAGTCTTTTGTAGAACTAAGTGAACAAGGTACAGAGGCCGCAGCTGGCACCGGGAGTGAGATGAGTTTTCAAATTAGACTCCTCTCCATTGAATTGAATGCAGACCACCCATTCCTCTTTTTCATCAGGCACAACAAAACCAATGCCATTCTCTTTTATGGGAGATTCTGTTCCCCCTAAGCTTGCATCTGTGGGATTGTCAGTTTCTGAGATTAGTGTCTGGAAATCAAACAAGACCATCTTATGATGTGAAAAATGCATTATAAGATGGAAAAACAATTATAATTAAGAACTAGTTTGTAGTCTGGATATTTTTCACATTTGAATATTAGCAAGTAAGTCTTGAAATAATGCATTCTAGTGTTACGGTCATATCTATATAGCTAGAGAACATGGCGAATTTTATTTTTACCCATTAACGTTTTGTCTTAATGTGACTTTTATTTACATTTCAGAAATACTATGTTATTGAATTGAATGCCTGGTAATTCTTGAGCTGTCTGGTCACTATATTGTCATTGTCACTTGTATTTCACATGCATCATTTAGTGAAAAAAAATCTTTATAAATGTGATATACTGATAAAAGTATTCTCAAGAATGTAATTTTGATTGTTCACAAGTTACCATGGTAACATTAAATACCCTTCTTCTGCTGTTTGACTATTTAAAATTACTCATGTTGACATTAACAGAAAAACTAGTGAAATCCAAATGAAATATTAAGTTTAGTTAGTAGCAATGCACCAATGTTGGCTTCTTAGTTTTAGCAAATATATTATGATAATGTTAGATGTTTGGGGAAACTGTGTTAGGAATATGCAGAATTGCCTGTGTTATTATCTTTGCAACTTTTCTGTGAATCTAAAAATATTCCAAAATAAAAATTTTATTAAAAATAAAAAAAATAGAAGCAGGGAGGGGCTTACAGCAATCAGCCTGCAGATCTTGGCGGACCACATTTCTGCTGGTGGTGGTGCCTGAGCAGAGATCTCAGTCAGGGACAGAGCAAAGCTGGTGGCTCCATCTGGCCAGGGAGCTTAGTCAGCAGTTCTAGGGCTATGAAACCCATTCTATGGTTCCATTTGAACAGGGAAGCAAGTCAGCAGCCCTACCCAACTGCTGAGCATAGTTTTCTGCTCGACCAGGAAGGCCAACCAGAGGCTCTGGGTAGCAGTGGAGCCCATGGGGCAGCCCCTCTCCAGCAGAAAACCATGTCAGCAACTCCATGTAACAGTGGAATATAAACTCTGGCCCTGCCCATCTAGAGAAATTGAACACTGCCAGGGCAGCCTTGGAACAAAATCTATAGTACTACCAACCTGTAGAGCCCAAGCTATACACCTGCCTGAGCACAGCCTGAGGCCTTACTCCAGGATAGAGTCACTTGCCCAGCCAGTGACAATGGCCAGTTGCAGAGCATAGCCTGTGGCTATACCTGACCAGGGAACTTGGACAGTAACTCCACTCAACCTTGGAGCACAGTATCCAACCCCGTCTAATTCCAGGGATTCCAGCCAACAACCTTGCCCAAAGTGGAGCACACAGCTAGGGGTTGATTTCAAACTATACTACAAAGCTATAGTAATTAAAACAGTATGGCATTGGTATAACAACAGACACATAAACTGGTGGAATAGAGTAGAGAACATAAAAACAAGTTTCTGCATTTATAGTCAACTAGGATTTGACAAGGGAGCCAAGAATACTCAATGGGAAAAGAATAGTCTCTTCAATAAACTATGCTGGAAAAACTGGGTAACAACATGCAGAAAAATTAAATTAAACCCCTGTCTTATGTCACTCATAAAAATTAACTCAAAATGAATTAAGACTTAAAAATCTGATACTGTAAAACTCTAGAGGACAATAGGGAAGAAGCTACTTGAATTTGGGCTTGGCACTGATATTTTTGATATGACATCAAAACCACAAACAACAAAAGCAAAAATAAACAAATTAGACTACATCAATCTAAAACGCTTCTGCACAGCAAAACAAACAATTAAATTAAAAGGCAATCTATGGAATGGGAGAAAGTATCTGCAAACCGTATAATAATAAGGAGTTCATGTACAAATGAAGAACTACAATTCAGTAGGAAAAAGCCCCCAAATAATTCGATTAAAAAATGAGTCAAAGAACTAAATAAATAGCTTTTCCAAAGAAGATATCAAAATGGCGAACAGACATATGAAAAGGTGCTTAACATCACTAATTATCAGGGAAATGGAAATCAGAACCACGATGAGATATCACCTGTCAGAATGGCTGTTATCAATAAATCAACAAACAAGTGTTGAAAAGGATGTGGAGAAAAGGTAACCCCTGTGTACTTTTGGTGGGAATGTAAATTGGAACAGCTACTATGGAAAACAGTTGGAGTTTCTTCAAAAAATTAAAAATCAACTACTATATTATCCCCAAATCCCACTTCTGGGTGTATATCTGAAGGTAATTTAAACAAGATATCAAACAGATATCTGCATTCTCATGTTTATTGTGTCATCATTCAAAATAGCCAAGACATGGAAGCAACCTAAGTGTCCATTGGCAAATAAATGGATAAAGAAAATGTGATATTTATACACAATGGAATATTATTTAACCATGAGGAAGAAGGAAATCTTGTCATTTGCAACAATGTAGATGGAACTTGAGGCTATGGTGTAATAAGTCAGATGGAGAAAAAGGAATACTATATGATCTCACTTATGTGTGAAATCTAAACAAGTTGAACTTAGAATAGATTCATGGTTGTCAGGTTCCAGGGTTGGGGGAAATGAGGATACGTTGGTCAAAGGGTACAAAGTTCCGTTTATAAGATAAATAAGTTCTGGGAATCTATAATTGGTACAGCATGGTGACTGTCAATAATACTGTAATGTATGCTTGAAAATTGTTATGAGAGTAACTCTTAAATGTTCTCACCATACATGCACAAAAAAGTAACTGTCAGCTGTAGGGTGTGTTAAATTATCTTACTATGGTAGTCATTTCACAATACATGTGTATCAAATCATCATACTGTACATTTAACGTTACAATGTTATTTGTCAATTATATCTCAATAAATACAGAAAAATGAAACAAAACAAAATCATTAAATAAAAGCTTTTCTGGAGTATTTAAAATTCCTGGGGCAACATTTTATCCTCTTATATTGTTTTAGTTTCTTCTGTTAGCTATAGCTATGTTTTAAGTGATGAGGCTATGTATTTCTTTTTTCACTGTCTTTACCTAGTTTTGGATAAAAAAATGGTCTGTTTGGATAGGCTTGCATTCTTTTACTGTTTTCTACAACTACTTGGATTAATGTAGAATTTAACAGTTCACTGAAAGTTTGGTATAACTCACATACAAAACTATTTGGGCTTGTTTCTTTTTGTGTGTGTGGCGAAGGGGACATCTTTGGCTACCCTTTCAGGTTCTTTAATGATCTTTTGTTTATTACAGTTTTTAAAATCTCTTCTTGCACCTATTTTGACATTTTAAAATTTTCTAGCAATTTAACATTTTCCTCTAGGTTTTAAAAATATTAATATGTAATTGTTCATAAAAATTTTTATTTTTAAAATTTCCAAAGTTTCTATAGTCTCCATTTTTTCCTTCTGCATTTTGTTTATTATTTGAACCTATGACTATGATGAGATATCACTTGCATGATTATGTCATATTATACAGCAAAAGAAAGATTATCCTGAATGGTTCTGACCTAATCATGTGAACCCTTTAAAAGCAGAGGATTTTTTTTTTTTTTGACTAGCTAAAGAATAAGAAGTCAGAGAAATGTGCTCTGAATGGTTTGTAAGAAAGTAAACCTCTATGCCGTGAGGGGCCTATGGTGGCCACGTGGTGAGAAACTGGGGGTGGCCTCTAGGAGCTGGGAATGGTCCCTAACTAAGAGCTATCAAGAAACTGGGGACCTCAGCCCTACAACTACAAGAAAAGGAATTCTGCCAAAAACTAATGAGCTTTGAAGAGGATCTTGGAGCATAGGAGTAAACTGAGCCCTGGCTGACACCTTGATTTCAGCCCAGTGAGACCCTGGGCAAAAAGTACAGCTGTACCATTCCCGGATTCCTGACCTACAGCAAGTGTGAGATAATAAATATTTGTTGTTTCAGGCCACTAAATTTGTAGTAATTTGTTACGCAGCAATAGATAACTGGTAAAATGAGAAAAGGGCATTCAGAACAAAAATGCAGTGAGAGTTCTGCATTCACCCTGTGGTAACGATGCTCTGTGCTCAAGTGGTTCATTCCAGTGATGTCAGATATTAGGTGTCTATATCCTAAGCGTGAAATCACAGGTTTAGAAAGCTATTTGTAGTTTTCTGTTCTCTTTGGATCTTCAAGGAGGCAGCACAAACCTCACCCCTCATCCAGATGCTTCCAATGGGATATAATGAAAAAGATGGTTATTTAGGTGCACAGCAAAAGCAAAAGCATTCCGTGCCCTTTCTTGCTGACCCCTTCATGCCTCTTTGAGGTTTCTAGGTGGAGAAAGTAAATATGGAAAATCTAAGATGCTTCATTGCTAAGTGAACAAAAAGATGATAAACTTAGTTACTCTCACAATCAGTAGAATTTAAGGTATATTATATTCTAGAGGAGAGTCTAAAGTCAATAAATTGCAATATCATTATATATAAATGCGCTGAGAAGACAATAAATACCACAAGTAAAAGACTAGAGGTCATCGGAAAGCCTTCCATAAGAAGATCTAAGATCTTTATGAGCAAGTTTTAGAGTTTTGCTGTTACAGATCGAATTGTGCTCCCCAAAAGATATGTTAAAAGTCCTAACTCCTGGTACCTGAGAATGTGAGCTCTTATGGAAATAAAGTTGTAAGTATAATTAGTTAAGATGAGGTCACACTGGAGTAAGATAGGCCCCTAATCCAATATGACTGATGTCGTTATAAGAAGACAGCCATATGAAGACATGATAAACACAGGGAGAGCACCATATGAAAATGGAGCGTTGGAATGATAGAGCTACAAGCCAGGGAACCCCAAAGTTTGCTGTCAAACCACTGGAAGCGAGGGAGAGGCTTAGAAGTTTCCCTTATTGATTTTAGAAGGAACATGGCCCTGTTGACACCTTGATTTCAGACTTTTAACATCTAGAATTATGAGAAAATAAGTTTCTGTTGTTTTAATCCACTCAGTGGGTCACATTTTGTTACAGTATCCCTAGGAAACTAAAATACCTGCGAAAGTCTTTACCGCGTTAAGAAAGTCCGACCCACTTGCATTTGGCTTTACATCTGAAGATATTTGTGCAGGGAGTCAGTCATACCACAGAGCTTGGCTGGCTGCTAACTGTAAAGTGAAAGTGACAGGTTTATGTCTTGGAAGTGATTCCCTCTCTCAGCCAATCTTTCCAGCTTGAAGAGACCGTGATCCTCATTAACAGTTTCATACTTCATCAAGGGATCTACTTATGCCCTTAAATTTGATTAGCATTGACTTTGGGTCACAAAACGCTAGATCTTTTCCTATTTACACATTACCCAGAAACCTATACTTCTTTCCAATTTTTAAAAACTCTACTTGCTTGAGGAAAATTTTCAAACACCAACATTTTTGCTAATACAGTAAACAATATTTCTCAAAGTTTGTTCCATGGACTGTCAAAAGGTACAACTTAATGAAAGATTTCCGAGACCAGGTACATTTAGGAAATGGTGAATTAGACAAAGTTAAACATGTTTCTCCCTCCCTCTCTTCCTTATAGGATTTCTCAGTCTTTAATATGTTCTCATGTATAGGGAACTTCTAAGGTAGAGATTTACCTTAGGATAGAGATGGTAGAGATTTACAAGTTCCCCCGAAGTTATTTACATACTTATACTTTTTATTTTGAAGAAACATCCTGAAAACCAATGTTCTCTGAAGTATACTTTGGGAAATGCTGGCCGAATCATAGGATTTTTAGAGCTAAATATAGTTGAGAGAGGATGTATCCCAATCTTGATACTTTAAATTATCTAAAGTCACACAAACAATTAATAGTGGACCTGAAACTTAAAGCTCAGGTCTTCTGAAGATCACCGTAGTTACTGTTGACCATATTGTACAACCTACACTTAAAAATAGAGCTTTTAAAACCACATGCTTTTATGGTGTCAAAAGAATTAAGCCTATATTATGCAAGTTTAAATTAAATATAAAACTGATGCTCTTTCTTTCATTTATCTGAATAACACCCTCTGAAATTGTTAGTATTTTTTTTTTTTTCATCAGAACTATGCCTGCTTTTCATGAGAGTAAAGAGTTGCCATTAGATTTTGGCATTATCTGTCCATGCAGAAGGCAATTCAGAAACAGATGGGGACCAGAAGGTCTATAAATGGCTGTTGGAGAGTGGAGTAGTGGGAGACGGAGAAAGAGTCTTCCAAATGAATAATGTAGGAACAGCTGAGTCAAACCTGAGCTTCATTAAAATTTCTCATTTATGTCCTAAAATTTGGAAATATTAGCATTCTGCACTTCCCCTAGAGGTTTGTCCTTGTCTTTTCACAGACTTGGGAGGCAGTGGCAAGCAGCCCTGCTCCATTGTCAGTCCCAGGGAGGCCCTCAAGCTCTGTGTGCCTGCCAGCAATCTGATAAGTCCAAGAAGCTGATCTCATTTTAGGCACTTGGGAAAGATTGTGTTTCCTAGTACTGGGAAAATCTTTGTCAGCACAGTCTATTGGGAAATGTCAAAGATAACCACGGCAGTCTTCTCAAAGCATTTCTCTTCTGTCTTACTTTCCTGACCCAACATAGGAAAACTCACAAAACAACAATTTAATAGACCTTTGGAGATATCTAGGATCTAGTCCACAGGTTCAATACATCAGTCCATGGATGAGTCTCAGAAAGTCTGAGAATCCCTTAAGTGGTATGAAAAATTTCATAACTAAGTCCATTTTCCTAGGAAAAGAATCTATAGCTTTTATCCGATTTTCAAATGAATTATTAGCCCCCCAAAGTTTAAGAACCATTGACACAGCCTAATTTTCTTAGCTTACAGAGTTGAGGAGACCAAGTCTCTGAGAAGCTGAATGACTTTTTTTAATAATAAAATCTTATGTTTTTTAGTGGAAGTTTGGCCTATTGCACTCCTTCAATCCAACTCAAGTTAATTATGTTGCATTAAATGAGCAACTTAAAAAAATAACATTTTTTTCATTCTGAAGACTGGAAAGCTTCTCATTGCTAACAAGTTTCCTTGTGGGAAAGGCATACCTGTTGATATAATAGTTAATGGGTGTTTGCCCAAGAATTATTTCTTATTATGGAAATTAGTCATTTTTGCTAATTTGTGACTTTAAACAATCTTATATATAAACAATCTTATATATAAACAATCCTTATTAAAATACTTTGGCTCTAAAAAAAATTAAAATTTCTCTATATTTGGGCATTCAAATTTGGAAGAGAATCTGGGTTCCATATGGGGTTGTGTATTCCCAGATGTGGGTCTTAATAATTGTTTATAAGATATTCAGAAGTGAAAAGACAGAGTTATTTCCTCTGCTATGTTATTGCACATATTTTTTCCTTTACTCCTCTGCTCAACATCTACTTTTTCCTACTTACTTAAAAATAATCATAATGAAGTGGTCTCATTATGCAGGGTAGTCTCATTTTGTATGTTGCTTAGGTTTTGTATCAGTCAGAATGCAGCCAGGAAACAATATAATCACTAAGCTTTTTGGAAGAGGGAATTTAAAAAAGGGAATTGGTTACACAGGTGAAGAAAGAGCTCAGCGGCCAAATGGGATATGGAGGCAATCCAGAGAACAGCAACAACAGTGAGCTGCTCCCTCTTTCATGTCAGAGGGACAGGAGGAGAGGTGGTGTTTTCAGATCCTAAAATTTAGGGCTTTCTGGAAGGATCTATAATCCTCATGGACGTTCTCTGGTGGGAGCTGGAACCACAGGGGAGACACAGCTATTGCCATTAGCACCACTAAAACAGAGAGAGAAAGGGAGAAATACTTGGCCTTCACTACTCCATCTCTGCAGTCTTCTGCCAGTGCCTCTCATTGGCCAAACCTACCTGGAAGGCAGAGAGCAAAAGACCTTGGGAACTGTAGTTCCCTGGAATACAGAACGTAGTAGGAGATGGGCTTAGAATGGACACAGGAGCAAAAAAGCAGCCATCTGGCATGGATTCTAAAGTCAACAAGAAAAGCTAGGTTGTAAAGAGTCAGAAGCCCAAAAATAACATTTTTTTCATTCTGAAGACTGGAAAGCTTCTCATTGCTAACAAGTTTCCTTGTGGGAAAGGCATACCTGTTGATATAATAGTTAATGGGTGTTTGCCCAAGAATTATTTCTTATTATGGAAATTAGTCATTTTTGCTAATTTGTGACTTTAAACAATCTTATATATAAACAATCTTATATATAAACAATCCTTATTAAAATACTTTGGCTCTAAAAAAAATTAAAATTTCTCTATATTTGGGCATTCAAATTTGGAAGAGAATCTGGGTTCCATATGGGGTTGTGTATTCCCAGATGTGGGTCTTAATAATTGTTTATAAGATATTCAGAAGTGAAAAGACAGAGTTATTTCCTCTGCTATGTTATTGCACATATTTTTTCCTTTACTCCTCTGCTCAACATCTACTTTTTCCTACTTACTTAAAAATAATCATAATGAAGTGGTCTCATTATGCAGGGTAGTCTCATTTTGTATGTTGCTTAGGTTTTGTATCAGTCAGAATGCAGCCAGGAAACAATATAATCACTAAGCTTTTTGGAAGAGGGAATTTAAAAAAGGGAATTGGTTACACAGGTGAAGAAAGAGCTCAGCGGCCAAATGGGATATGGAGGCAATCCAGAGAACAGCAACAACAGTGAGCTGCTCCCTCTTTCATGTCAGAGGGACAGGAGGAGAGGTGGTGTTTTCAGATCCTAAAATTTAGGGCTTTCTGGAAGGATCTATAATCCTCATGGACGTTCTCTGGTGGGAGCTGGAACCACAGGGGAGACACAGCTATTGCCATTAGCACCACTAAAACAGAGAGAGAAAGGGAGAAATACTTGGCCTTCACTACTCCATCTCTGCAGTCTTCTGCCAGTGCCTCTCATTGGCCAAACCTACCTGGAAGGCAGAGAGCAAAAGACCTTGGGAACTGTAGTTCCCTGGAATACAGAACGTAGTAGGAGATGGGCTTAGAATGGACACAGGAGCAAAAAAGCAGCCATCTGGCATGGATTCTAAAGTCAACAAGAAAAGCTAGGTTGTAAAGAGTCAGAAGCCCTTATGAAAATGTCACTTTGGAGATGAGCTCACATTATGAAGTTTAGCACAGCCAGTTTTACTTCTGGGGTTGAAACAGAAAATTCTTTTTTTGATTGAGCAATAGATGACATATTTGGCTTTGCTCTAGGGTCATCTTGTATGAAAAATATGAATATTTCAAGGCTAAAATCACTCAGCTCAATGACATGCTCATACCTTGAGAGGTTGCCAGAAACTGAGAAGAATAAGGGTAAAAGCAGTTTCATACCTTCCATTTCACGCTCACTCAAAAATCTCTCTCTCTCTCTCCACCTCACCCCTCTCTCTTGATAGAGATATTTAGAATGGATGGAAGAATTACCCACACTATATAATTGCTAATTCTATCCTCATTCTTCTCTTTTTTTTATTCTTTCCCCTTTTCCAGAGGCTATATGCTGGAAACTCCTGTAATTTAAATGATGTTATAATGCTGCTCAATCCCATTGAATTCTACTACATACTAAATATCTCACTTAGATATGGAAATAAAAAATGAATGAGACGTGGGTCCTGAATTTAATGTTTGGAGTCAGTAGAGCTTATGCAGACTACTGAAAAAGAATTCAAGAAGAGATAGTTATACAAGAAACCAGTTTATTTTGCATAGTAGACTATTTTTTAGGGGAAATATTTTTAAGAAATTCATAATTTGAAATGTGTTGATCCCTCATAACACAATCCCAGTGCCACGTCAGGGAACCAAATACCATATACAAAGCAATATCCATGTAAACATAATTTTGAAGACTCTTTGCCTACATAAAAAAAAGTGGTATCATATGCCACCTGTGATTTTTTCCTCATCTGTATTGGTCATTAATTGGTAAAATAATGCATTAAGAAAGTGACAAGATGTCGCTTGGACAAAGTCAGAAGGAATCAGCCAGGTGCCTACTCTGGGTCGAATCTTGATTACAGATCTAGTGAGTGATCTTCATTATTAACCAGTTGGTGTTAACCAGCCACTGATTATTATTTAGCATGGTATACATTAAATAATACAATAATATAATTTCTCATTGATCATCACCACAGACATTCTATGTGGATATTTTCCCCATTTTCAAGTGAGAAAACCAAGGCTCAAAGGGATTAATTGATTTGCCGAGAACCATGCAATTATTTGTGGCAAACCAGGGCTGAAACCCTATTCTGACTGTACTGACTTGTTCCATGAGATCACATGGGCATAGGCAAAGAAGCATTATACATGATTTGATAAAATTTGATAATATAAATAATTTTATAAAATATGTTTGATAAAATATTTTTATCACATTCACTTGATTTCTTATAATAAAAATGGCCATTGTGACTTTCAGCCATTAATTATTAAAATGGGAATATAGGGACAATATTTGTGATCCTTTATAAATCTTTTAAAGAAATTTTAAAAGTATTTTGAAAAATCATGCTCTCAGCAAGCAGAATGTAAATTTATCAGAGAACAGATTCGACCATGCGTTAGTCACACAAAAATCTCAGTGATTTCATAAAGTGAAAATAATACGTATTACATTTTCTGAACATATGAAGGAAAATAAAAACTAATAAAAAATAAAAAAAACCCTGTACATTTGGAAATTTAAAAATAATCGCTTAAAGCCTTTTTTTACTAGAGTTAAATAAAAATTAAAATAGCTATCTATTAGAAATAATAATTAGACCACTTAATAAAAAAAAACAATTAAGAAACTGCCTAAATAGCACTAAATATTTTAGTTTTAAAGGGATTTATTAGGAACTAAATATTTCCATAATTTTGGGAAAAGGAAAACTTGTGAAAGCTAGAAAACTGGAAGCCTCAGAGAAAAATATTGACAAATTTAATTATATAAATTTAAAAAACTTTAATATGACGAATGACACCAAAATCAGTGTTAAGACACACAATTGACAGAGATTCAAATTTTCGTTATTGCAACATATAGAACAAAGGCTTAATATACAAAAAATATAAAGGTATTATACTTAATAATGAATGAGGTTATCAATATAACAGAGAAATAGGTGAAAGATATGATTAGGCAATTGAGATAAAATACAAATAGCCAAAAAACCTTTTAAAATATGTAAATTAAAAGAAAATTAGGTAATATTTTTTTTGCCCATAAAGTTGGTAAATTTTAAAGAACACTGGTAAGGTGTGAGCATATGATATGGAAAAACATATACTCTAATAGACTATTGGGTGGTAAATTAACACAGCATCTTTAGTGGGCAAATTGGCAGTACCAATTTATATTAAAACCATGTATGGCCTTGGAATAAGTAATTTCAGTTCCAGAAATTTAAAATATTTGTACAAGAATGTTTATTTTAGCATTATTTGTAATTGAAACAAATAATATAAGAAATTTCCCCTATGTACATAAATTTGGAAATTGTTAGGTAAATATGATGTATCCATTTTACAAAATGCCCTTTTAGAAAGAATGTATAGATCTATCTATACTGAAATAAAGACAACTGTTAAGAGAGAAAAGAAGTTACAGAATGATGCTGTAATATGATTTTATCTAGTTTAAAATATAGATATTGATATCAAATTCCCATAGTTCTAAGAAGTGTCTTTCTCTTTTCTAAACATATATCTGCAACTGGAGTGCAATGTGGAAAAAGTTGTCTTTTTCCACGTTGATCATATAATTTCCAGATGTAGGAAAAACTTATGACTTAGTTATCACTGTACATGCAAGAGCCATGCTATGCACAGATGTCATCATTTCTTATGGTTATCAGCTCGGTATAATTATGCCATTATTGCCTCCACACATGGTTGAGTTTTAAATCTGGATCTTTAATTGTCACATCAAATATCTTCAAAAAAGGATTATATCACAATGTAGCAGTAAAATAAAAAGTTGTTTTTGTGAAAGAATGAATATCATTCTCTAGGCAATGCAATGAGAATTAGTAGAAGTTGCCAAATATTTCAGAATAGATCACAGAATTTTCAAAGCTAGAAGAGGTTGCTGTGCCCTTTTTATGTATTATTAGGGCTTATTGCACAGGTAGGTAACTCTTCTCTGTAAAAAACTTGCCTGGCTTTCAAGAAAGGTCATTTAACTTCACTTGATGTGAAAGTCAGTTACTGAAAAAATAAACAAGAAATGAAGTCAGTATCTTCAATATGCTTTGAGATTCTATTGTCAGATGCTATAAAGTCAAAACTGTCACAAAAAGCAGAGGTCGCCCATGGCACTATGTGCAACTGTGATGGTTCAGAAGTGATTCAGAAGAATTATTAGACTTTGTCCATGAAGAACCCTGAGACTCAAGCCTTAATTGTGACTTGATTGACCTTGTGATTGTGATTGCTGGAGAAGAGAATTTTAGCCAACAACCAAGTAAACTGTTGGAACCACTTCCAGGTGCATGAGATACAGCTTTAAACACAAAATCTCATATTAATAATTTAACCTGACTGAAGGTTGCAGTCTGTTCTCTTTGGTCTCGGGTTTATATATAAAATTTTGCAATCTTTTGGTATATAAACTATTTTCTCTTAGGTCAAACTTGGTCCTTCTTTC